>NW_006921636.1:2025840-2067986 GCF_000298275.1 Orycteropus afer afer
AAGGGAGGTGTTTTCAGTTAACTTCTGCATGGTAAAAATGGGAGAGCAAAGACAGACTCCTCCCAGCCTGCAGGCCTCGGGAGGAGGGCAGGGCCAGAGGGACTTTCAGCTGAGTAATAAAGCAGTATTCCTCACAAATGCCACCCTCCTGTCCTTGTCCCCTAGATTGTAAAACTCTGTCAAGGAATGCTCAAGGCCGCCTGTGTATTTGACAAAGATTACTTGGAATAGCCAGAAATACTGTCCTGGGATCATACCATTTTAGCTGGTGTTTACTGGGCATATTCTAAGCAAGTGAGATCTGAAACTGTCTAGAGGTTTATCATGAGATGTGGCAATATTTTTTTTTATGGTTTTAGTAAGAACCAATCATGCACATTATATAAAACTGTGCTAGCTTCTTCAAATAAAATTTTCCTAAAAAACAGAACAAAATCATTGTAACAATATGGAAAAGGAACACACAGAAGAAATTAACAGTCACTGGTGATCATTTGTGACATCTCAGTGGATGAGAAAGTGTTTTAAAGTGAGAGTTTGGGGTTTTTCAGCATCGGGATAAAATGATGCCAAAATTAATTCAAGAAGAAAAAGAGGAAGCCATTCTACAGGAACAGCAGCGAGATGGCTTCCTTTTCAAATAGGGACCTGCCCTGTTGTGCAAGAGGCCAGGAACTTCAAGTTAGGGAGGAGAAACAAAGCCAAAATATGTCTTGAGAATTCCAGGAGTTGGAAGGACAGGCTTACTGTAACAGCAGAAGACGGACACGCTCACAGAAGGGAACGTTCAGATCAGGTTTACAAGAGGCACAGTGCGAAGGGGGTAGACCAGGATTGTGCCAGGAGCCCTGGATTAAGCCTCCGCTCTGTAACTGCCTAGCTCTGTGACCTTAGCAAGGTCAGGATCTCCTGAGCCACCGTTTCCTAATCTCAGAAATGGAACATTAGCCCGGCCTGACTGTATCACAGACTCATATTGAGATAATTTATCTGTAAATTCCCTCCTAATGGTACAGTCAGTGCAAAGAGAAGGCATTGTACAAAGGAGACACAGCTGTAAGCTTTGCTGTATTATTTGGATCGAAACATTGTTTCTTTGTCTACATTATTTATTTACAGGAATTTACAGTTGTTTGTCAAGATGAAATAAGCTGCTTCCATTTGAGAAACTTCAATGGTCTAACACCTAGTGAATTGACCTACAATTACTATTTTAAAAATAAGGCACCTAGAAATACCCTCCCTGGGCAGGAAAGAGACAAAATGAAGATGTGCCTAGGTTACTCACAGTTTATTCCTAAGCAAAACATTTGTTGACTATCTTTTGGCACACGGTAATAGCCTAAGTTTAAACACTCTTGATAAATGGACCATTAAATGATAAATGGATCAAGAAGTTTTCCTTGCCAGACACTCTGGTCTGTATTCTCCTGCTGGCCACGTTCTGCAAGGCTCTGAGTGTAAATAAGTAATGCCTCCTAGGAGCACAGACCTGCCTATCTGTGGGCCCACGCCCATTTGCTATTCCACATGAAACTTGGAGCGAAGCCAGGGGTATGGCCAAATAATTACCGTGCCAAAACTAGTTAATCACAGGCCGCCGGGAGGAGGGGACAGAGGCCCCTCTGCCTTGAGCCTAGGCCCTTGGGGGAGGCATTTCTTTGCCTGCCTGCCATCCTTGAGGGACCCTAACCTTATGAGGCCTGGGGAATATTTGTCAGACTAGCCCCATCTCACCCAGATTTGGTGTGGGGCTCTCTGGAATTGGGCCACTGTGCCTGGCCGGCTCTTCTGAGGCTGCTTTTGGCAAAGGTAGGGGAGGAGAGAGAGAGAGAGAGAGAGAGAAAATGTGTAAGTGAGTTTCGAAATCTTAGATCATTTCATGAATGACTCAGTGTTTCCTCTTGAAAAGTGCAATAATTGGCTTTCATTAATAACTTAGCTTTGGCAAAAAGGTTTGGAATATGGAGGCACCTTGTGGGCCACCGTACCATGCCCGTCCCCCAATCTTCATCTTCATATCTTGCACAGGAATTTCATTCACTCGATAATCTGTCTTTGTCGAAAAATACACTGTCACCTACTTCCTCCTTTAAGCTTCCTGTTCTTCTGAGAAGGGCTTGAGGTTGTCTTTCTTTTAAGTTAAGTAAAGCTATTCTTTATCTTTAAAGGTAAGTTATAGCTTCACAAAAAGAGAACAGGCTGTCATGTGTGTCTTTGTGACATGAGAAAGTCATACGGTATATTTCTTTAGTATGTGAAATACGTAGCTAAATACGTTTCAACTATTGTCTTTGATCCATTTGGGCACATTTCAGTTTCAGAACTGCAAGAAAAGCTCCGGCTTGCTTGCTCTCTCTGTCTCTTCCCCTCTCTCTTTCTTTTTGTGCACATAAACGATCCTGAAGTTTGAACACAGAAAACATCCATTTTTCTGGCATGACCACTGTTGAATCCAGAGCCACAAACCCCGAAGACTCAAATGAGTCATTATGGGAATAAATGTTTCTCATGTGAAAGGTATGCAAATAGAGTTTAATCGGGTGAAGGAAGACTCTGCAATTCAATAAATAAAGTCGAGAACGTTACTGTGGTTACCGCGGACTCTATTTGCATACAGGCTTATCTTGTTTTTAAAGCAGAAGGGAAAAAAAAGAGGAGGAAGGAGCAAGAAAAAAAAAATCCCAACTTTTGCCACATGTTCTCACAATACAATCTCAGAATGAAGCACCACAGAGCGAGTCCTCTTAACAAGCAGAAAGTGCTTAGTGTGGAGGAATCCAAAACATACTGAAGACATTTTCTAGAGCATTGAGAGCTAACATAGAACTAGCCTCAGGTCATCTTACCAAGAAAATTGCACAATCAAACTTTGTGTCGTTTGTGTCTGTTGTGTTAGGTCAGAACTGATCCTGTTACTGCTTAGGTTACAGGAGTCGGCCTGCCTCAGAGCTTGGAGTAATCACCAACTGTGTGTTCCTCTCTATTTCTCCTCCAAGGCAGACATCAAACATACGGTCAGAGTGAAATAGGATAGGGAAAGACAAAAAAAAAAAGATGCTCCCCATCTTAGCTTCTAATTGCAAATAGTGCAAAAACTAGACTCAAATTATAAACCTTCTCACTTTCAATTCCTTGAATTAAAACCTGGATCACTTATCACCACTTTTGAAGAAAAGGTCAAATCTTTCATCTGTTCGCTTCTGTGGAAAGCACCTATTAGCCATTTTGGACTCCAACAGAAAGCTGGCACCACATCCATGTAAGGTGGGAATAGGTCAAGGAATCAGCAGCATGAGAAAAGCGCCTGTGGACTCAGGCAGAGAAGGGACTTGAATAAATGCTTGAGAAAACATCTTAAGTGATCATCTGCACAGTTGCCTGTGAGCCTCACCATGAGGAAGTCGGGCAGAGCCCTCAGCGTCAGGCTTCGTTCTGGGAAAGCGCTTGGGCTGCCTTTGAAGGTGACACCGCTGAAGACAGCCTCACGTGGCGCATGATGGCGCCTCACATTGGGCCTTGTTGCTGAGGGGACACTCACTCCATCTTCAAGGAGTGGATTCACCATCGTGGAGGTCTGCCATGTTAGGAGAATTAGTGAGAAACCGCTTGGAATGGACACCACGCAGGGAGTGTGAAGATTAATCTCATAAATGCCTTCAGGCGTTTCTAGTTTATACAGTTAGACAACCTAGTGTTGGAGGCATTGTCAATATTTCTGTGAGAATTTACTCTCGGACAAAAAGGAGCAGGTATCCTACTTGTAGTTGTTATTGGGTGCCGTGGAGTCAGTTTTGACTCCTGGCCACCCCATGTGACAGGGCAGAACTGCCCCATAGGGTTTCCCTAGTCTGTATGGGAGCAGATTGCCAGGCCCTTCTACCACAGAACTGCTCTGGATTCAAACCACCAATCTTTTGGTTAGCAGCTAAGTGCTTAACCATTGTACCACCAAAACAAAACAAGAAAACAAACTCACTGCCATGACTCACAGTGACCCCCCCATTGGGTTTCCAAGGCTGTGAATCTTTATGGAAGCAGACTGCCCCATCTTTCTTCCACAGAGCAAATGGTGGGTTCGAACCACCATCCTTTTGGTCAGAAGCCAAATGCCTTAACCACTACAACACCAGAGCTCCTTTTACTTTATTTTTTTGGTTACTGTACCAAAATAAATAAATAAATAAAACCACACACAAAAACCCCCACTGATTCTGAAGTGGAGAGAGAGAGAAGGCAGCGTGACAGGACCTTTAGATGGTACTTTTCTTAACGAGCCTTGTCTTCTAAGCTTGTCACACAGATACATGTATTACTGTGCTTTGAAAAAGTCTACATATGTATTTGTTTTTACATATGTATTTTTTAAGAAGTTAATACAGGCTTGTGATACCAACAAAAAAACACAAAAGGTCCAGAGAGAAAAGCAAGTCTCTCTCCAGCCTCCCAGCGGCCTCCTTAGAGGTCACCACTGTGGTGGTGTGATGGCTTCTTTTTAAAGGGATAATTACCCTGTCAATTTGGTTTTCCATTATAATGTGAATACCCCTTTTGTGGTCGTTATGCCTGGATAATTTGCTCTGAAATATCTTAAGATACCGAGAAGAAAGACTTTCGGTGGTATGGTAGTCTTTACCTGTTAGGGTTTTAATTCAACTGTCAGTGGGACCATTTTTATTCTATGTTTCACTTTTCAGAGAAATTCTACACCAAGCTACCCAACCTCCACCAACCAAAAAGAGTTGGGGGTGGGGAATGAAACAGGGGTCAGGAGGAGCCTGCACTGTAGTTTATAAACTTTTAGAAGAACAACAATAACAACAAAAAGATGTGATTGAAGAAGCTGACATTATTTTTAGCATATGAGTAAAATGATCGTGGTAAAACATTAGGTGAGGAAACAAAGCAGGAGACTACCAAGGGCTATGTCATTTTTCAAGTCACAAGAAAATATAGCAAAACAGGAACGAGGTTATCTGTGGGTTATGGGTTGGTTTTTCGGTGTGTTTTCTGCAGTTTCCAATTTTCTATAATGACCAGGAAGCTTTTTTAATCATAAAAATCAAAAAGTCATTTTTTTTAATATCAAATTTTCTATAATGACCAGGAATGCTTTTTAATAATAAAAATCAAAAAGTCATTTTTTCTTTTAAATTATACATTGCATACCAGAGTATGTCCTCTAACCTTTGCTAAGTGACGCTACAAAATTTGAGAATTATCATACGGGAAATACAGCAGGTATACAGACCTAAAAACAGCATTCTACTTTTATTGTGGAGTTAGCGTGAATCATTTTGTGGTCTGTGCTATCTTCTGCTTACATTTATTCTATACTCACTTACAGTCTAACTGTATAGATATTATTTCAACATCTATCCCCACAGTGTGGAAGGAGGTATTTTTAATACTATGTGGGACATTCTGTATCAGGTCAATAAAGATTAATTACATTTGAATACCAAGGATCTGATCTGCTTTTCTTGGAGGGTTGGTTTTGACGCCTACAATAAGCCTGAAAATGGATTATAGCTACCCAACCCTAATGTGTTTTAAAGACCCTGGAGGTATTTTCTTGCTTAATCAGCTTAATGATCCATTTATATTTGTGATGTTGTTTTTCAGTTGTATGCCTGAGTGTGCTTAAGTAAAAAAGACAAAAATAAATTTTGGGAAAAAAAAATGTAATTGCTTTCAAATGTTCCACTAAACTCAAACTCATACACTATTGCTCAAGAATTCTCTTGCCAAAGTATTACCTCCTTGTCTGGCCAATCTCTCTAGCTTTCTCCTATTTTCTTAATCTCAGGAACTTTAGAAGAAATGATGCGTCATTGGCTGCTCAGAAAATGTAAAAGGTTTCAAAAGCCCTAAATATTCAAATATCGTAGGAAGATTTGTTAAAAATGAGATATTCACTCTTAAAAACAGTTAAACGTTTTTAAGAATCAGAAAACAGCAAAACCATCTTAAACCAAAAAAATAAAATAAAATGAAAAAACAAACTCACTGCCGTCCAATTTATTCCAATTCAAAATGACCCTATAGAGCAGAGTAGAAGTACCCCAAAGGATCTCTAAGGCTGCAAATCTTGACAGAAGCAGACTGTCACATCTTTCTCCCATAGAGTGGCTGGTGTATTCAAACTACCATCATTTTGGTTAGCAACTGAGAGCCTTAACCACTGCATCACTAAGGCTCGTTAAAATCATCTTAAGCTCTGAAAAAGAAAGCGTATGTATTTTTCTTCATATTCATGATTAAATAACCATTTGTTATCTTCAAATGTAATTTCTGCTGAGAGCATCCCAATAAACGGCTAGTCTCTATGACTAAGGAAATAGTCCCACCGAGGATCCACTGATAGGCGAAGAGTATCAACAAGGCCAGGAGGTCTCACAGGTCGCTATCTAACAGACAGAGGCACCAGGCAGAGTGGTTAGATGTTGAAAGAGCAGTGCTTTCGCCCAGACTACTGCAAGTTTGCCAGGATCATTTGAGTTCATTGAACAACTAGAGGTGGGCACTGTCCACACTGCATTCTATGTAAATGGAGTGAAGTGAATGGTGGGGGCCTCAGGGTAAAATGCCAGTGTTCCTCTAATGAGTTTAGACTGAGTTCAAGTATTGTATGTTTTCATAAGGAAAACTCTCACTTAGATAATAGTAATAGCCCCCAAAACATTAATAAGAACAATTTTATCTCAATCTTGATTTCTTTCACGTGGAAAGAAGACTCAACTTCTTAGGTTCAAGATAATGTCTTACAATAGGACATATTTTTGTCTCTGTTAAGACAATATCCTAGTCATGGGACAGTGTTCTTACACCCTCATAGTGTCTTGTGGTATAATCAAGGACCAGGGAAACTGAGGCAGGGAGGGAGTCAAACTGTGGTTCTTACATGACCCAAGAATACCAAAAGCCCACACTCTGTTTAGTTTGAACTAGTGAAGTTGGCTCTGGATTCAACTTGGCATAACTGTTATTTAAAGCATTAATAAAATCTGTTTCTCATTGTAATTATCATGTATGGTGAGAGGTAATTCATTACTCTCTGGGGTGAGAAGCATGAAAGCAAAATCTCTTAATCTCCAGAGATCAGGTGAAGCCTTGGTCTATATCACTAAATAATAGTCTCACAAGTTCTCAAATGCCAAAAATGTCTTCAGAAGAAATGAAATTCCTAAGTAGACCAATTTTGCTCCCTCTTGGACCTCTGAAAAGGTAGCTTTGTCACTAAAACAAATATCTGCTTTCTCCTGAGATGTATGACCATGAGCTTCTCTTACTGGCAGCTACAATACTTAATTAAAAACCAAATAGAAATCAACTTGGTGGTCAAAGAAGAGAAGAAGCTTTTGAAAAGGTATAGTTTAAAGAAGAGAAGACTGAAAGGGGAAAATGACATTGTGTCAGAGAACAGATCTGGGATCCCCAAAACTGAAAAAAATGATGTAAAAATATTACAAGTATTTTTTTTTAAGCATCTGTCACTTCTGTCAATCACCTGATTAAAGTTCAAGTTCGTTCTACATTTCTTTAAAACCTCTGAAGTTCAAGGTAAGTAACTGCTATAATGGTTCAATCCAATATTTACCAGAATATGTGTGCTGAGAATCTGACATTTCAATTAAGGTTATGGTAATGTTGCCACTGCCTTCTAAAACGTGACTGAGTCTGACACATTGGAAAACCGTGTAATCTTGTTTGGAAATCTTCCTGATTTGTTTGCATCCTGTGTAAGTCCTGCCAGGGAACTTTAATACAAATCATAAACTTAATTTAAGCAATTGGTTGTTAAAAAAGAAACTCGTGGCCCAGTACTTTGAACCTTTTAACTATTAGCAACCCAGAATGCTGTATTTTTCAGTTGGTAGTTTCCACCTATTCTGCCTCCAATGGTGATCTCCATATATTTAGGGTGCCCAGGAAGTGTGGAAACAAAGAACATGCATGCTGTCATCAAGGACATCTTCAGTCTGTACAAATTAGAATGGAATAAACTACAACGGAATATGACAGAAAACAAAACCAAAAAAAGTAAAGTCAAATAAAATAAAATAACATAACATTGTGTTGCCAGACTTTGTGGAAACCCTTTCCATGAGCTTGTGGGGTATGTGGATCCAACAGAGTGCCTGGATGAAATGGGAAACTCCACAGCAGGAAATGGCGCTTTCTGATGCTGCTAATTAAGGAATGTGGAAGCCTTCCTTCTGAGTCAGCTTGGCGGTATGCAGAACTCTGCACTGTTAACAGGATTGTTGCATAAAACTTTAGAAATGAAACCAGAGTTACTTGTCACTTAATACTTAAGAGGCAAGAGGTGGGGTGTGTGTGTATATGTGTGTGTTTGAATGGTTCCTGATCTTTAAAATGGTTAGTTGCAGCTGGCCTTTTTATCAGCTGATCAAATTTACTGCCTAGTCTCAGATATCAAGGTGCTGTCCCAGAGAGAGGATTTGGACCATTGACGAGTTAACATTTTAAGGTACACAGGCTTATAAAGGATTCTGAGGCTTCGCTAGACTTACAGAACTATAATAACAGGTCTGTGGGACTGGAGTATTTATTTGGTAAAATAAGTGTTAATTTGTTGGATTTTAAAGGTAATACTGGCATAGTATAGGAAAAAAAAAAAAAGAGAAAAACAAGAAGTGGAAAATAACCAGGCATATCTCATTACCCAAAGGCAAGCATTTAAAACCTCTATTATAAAAAATTTCAAACTTACACAACAATAGAGAGAATAGTAAAATGAACCCCCATGTACCCAACATCCAATTCTTGCTTTTTCTTAAATGATTTGTTTTTTGTTGAGAATTCACACAGCAAACATATACCAATTCGATCATTTCTGCATGTACAATTCAGTGACGTTGCTGACATGTTTCTAGTTTTACAACCATCCTCACCCTCCTCTCTCAGTTGTTCCGCCCCCAAGAACATAAACTCACTGCTCCCTAAGGTTCCTAGTTAATCTTTTGAGCTGTTTTTGTCAACTTAATGGCATCTTGCCAACACCAATTCTAGAAGTCCAAGATGTTAACCACATTTGGTTAATTCTTGTTTTTTTCTTCACTAAAATATGATAAACTCCAAGATGGCCTCTCATTCTTCTATTGTTTCAGTGTACCTCTTTCTATCCAGCTATACAATGTCTCTCATAACCCACAATGCCATTATCACAGCTAATGAAATTAACAATAAGTCCTGGATATCACGAAATGCCCAGTCCATAAAAAATTTCCCTGATGAGAAAACCAATGTTAACACTTTTACTTCACCTAAATCATCTCTTTTTGCTTACTAATATAGTGATTTATATTTCATGAAAAAAAAAAAAAACAGCCTGAGCTTTCCATTTGCTATTATAACTATCTCCTAATGGTATATTTTCCAAAACTTTGTCATTTAAAAATGGCTGTATGTGATCTATTCTATGGGGGGTGGGTGGGGGGTAGTGGTGGTTAACAGAGAGTATGAAAGACCGGGAGAGTGTTTTTCTTCCCCCTATGGTAAATCTTGTTGCCATGAATATCTTTGTCCCTCATGCCTTTTCCTTGATTAGAGCTGTTTCTTTAGGATGGATTCCAGGAGTGTTATTGCAACAAAATGTATGAACATTTGTAAGGCTCTTGACTCTTCTTACTGAGTTGTTTACAAAAGGACCGTAGCAATTTACACTTCCACTTACAAAGGATGAGAGAGCCTCTATTAAAACGTTTAAAGGCAGAGCTTTTCAGAGCTCTTATAAATCATTGGCTATAAGAGTCTGACTTGTGTTTGTCATGAGGTCAGAGTCATCGCAAAGTAAATAAATACACATTTTCTATAGCTATAAAAACATAGCATGTGCAGACTGCCAAACAACGACAAACTATCTTTGATTAAGCGAGGAAACCGGTCGACTTGCTGAAAATGTGGTAATGAGATAGTTCCCTCCCAGCTGGGCAACCCAGTCCTGGCGGGGGAGGGGAGCCTGCATTTCTTCTTGTCTTTCCACCCATTCTGAAGAAGGTGGAGACGAACAGGTTAGCGGACTCTTCGTTTCCTTTCAGATTTTTTTTTTTTTTTTAAAGCTGAGTCTTTCATTTGTTTCCATGTGGCTGGGTTGACGCTGCAGACATACGGTTGAAAAGTAGCACAAAACTTCGGGTGGCAGGCGTTTCCTGTAAACGCAGCACCATAGTACTGGGTAAGAGAGGATTAAGCCAGAGCCATTTTAGCTGCGATTCCAAATTCTACTTTGTTTCTTGGGGACACACTGTTCTTATTTGTAGACTTCCAATAAAACTGCATCAGAAACTGTTTATTTCTGTTGATGGCATTTTTATTTTCGTTTAGGAAGATAGCATATGCGGTTATAAATCCTTCTAGACTATTCAATTGTATTGGTTTGCACAAGTTTATGTGGCAGATTTTGTGTGTTTTATTTGAGGAAGGAGAAGGGAAGCTATCATTGCTGTTTATGAGAACAGAGGAAAAAAAGAAAAGAAAAAAGAAGGAACTTGATAGGAAAATACTTAGCAGCATGATGGCCCTTAAAGACTCAGCAATTGGATTTTTAATTCTTTTTTGGGGGCGAGGGGGGGCAGTTCTGAAAAGATGGGCTCCATTATTCCACATTTGCTTTCCACTGTTTTCATCTCACTCAGGAACGGCAAAGGAGTTCCTCAAAGCAAGCGGGAACAAAACATAATCTCTTAAAATATTTTTTAAGAGGACACGCAGGCTTGGTATTTGTGAAAATATGTCAACAAAATGTGCTAACCAGATTTTTTTTTTTTTAAACCGTTGTCAAAGAAGCCAAAGGGATTAGTGAAACTGAAGAGCCTTTTTTAGGGCCGAGAGACACCGAGAGAGAAGAATGGCGCGTGCCATTTTGGCCGACGTTTATTGAGTGATCACCATGTGCCTGGCACAGTTGTGAGGCTTCTTGGGGATGGTCTCACAGGGCCTCGCAACGGCGTGAGGCACTGGGCGACATGATTCCCGGGCGACACGACGTCACCGGACCCCCGGTGGGGGGCAGTGGAGGCCGGATTTCCATCCGGGGCACCTGAGGCCTGTCGGGCCTTTGGTTCCGCTTTCTGAGGAGACTTTGGGTCTGGAGTCTGGATCCATCACCCGAGGGAACGAGGGCCTGATCCTGGTGGCGCTGCGCGCCTGTCAGGGTGTGGCTCGGCCTTAGCGTCGCCAGCGTTTGTTTCTCCGCTTGAGGGTGGGGTCTGAAGGGCTCACCGTCAGCCAGGCGCCGCGGCGCTCATCCTTTCGGCCGCTCACCTTCCACCCTGTCTCCTGCAGGCTCCTCCCAGGCCTGGCTTGGCCTCCATCTTGGAGAGGATGCCCGAGGACCTGCCCTGAGGATCGCCCGCGTCAAGGTAGATTTCCTGTAACAGTTCCGCGCGCTGTGTCTACGCCGCGAGGCCTAGCTGGTGGTTCTAGAATGGGCGAGTCGGGGTACGAATGGTCTCCGGCCAGGGCTAGAAACACACCCTCTCTTCCCCCCACGCTGGCCCCAACAGTTATGACCAATAAGGTCACACGGGAGCCCTGGTGGCGCAGTGGTGAAGGGCTCGGCTGCGAAACGCAAGGTCGGCGGTTCTAACCCCACCGGCTGCTCCGCGGGGAGAAAGTGTGGCGTCTGCTTTGCTGAAGATTGCCAAACCCACACCCACTGCCCTCCGGTGGGTTCCGACTCAGCGGCCCCGGGGGACGCCCAAGACTGTGATCTGACCGGAAGTGGACTGCCACCCTTCTCCCGAGGAGCTGCGGATGGGTTTGAACCGCCACTAGGGCGGTCAGCAGCGCCACCAGGGTTTCTGCGGGAAAGATTGTTGTTATGTACCGTCGAGTTGGACCCGACTCAAAGCGACCCCTCCTTGGGTTTCCGAGGAGGTATCACTACAGAAGTAGATTGCCCAACCTTCCTTCCGAGGCGTGGCTGATGGGTTTGAACCGCCAGCCTTCTGGTTAGCAGTCAAGTGCCTTAGGCACTGCGCCACCAGAGGGAAAGATTACGGCCTAGGAAACCCTCTGGGGCAGTTTTGCTCTGTCCTGTGGGGTCACCAGGAGTTGGAATTGACTCTGCGGTGACGGGTTTATGAATAAGTACCTGGCAGGGCCCAGTGGTTGAGAACCTGTTTGTGGGTGTCATACCTGGAACCTTCTTCCAGACTCTGTGACCTGGGCAGTGGTGGCGGTTCAAATTTCACACTTACATTGAGTGGTCACTGAGTGCCAGAACCTCGCGGAAGCATTTGGTTAGTAAGGCGTTTTTTCTTTCCCACAAATACACTATCTCTATCTGTAAAATGGGGAAACGGAGGCAAAGGCGGTACAGCTGGGTAGGGGCATGTCGGGATATGAACCCAGAAAACCAGCATCAAGAGCTCAGCCCTTTAACCACTGCCTGGCGCGCTGCTGGGAGACCCAGCTTTCTGGTCTTGGCGGTGGGGTGCCCTGTCTAGGTGCAAAAAATGATGCACATAAAATGCTTGGCATTTCCTAAGTACTTAAGGAAGGAGGCTTCCTGGAAGGTACTGATGCATTACCGGTGTCTGGCTGCTAACCTGATGGTTGATGGTTGGAATCACCCAGAGGTCTTCCAGGGAAATACCTGGTGATGTGCTTCTGAAAAAAAAAAAACCAGCCCTTGAAAACCACAGGGGCACAGATCTCCTGTGCTACACCACCAGTTGCAGTCCACTCTGCCACAACGGGTTAGTGAATGAGAGCTATTATTATCTTTTCCTAAGGCCAAGGTCAGTCTTTTAATACAAAAAAGAGTGGAAAGGAAGGAGCATGGGCTTTGGAGTTAGAGCTCTGGTCTAGAATACCTTATTGTAGTTGTAGAACCTCAAGTAAGTTAGAGACATTAGTAATGTAGAAAATTAATTAGCCTCGGAAGATTTCAGTTTCCCCACCTGCCAACTGGACTTAAATACACAGTTTATCAGAAGGATTGACTAATGTGCTACAAGTCATATGTAGAGTGGAGACAACAGCCTACATACATTGTTAGCTCCATATACACTGTTTTATTTGGCCCCTCTTCTTGTCCTTCCTCTTTTTGCTATTGCTATTATTGTTATCTTCGTTGTTTTTGTAAAAATAACCTAAAAACATGGACACACATAGATATCTGAGTGATTTCAGCAAAGAATAATATCCATATTACTGTTTTTATGAGTGTTCTTGGCCTTATCAATCTATTTCAGTAAACCTCTTAAACTGGAGGCCGGGTTGTGCTGTTCACCACCCATCAATGGCCCTCGAGTTCATTCTGAGTAGAATCTAAGTTTTCATGATGCCAGAGGGTCCCAGGCAATCATTACTCATCCAACCTTTTTGACCTGCTTCCTGTTCTTAGGCCATGCCAGCCACAATGCCACGCTGGTCTCCTTGCTGTTTGTTCTTCCTAATCCGGTAGCCTGGAATGCTCTCTTCCCGGGACATTTCATGGCTCCCACTCTCACCTCCTTCAGATATTTTCTCAGTTCTCTCCACAATGAAGCCTCCTGGATCAGCCTATTTAATTCCACTCCCCCCTACCCCCTCCAGTCCCCAGCCCCCTTTCCTGCCTTATTATTCTCCTTATCACCATCTGATAATCTTATATGTTATGTTAACTCCAGGAGAACAGAGATTTTTATCTGTTTGGTTCGTTGCTCTGTCTCCAGCACCTGGAACAGAGCCTGGCACAGAGAAAACGCTTAATACCTATTTATTGAGCGAAACAGTAACTGAATGAAGAACTGCATAAGCCCAGGAGCATGTCATTTAGTTAATGCCATAGCATAGTTCAGACTGGAAACATTTCTATGTGCCAGTCACAGCTCCAGGTGCCTCAGAAGCCACCAAGGAAATGGGTCTTCCTTTTGAGGAACCTGCTGTCCCTTCAGGCGGTAAGATACATACATGCATCCAGGTCAGGCGGACCCAGTAAATGTCATAAGGAGGCATTTGACCAAGGAAAGATGGAGTGAATATGATGGCATTTGGATGGAACTTGGGGGGATGGGCAGGCTGGCTACAGGTGGCTGCTGGCCTGAGTATGACATGTGCTAGAGAGATAGAAAAGAAGGTACAGCAGGCAGTGAGTCCAAGAGATTGGAAAGTTCAGAATGGTTCATTAAATGTTTATCAAAAAGCAGAAAATTCCTCATTGTTTTCTTTTGAGCCCTGGTGACAGAGTGGTTAAAATCTTCAGTTACCAACCAGCTGTTCCATGGGAGAAAGACATGACAGTCTGTTTCCATAAAGATTGTTGTTGTTGTTATGTGCTGTTGAGTTGGACCCGACTCATAGCGACCCCTCCTTGGGTTTCTGAGGCAGTATCACTACGGAGGTAGATTGCGCCATCTTCCTTTCGAGGAGTGGCTGGTGGGTTTGAACCGCCAGCCTTCTGGTTAGCAGTCATAAAGATTATAGCCTTGGAAATCCTATGGGGCATTCTACTCTGACCTATAGGGTTGCTATCAGTCAGAATGGACTTGATGGCAGTGGGTTTGGTTTTGGTTGTTCTCTTTCACAGCATTTAACACAATTTACAATTATGTTTTAATAGGTAACAATTTTTTAATTATACAGGTAAATCATGAATGTGTTTTTCCAAGTAAAAGATCAAAATAGCCACCAACTAACCTGCCCTAGTCATTGTCTCCATTCTAGAATTAACAACTTATGTTGTGTGCCTTGCCAACTTTATCCATGCATTTGCATAGATATTTCTTATAGCTCTGGATATGTGTGTATAATATTGTATAATATAAGGATACTTCAGAGATATTGCAGGTTTCAGCCCACTGCCGTAAAGCAATAAAAGGAGTCAAGCATTTTGGTTTCCCCATGCACATAAAAGTTATGTTTGCACTGTACTGTAACCTATTATGTGTGCACTAGCATTATGAAAAAGTTTGGAATATAGTGAGAATTACCAGAATGTGACACAGAGACATGAAATGAGCACGTGCTGTTGGAAAAATGGCGCTGATAAACTTGCTCAGTGCAGGATTGCCACAAATCTTCAATTTGTAAAACAAAACAAAACAAAAAATGCAGTATCTGTGAAGCACAATAAAGTGAAATGCGATACAACGAGTTATACCTGTATCTGTCTGAATGTTACATACAAGCAGTCCCCAGGTTATGAATGAGAGCCATCCCTACCTGTGTCTTTAAGAATGTGTAGGTAAGTCAGAACAGGTGCACATGGTTCTTACTTTGCCTTACTTTAGTACAGAAAGGAAGCTCTGGTGTAGTGGTTAAAAGCATTTGGTTGCTAACCAAAAGGTCAGTGGTTTGAACCCACTTGCCGCTCCATGGGAGACAGATGAGACAATCTGCTTCCATAAAGATTTACAGCTTTGGAAACCCTATGTAACAATTCTACTCTGTCCTGTAGGGTCACTGTGAGTCAAAATACACCTGATGGTAGTGTTTTTTTTTTTTTGGTTAGTGTAAGAAAGGACTCAGGCCTTTTCAGTGATTTAAAAGCTGCATGTGCAGCAAGTGGAGGTGATTGTGATGAAGAATTAGTTTTGACTAGGGGGTGGTTCAGGGAGCTCTGGTAGCATAGTGCCTAAGGCATTTGACTGCTAACAGAAGGTTGATGGTTCAGCTCCACCAGCCACTCTGAAGAAGGAAGACTGGGCAATCTACTTCCTTAAAGATTGACCGTCTCAGACAGCCAAAGGGTGTTGCTGTGAGTCAGAATTGACTCGATAGCAGTGAATTTGGTTTTTGTTTTTGGGGGTTGATTGAGTTGTTTCAAAGTGAGGGCAAATTTATATAACATTCAGGTTTAAATAGGAGTTATCCCTAAGTTGGTTCATAAACCAGGGACTGCCTACAAGTTTTTATATTTATATATTATATAAATATTATAAGTAATATTATATATAACATATATAAAATATTATGTATGCATTATATTTTACATATATGTATATATATATATAAATGGAGTTCTTTGGTGGTACATATGGTTAAGTGCTTGACTACTAGCCAAGAGGTTGGTGATCTGAACCTACCCACAGGCACCTCGGCAGATCGCCCTGGCTATCTGCTTCTGAAAGGTCATAGCCTCAAAAACCCCGTGGAACAGTTGTACTCTGCACACATGGGGTCACCATGAGTCGTCAGAATCAACTTCATGGCAACTTACAACAACAATACATACACATCAATGTTTACATATATATATGTAAGGAGCTCTGGTGCTGCAGTGGTTAAGGAATTTGGCTGCAAACCAGAAGGTTGGTAGTTGGAGTTGACTCGATGGCAGTGAGTTTGGATATGTACATTCATATATACACACAGACCTATGAGGAATACCTGTGCAAGCACATGGGTAAAAGGTTAGGAAGGCCCACACCAAATGTGCTTAATTCAGGAATTCATATGTACATATGTATTTACACATACATACACATATATATTACATATATACCCCAAAACTGAAACCAAACTCACTGCCTTTGAGTTGAATCCCATTCATAGCAACCCCTCCTTGGGTTTCCGAGGCGGTATCACTATGGAAGTAGATTGCCCAACCTTCCTTCCGAGGAGTGGCTGGTGGGTTTGAACCAGTCATTGGTGGCGGTTAAAAAACCCACAAGCCTTCTTGTTAGCAGTCACATACCTTAGGCACTATGCTACCAGAGCTCCCATATTATGTATATGTACATTACATATTTGTGTGTGTGTGTGTGTGTATATATATATATACACACACACAAACACATTTGTATATGTATATATACATATTTGTGTATGTGTATATATATATAAATATATATATATACACACATACACAAATATGTAATGCACATATGCACATGTTTTCTTTAGAAAATAGATTTTTACATGTGTTTTTGAACAAAAACTGCATACTTTGTGCAGTTTGCTTTTTCTTTTGCTTCTCAATGTATTTTGGCAGTCTGTCCATAACTTCCTTCTTTCTGTCTATATTTTAAAGTTCGGATCTGCCATAGTTGATGTGGCCATTTTCCTCTTGGTGGGTATATAGGCAGTTTCTGATTGTTTACAATTGTGAGCAGTGCTGCAGTGAACATGCTTGTGTGTGCGCCTCTGTGTAGGTATTGTAATCATGTGCTTGCCTATTTATACTTTACTAATATAAACTAATATATACCCTCCATGAGGGCAGAAACTCTATTCGTTTTGTTTCCCTTTAATTACTATAGTCGAGTGCCAGGGACAAAGGTCAAGAAATATTAAATGAATGAATTCGGTTGGTTGGGGCCCTGGTGTGACTTTGAATCCTGAGAGGGAACTCTGGCTTATCTTGGTAAACTTTTCACACGGGGCAGTAGCAGGATGATTATTAGTGGGGTTTTGGGAAAGATTCTGGACCAGGAAGAAGACACTATGGGAGGAGCAGTTAGGAGATTATTACACCAGTCAGAAGGAAAAAGAAGCAAGGATGTGAGAGTAGAAAGGAAAGGATGGGTTTGCGAGAAACCAAGATGATAGGATCTGTAAAATTTACCAGCTGCTTGGCTGTGAGGGCCATGGCAAACTTAAAGGAAGGTGTGGAGGTTGATACCTAGTCCAGGGAGGTTTAGTTTTACAAACATTTATTGCCTCCTAGCTCTGCGCAAAAGCGCTCTGCTAATTGCTATTGGGACATAAATTTGCATGACCTTTCTTCCCTATTTTCAAAGGAGATGTGCAGGCTGTTGGAGAAGACAGACTTGTGCACAGGTCTACCAAGACCAAAAGGGAGTGGCGCAGAGGTGGGAGGAGAGGAGCCCGGGGCAACCAAATGACATACTGCTGTTCCCAAGTGGCGGGTGGGGGGAGGGCTGGGGAGGACATTTTAACCTTGTCCCAAAGCCATACAGGGCGAACCGGTGCACATACAGGAGATAGGGTGCCAAGAAATAGGGATTATCTTTAAAGAGCTATCTAGAAGGATCAAGTTGACAACAGCAACTTGAGAGATGAGATGGGAACCTTAGGGGCAGTGAATTTACCTTAGCAGAGAAGGAACATGCGAAAAGGAGGGTGAGAATGGTTGCAGAACTCTGAGAATGTTATCAGTGTCGCTGAGCTGTGCATGGAGAAATAGTCGAATTGGTGTATGTTCTACTGTGCATGTGATCAACAGCAACAACAAAAAGTAAAGTAAATTGTAATAAGTAAATAGAAGTCCATGTAGCTTTTCTGAAGGGAGGAAATTCTGATCTTTGACAGAGCTGGAGTTTGGCTCATTGGTTTCAGTGTAATCTGGAAGACAGGGAAACAAACTGTTAGCTGTTTGACCTTAGGTAGTGTACTTAACCATCCTGAGCTTTGTCCTGCTCCTTTAAAAAGAGAAAGGCAATAATAACTAGAGTAGTAAAGATCAGCTAGGTCACAGGCAGTTCAGTAGCAGCTCTGATTCTATAGAATATAAAAAACCCACTGCCGTTGAGTCAGATTCAACTCATAGCGACCCCTCCTTGGGTTTCTGAGGCGGAATCTCTGGAAGTGGATTGTCCAGCCTTCCTTCCGAGGAAGGTTTGAACCACTAGCCTTTTAGTTAGCAGTCAAATGCCTTAGACGCTATGCTACCAGAGCTCCCGTAGAATATTATATTATAGTATAACATAATATATTATGGGAGCTCTGGTTATATTTCTGTATTATAATACATATTATAATATAGAAGTGGAGCCAGCAATATTATGTATTCTATGGGAATATATAACAGAATATGTAATGTTGTTGTTGTTGTTATGTGCCGTCGAGTCAGACCTTACTCATAGCGACCCCTCCTTGGGTTTCCGAGGCAGTATCACTGCGGAAGTAGATTGCCCCATCTTCCTTCCGAGGAGTGGCTGGTGGGTTTGAACCGCCAGCCTTCTGGTTAGCAGTCAAGTGCCTTAGCCACTATGCTACCAGAGCTCCCTGAATATGTAATAGCTGTTAGCTTTTCTCAGCTAGCCTTTAAGCTCTTCTTTGGGCTTAGACATTTTGGGGAATATCAGTGGTCTAGTCTGCATGTCCCTTCCCAAAGAAGAGGAACGCAGGAGGTTGATGGAGGTGAGTCAGACAAGTCCTGCTCTTGATGGAGTTAACAGTGTGATTCAGGCAAGGACAAAACAAGTTTTTTTTCCTAACCAATGTACTATACAAACAAAACTTACTGTACCATTTATGTTGTTCAAAAAGAAAGCAACTGAAGGAAAAGGAGAAAAGTGAGGCCAAGACCCTACTGTGGCTGGTCTTCCTTGTAAAGGAAGGAACCTGTCTGTATTTCAGGTTACTCAGCAGGTGAACTTAGGCTGGAGTGCCAGATACATGTATGTGTGCTGGAGGATGAGACCTGTACAGAAGCAGAGCTCTTGGCAGAGGGGATGCGCAGTATTCACAAAGCAGCATCAGAAACCCCGCGCTGGCATCCAGCACAGACCTGCCCCCGTGTTAGGCATGGTGCACCCAGCCATCCAGTGAGCTGCATCAACAGGAGGTCACAATCCCTATTTTACAGATGAGGAAACTGAGCCAGTAACACTCCAGTGACTGGCCTGAAGTCCCCAAAGTTTGCTTGTCTTTCCATTGTTACTCACTGTGGCTGAATTCTATGTGTTATAATTCATATCTGTGTTCATTTTTTTGTGGAAACTCATTCATTGATCATTATCACATACAGACATATGATATGCTAAGATGCAGCAGAGAGTAAGATACAGTGCCATCTATCTTTTGAGTTCAGCATCAAGTGGTAGGAAGACAGAGCCAGGAACAGGTAATTGCTAGATGTGTAATATGTACTATTACTGCATGTTTCTGAGCAGGGAAGTGTGATGTACTCAATGGCTAGTCCATCTCCCTACTGACGCTTTCTTCCCCACTCACATTCACTTCCTGGGGAGTCTCACTCAAGTCCATGGTATTAAATATCCATCAGTGGTGGGGGATGATGGGAGGAAAAGTCCTAAGGGAGCTTCAGAATTCCTTTCTGGACATCTAAATCTTGGAGATGGAGTAGGAAGTTAGAAATATGTTTTGGGAATGGAGGGGAGAGGTCTGGATGGAAAACATAAATGCAGGAGGTTTCCACATCTAGGTGGCTTTTGGAGTCATTGGACTGGATGAAATCACCTAGAGAATGAATTAGAAGGGGAAAAGGGGAGGCCTTTGGTCCCCAAGACACTTCAAAGTTAGAGGTTGGGAAGAGGAAAGGAGCCAGTGATGAAACAGGAGGAGCAGCCGGTGAGGATGAAGGAAATCAGGAGGACCACGGAGGTGCCCTCAATCCAAGGGAAGAGAGTGTTTCAAGACAGAAGGAGGGATCAGCTATATCCAGTGCTGCAGATGTGGAGGAGGACAGAGGACTGATCATCAGATAGCTGGCACAACTAAAGTCCCATCCCAGCCCTTGGTCCCTTCTCCTAGCCTTGCTCATGGCTCCAGACACACTGGCCTTCCTGTAATCTTTCGTCAAGCCTCAGGGCCTTCTCACTTTCTGTTCCCACTATTGCTTGTGTTAGCGAGGCTTGCGACCTGACCTGACTCACTGAGGTCTCTGCTCCTCTCCCCCAAAATAAAACAAAACAAAGACAAAACGCATTGTGTGAGCCGATTCAGACTCATAGTGACCCGATAGGATAGAGTGGAATTCCAAGGCTATAAATAATCTTTATGGGAGCAGACTCCCACATCTTTCTCCTGAGGAGCAGCTGGAGGGTTTGAACCGCCGACCTCTAAGTTAACAGACAAGCTTAACCACTGCACTACCAAGGCTGCTGTTTATATATATGGACATATATAAATGTTTTACAAACTTGGTATTATTTAGTATAGTTAGGTTTCTTCTTAACATTTTCATGACCATTTTGTAATATCTATAAAAAAATAATTTGAATGTGATTTGCATATCTACAAAATATTTTTTCAGAAAGATGTGAAATTATTTATTTAGCCATTCCTTTTTATGAAAATGGATTGTTGTTTCCCTTAAAGCAATGCTGTGATGAACATTTTTCTATCCACAGCATTAGTGATAGCTGAGTATTTCGCTGCTGTCTGTCCTGGCCCTCTATTGCTGCTATCACAGAAATAGCACAGGTGGATGGCTTGAACCAGTACAAATTTATTCCCTCACAGTTGAGGCGGCTAGAAGTCTGAATGCAGGGTGCCAACCACAGGGGAAGGCTCTCTCTCTGTCAGCTCTGGGTGAAGGTCCTTGTATTGGTCTTTCTCTGGTCCTAGGAGTTTCTTAGCAAAGGGACCCCAGGTCCAAAGGACGCACCCTGCTCTTCTTTGTAGTAGTAGTTGTTGTTATTATGTGCCATTGAGTCAGACCCGACTCATAGCGACCCCTCCTTGGGTTTCCAAGGCGGAGGCGGTATCACTATGGAAGTAGATTGCCCAACTTTCCTTCCGAGGAGTGGCTGGTGGGTTTGAACCACCAGCCTTCTGGTTAGCCTTAGGCACTATGCTACTAGAGCTCCCTCTTTGCAGTAGTAGGTCCTTCAATCTCTGCTGGTTTGTTCAATCCCTTTTATATCTCAAAAGAGATTGACTCAAAATACAACTTAATCCTGCCTCATTAACATAACTGCCTGTAATGCTCATTAACATAGAGGTGAGGATTTACAACACAGGATAATTAGATCAGATCACAAACGTGGAGAATAATTACGTCATACTGAGAATCATAGTCCAGCCAAATTGACACATTTTTTTGGGGGTGGGGTGCCAGACATTCAATCTCTAACAGTGTCTAAGGCTTGGGGTTCATCTCTAGAAGTTCCGAGTTACTAAATTAAATGAAAACCAAACCTATTGTCATTGGGTGGGTCTTGAGTCATAGTGACCCTACAGGACACGGTAGAACTGTCCCATAGGATTTCCAAGACTGTGTTTATGGGAGCAAACTGCCCCATCTTTCTGCTGTGGAGCGGCTGGTGGGTTCAGACCACTGACTTCTTGGTTAGCAGTCGAGTGCTTATCCACTGTGCCACTTGTGCCATGAGGGCTCCTTCACGGTTCATTAGGGACCAGTGTAAAACGACAGCAGGGTTGCCCTGCCTAGTTACCCCGACCCCTTGTGCTGCAGCTGTAACTCTCTAGAAGGTGGGCACCAAAGGGGCCGGGACTTCATTTGGCTTTCTGTTTATCTCCCAAATCTAGGACAGTGCTACCAAACCAAAAAAGTCAAATCTTGTTTCTGACTCAGTGATTCTAAAGGACAGAGAACTAGGTCTCTAGGCTTTCCAAGGCTGTAGATCTTTACGGAAGCAGACTGCCATGTCTATCTCCTGTGAGAAACTAGAGGGTTCGAACAGCCAACCTTCCGGTTAGCAGCCAAGTACTTTAACCACTGTGCCACCATGGCTCCTTCCAGAACAGTGCCAGGCTCCTGAAAACTCTGGGTCTACAGTCTTTACACGAGGTGTCTTGTGTAATTCTCCAGAGAGCCCCAAGAGAGAAATACCATCATCATCACCTCCATTTTCCAGGTAAGGATTCTGCAACTCCTGAGTGTTGGACCTGGAATGAGCCCAAGTGATTGGAGAGAGATTCTTTTTACTAAATACTTAGCGTATTTACTATTTATTAATATTATTTGCTAAATAGACATTTAGGAACTCTGGTAGCATAGTGCCTAAGGCACTTGACTGCTAACCAGAAGGCTGGTAGTTCAAACCCACCAGCCACTCCTCGGAAGGAATGTTGGGCAATCTACTTCTGTAGTGATGCCACCTCGGAAACCCAAGGAGGGGTCACTATGTCTCGACTCGAGGGCATATAACAACAACAATAAACAGATATTTAATTATTAATATTATTTACTAAATAAATATTTACTATTTACTAAATAAATAAAGGGAGCTCTGGTAGCATAGTGGCTAAGGCACTTGACTGCTAGCCAGAAGGCTGGCGGTTCAAACCCACCAGCCACTCCTCGGAAGGAAGGTTGGGCAATCCTACTTCCGTAGTGATACTGCCTCGGAAACCCAAGGAGGGGTCGCTATGAGTCGGGGCCGACTCGACGGCAAATAACAACAACTAACAACAAATAAATAAAACCATTTTAATGGAGACTTCCTCTGGTCCCCTCCCTTCTTAAGTCTGTGGAAACTGGCCATTACATCTCTGGCAGTATTTAATAAGATAAAATTCATTTTATTTTTTGCTGTTGTTGAGAATATACTCAGCAACGTGTACACCAATTCAGGTTTCTCCATGTACAATGAGGTGACATGGAGAGAGCTGTTGTAACTGGGTATCACCCAGATAGCATGAGGTTTAAGCCATTCTCGAGCACTACAAGCTGGTTTTTCCAGGAGCTATGGGGAGAGAGTGGCAGGCAAAGGAAGCCACAGGCCTGAAGGCTCCAGGTCGCACAGGCCTAGTGGAAGCTCAGAAGGGTAGGAGCTTGCCAAGACCTGAGGCTGGAGAGGTAGGCAGGGGCCAGACTGGCCCCAGGGTGTGTCTTCTTTCCAGAGGCAGTAGGAAGCCTTTAAGCAGGGCAGTGGTCTGATTCCTTTACTCTATAAAAGATCTCTAGGGCTTCTGGGTGCAGCAAACCTGGAGAGAAAAAGTGTGGGAAACCGCGGGTACCCACTATATTTGCCCAGAGGGAATGGTCATAGTGCTTGGCTCATGTGAGAGATGAAGAGAAGTGGGCAAATTGGAGATCTATTGAGGTAGAGGTTGTAAGAGTTTGATGATGGACTAAATGTGTGTGTGTGTGTGTGTGTGTGAGGGGGTGCAGATGGAGATGAAGTATCATAGTCTGACTTGTAGGTTTTGACTTAAGTGAGTGGTTGATGGATGCCAGCTGCATTCTTTGAGATGGGGATGGCATAGTCAGATTTCTATACATGTTAGTTACCCTCCCTCTTTCCTCTCATCCCCATTCAGAATAGCAGATGGGCGCAGAAAACTCTAAGGAGGTGTTCTTAAGGTTATGCCACACATGTAATTCTTAAGAAAGTTTACATTAACATTTTGGGGAAAGGCGACCATGGGAAACCATCCAGAATATATTAGCCAAAACCCAAACCCACTGCCGTGGAGGAAGTGCAGCCAGAATGCTCCTTGGAAGCAAGAATGGCCAGACTTCGTCTCACCTATTTTGGTCATGTTGTAAGAAGGGACCATTCCCTGGAGAAGGATGTCATGCTTGGTAGGGTGGAGGGTTGACGAGAGAGGGGGAGGCCTTCAACGAGACGGATTGATACGGTGGCTGTGATGATGGGCTCAAGTATAGCAGGGATTGTGGGGCTGGCGCGGGATCGGGCAGTGTTTCGTTCTGCTGTGCATGGGGTCGCTATGAGTCGGAAACGACTCGATGGCACTTAACAACAACAACAACAACAACTGCCGTGGAGTTGATTCCAACTCACAGCCACCCCATAGGACAGAGTAGAACTGCCCCATGGGGTCTCCAAGGCTGTAGATCTTTACAGAAGCAGACTGCCTGTCTTTCTCCCACTGAGTGGCTGGTGAGTTCAAACCACCCATCTTTAGGTTAGCAGCCGAGTGCTTTAAGAACTGTGTCACCAGGGCTCCTGCTGAATATACTGGTGGAAGACATAAATTTTACTTGCCTAGGGGGTGGGGACACTCATCAAATTTACCAATGGGACAGACGGAGTTGAAATAATAATGTTTGATGTTATCAAGACTGATCAAATCATGCAGAATCTCATCAAAACCGATTTAAATGGAGACTTCCTCTGGCCCCCTCCCTTCTTAAGTCTATGGAAACGGCCATCACATCTCTGGCAGTATTGTTCCCAGCCAGGTGGCCTGGCAGATTCCTAGGGAGAGAGTCCCCAGGTTCCCGAGATGGTCTTCACTTCTGAAAAGGTAATTTCTGCCATTTATTTCTATCATACTGTAGTGTCTCAGGATGGTTAGAAATCATGAAGTGATTAGAGTAGGGGTCTACAAACTCAATAGAAAAACGACAGTGTGGCGGCCCCTGTGCTGGTTGGTCTCCCTCCTTAGTGTAGGGAGGGCATCAAGTCACATTGAAAGGGCTGCGTCTGCTTCCTTCTCAAATGTCCTTTGTAGTTTGCAGACGCCGGCGGCAGGTTGGCCTAACTTTCTTCTTTTTCTTTTCCTGCTAACTCCTCACTGCAGTTTTTCAGGTTTCCCTGCTCAGAACACTGGATTCTTTTAAGTCGAGTATCTGTGTTGGCTCTCCTTCAGCTCCAGGGATTTACACAGTTTCCAAAGGGGTTTCTACAATAGTTCTCTGTAAAATAAATGTTTGTGAAATAATAGGATCATCTGCATTCTGTTCTTCTAGTTAAGGCTAAGTCTCAAAAGATGATTCCAGTAAATGTTAAATACAGCCAATCGGAAGGGCTTTCGGTTATTAGATCTTAGGATGTTGTGGCAGGCGTGATCTGGGTAGGAAATCAGATGGAAGCTAAATGAAGAGGCCTCCGTCACTGGGATTAAATCAGAGATAATGGTTTGGTTTCATAAGCCACAATGGGAAAAATAACTTAAGGAGTGTCTGCCCAGTTGGATAATTGTGAAAAAGTGAAGTGTCGCTGATGTTTGTCACACTAGAAAGAGGGGAAGTGGGGCTTTTCAGCTCCTCCATTCGCTCGCATGGGGGGATGGGGGGGTTTCTTCGGGTTCCCTTCTTTGTTTTGGTGCCTGGTTGCTGCGGCACCTGACTCCTATACAGATAGTCTAGCTAGGGGGTGGGCGCAAAACAGGATCCTGTGGGGGTGGAGCTAAGTATATGGAGACAAGCGTTTCCATTTTCCATTTTCATTTCGTGCGAGTGCCTAGCTCTAGTACACAAGCAAACGCTGGCAGCGCTTTGCTGTTACTTTTGGAGTTTCCATTTTTGTTTTAACTATACATGCCTTCCTAATAGACCTTAAACATGCGAGCCTCCACATTCTAAGGGAAGAATGAGACTTCACAGCCGCCCTCGAGGCAAATTTAGATCATTCCCTGTCCATTTAAAAACACAGTATGTATTTGCAACCGGCAGTCAGTCACTGGCAGAATTTTGCAACGATTTCCCAGTTTTGTTGGCACGTCTCCAGAAATAAGGTTCTTTGTAATTCTTTACTCAGACATAAGGTTCACATATAAAAGTCTTAGCAGATCAGTTTATACAATTAGCTTACAATTTTAAAAGCTACAACATAAGAAGGCTTTTTGTGTGTATGTGTGTAAGGAGGTGGAGAAACACAGTGACAAACCTTGTGATGCTATTATGCGAACAAAGTGGTAGCTTTGTGAGGACATAGAGAAAAAAAGCACAACCGTTTTTTGCTCAGAAAACAATCCTGTAGCAACAGGGTCTGAGAACCGGGGCCTCATTGTTCTTAGTGAAACGATTATTTGTCAAAACATTTGATTGTTTCCCTATTCCGACTGAAAAGTTTGGACTTTTCTTTCTGCTCAATTTTGACACTAGGATTTCCAACTATCAGCGCTATTGTGTTTACAGCATTCAAGGTTTCAGAGTTCAGAGGTTATCCATTAACATGTAGAGTGAGGCTACACTTGTGTGAAGGCCCAGCCCGGGCCCACTTGTTCAGTTTCTTTGTTTTGTAGCCATGCTGCTCCTCATTTGTTTTGATGCGTTAAATGAAGTTTCTTGTTTATGAACAGTGTATTTTTGGACAGTGTTTTAGAATGTGAATATGGATAAGGCTTTTAAAAAAAAACACCTTAGAGGAAATGATTCCTCTCCGGTGAGACAAGGAACCCAGAACTCCCAAGTAATCGGTGTACTTCAGTGGCTGGAAGAATCTACTTCTGGGCACTGCTAATTAAGTGTGAGTAAGGAATTGATTCACTTCCTTTTTGAAAAAGACTAACCCAACCATATGTGGTGGTTAGTAGTTATATATAAAATGACAGCAAAACATCACACTTAGCAAAATCTCCCCCTTAGCTAAGAAGCTTTCAAATTCCTTTTCTCTATTAAGGATTGCATTGCTCAACAGCTCCGTATTGTTTATATAGGGCTCTCCCTCACTTTTGATATATTAAATATTTATTTTAAATGCCCTTTTTGATAATGTTTTTCCATTTTGGATACACCCACGGCCAATAAAAAAATACTCGGCAATTTTTTTTTTTTTTTTTTTGGTGACTTGCTTGGCTCAGTTTCACATTTGCATTCGTTTGCATTCTGGGGCAGAAAACTTGGTGGACGGGATACTTGCTTTTCTGGTTCCTCCTTAAAATGGGGGAAGATCACAGGCCTTCAAAATATTTTTATTTTATTTTTTTTGTGGACAACAGTTGTTAAACTCTTTAAATGAGTTGAAAGTGGGAAGGAGTTTTTATTTTTCACTCCCCACCCAGATTCATCCAAAAGGATTTCTATCGAAATCAAGTAGATTTTCTGAACCTAGGCCAAGTTTAGAAATCTCAAGTTATAATGGCAGGGGAAACCCAGCCCTTTAAGGCGGTGTGGGGGGGAAATCACAACAATTTAAGAATGGCGTTATGCGAGTACTGATTTAAAATATTTTACTCTTATCTCACAGCTTAAAGAAAGCTGTTTTTTTTTTTTTTTTTTTTTGTATACAGCTACCCTCTAACCTACTCGAACGGGTGTATGGGTTTTTCTGTTTGTAGTTTTTGGATGACCCAGGAGTTCTGGCTGCAAGCCCCTCCCTCCCTTCGCCCGGGCACACCTTGCAAGGGAGGGGGAGGTGGCGAGGAAGAAAGAGGCCTAGATCTGCGCCTGCGCAGACTCCTCGCGACCCCTCCCCCGTACCTGTCACTGGAACTTCCCGGGCGCGCGCGAGCCACGTTAAACGGGATGGCGGACGGCCGGGAGCGCGCGTGCGTGGGAGTCCAAAGGCTGAGAGCAGGGAGCGCGCGGGCTCGCGCCCCGGAGGCGGAGTATGCGGCGGTGGGCGGGGCGGGGGAGCGCCTGCGCAGATCACGTGATTACCGGGGGCGTGACCGCGGGGCGTGGCCTGGCGGCCGGTGCTGGAGGAGGCGGGGCGTCTGGGAGCCGCGGGGCCGAGCGAGGGCGCAACAGCTGCTCCCCGAGCACTTTCTACCCCAACTGTCCCCGTGCGCTGGACACGCCGCGCCCCGGCGGCTCTAGGGACCCCCCGCGCCTGCACTGTCCTCGCGCGGACGAATAGGGGGCGCCCGCGCCTTTCCCCCGTGCGCCCCCGCCCCGCTCACCTTAGCCCCGCACCCGAGGTGAGCCCGGCCCCCAAATCCTCCAGGCGGGAGGTGGGGGGGCGCTCCTTCTAGGGGGAGGGTACTGAAGGCCCAGGGCCAGGAGCGCCCCGGGGATGGTCTCGCCGCGCACCCCGCGGACCCCCGCTCTTTCGGGGGCCCGGGTGCGGGCGCGGCTCGGGGAGGTGTCGGCACAAAAGGCCGGGAGAAACTCCGCGTCGCTGGCGCCGCCGCCTCCCCGCCCCCTCCCCCGCGCCCTCCCATTCAAACCCGTCCGCTCGGCGGTGTTAGTCCGTCCCGGCCGCCGCCAAGCGAGGACATGGCCGAGCAGCCGGAGCCGCAGGTAAAGGGAGCGCCCCCGGCCGCCTGAGCCCAGGGGCGCCTGGGCCGCCCCCCAGCCGCTCTCGAGGCTGCCGGCTCTGGTTGTGTGTCCCCTCCCGGACAGCCCAGTCCCCGCCTGGACCCCCATCCGCGCTCTCCATTCCGCCCTCTAGGGCGCCCCCTCCCTACCCGGCTTGTGAGCGGGTCCAGCAGCGCGTAGGTGTCGGGGAACCCTGGTGTGTACAGTGTTGGACCATTACACTCACTCTCGGAAAGATACAAGATGGGGTGGGGGCCCATTTTCCTGGTCGGGACCTAGGGCCAGGCGGTAGGGGCCTGGGTGCGTGGGTGGGGGGCTGCTCCGGAAAAGTTGGGTCGCCCCGCTGGGCAGGTCTCCCAGTTTGTCGACTTGGCCTTGGGGGGCGGACGGAGGGTAGGGGAGTGGCGCGGGATGACCCCGATGGCCGGGGGGGGGGTACCGGGGTAAGTTGGAAACAGTCAAAACAATGCGTCCTAAAAGGCGTCCCCTGTAAACAATGGCCGGGACCGTCCACACTGGCCGGTGAGGGCGCGTCTATAAGGGTGGGAGAGGGCTCGGCCTGACCGCAGACCCCAGTGAGCGCCCCCAAATCTGGGCGGCTCTCAGGGCTGCATTTCCTGGATGTATGTGATAAGGTGGGGTTTTTTTTTTTTCTTTCAATTTTAAAGGTTTTTCTTTTTAGTTTTAAAGATATCTTTTTCTTTTCAAGATTTTTTTTTTTTTAACCTCTTTAAATACCCCCTAAGCGCTTTCAGAACATCTTTGTGATTCCCTGTGCCACTTGGAGCCCCAAAGCCAGCTGGAAGTAGAGCCAGGGTTCCAAAGTGCCGGAGGAATTGAAACGTTACCCTGAAAGTCTTTCTTTTTTAAAAGGGAAGTTGCCGGGAGGCGCTGAGTGGTGAGACCGCGCAGCTTCCGAGGCAGGGCCCTCTTCTCGGCTGTCGCTTCGGCCCCCAAACGCGAGGGGATGGGGAAGGCAGGGGGCGCCGCCGAGGTCTGCAGGCCGGATTTGGGGGGTCTTTGTCCGAGGAGACACTACCTGGCGAGCAGGGTGCGCGGGCAGGCACCTGAGCCCCTAGGGGTCAGAGGAAGAGGAGGCCGTTCATCCCCGGGGGGTGGGCACTTTTTGGGATTCCGGGCTCGGCCACTGGGCGCTGGAAGCTGCATTCTTTGGCGGGTGGGAGGGGGTGGGGTGGGCAGACAGGGAGTTTTCCGCAAGATTTAGTTACAGGAGCCAGAGAGAACCGCCAGGGGCCACTTCTGGGACCCCAGAGCCTGTTCACACGCGGAGCAGTAGAAACCTCTCTCTCTTTTTTCCTTTTTCTAAGAAAAGGGTAGTCACTTGGCTTCAGGCTTCGGTGTGTCTTCGTTCCACTTTGAGATTCCTTGAGCCTCGATTTCTCTTCCTGAATCGCCTTGCAGGGCTCGAAGCTCCGGACATTCCTGAACATGTCTAGATAGCTGGCGGTTGCGGGGCTCCACCGCGCAGTTTGAAGTCACATGTTGTTGACCACCATGGGTGCGACACCATCCCTATGTCGGCTCCTAGTTTTCTAGATGGTTGGGAACTATTAAGCTGTGTGTTTGAAGAAGCCTAGGTCTGATTCAGTTCAGGTTGATTCAATTATGTCTTCATCGCTTTTGAGTTGGTTGAATGACTTGACATGAGATTAAGCCCAACAAAAGAAAGAGCGGGGTAACCACAGCTGCCGGCCAGGCCTGGCAGCGAGGTGGGGTCTGGGGCCTTTTACCTTCTCCTTTGTATATGTGAAAAAGTCCATTTAAAATGTTCCTCTTTTACTGTATTTCTCTCCCCACCCCCTGAACTGCCTTGATTGATACCGAGTAAGGCTAAAAATGCTAAATTTTGTAATACTTTGAGGATGACTAATAGATCCAGTGTTTTTTAAAAAAACCTTTAGTCTGAAGTGACAAGTGCAAAGTAATAATCTGATTGCTTTTTGTCTGAAAAATAAGACCACTAGTTTTGTGGTTGCTTAGTTAATGTGTGCTAAGAACTTTTAAGGTGTGTCCTTAACGCCGAGGACTTTTTTTCCTCCTGAGAAGTCGTGTTTGTTTTCACTGTTGTTTGGTTCAGTATTCCAAAGGCTGTAACAGTATTTTGTTTTTGATCTTGCCCCCCCCCCCCATGCTGCCTTTTTTAATGTTACATAAGCATTACATTGAAGAGGTGAGGATTTATTTGAAAATTCACTTGTCAGTAGTTAAAAGACATTTTAGAATTTGAATAGTCTGTTCGAGTTAATAATCTGGTGGTTTGGAATTGTAATTATTTGGTGTGAATAGGAAGGTAACTTGAAGAATTGAATCCTTATTTGCGTAGAGACTGGAGGAAGCAGAGGGAAAGATGATAACTTCCAGGTGAAGGACACATACTTTACTCTAGTGTCCAACTTCTTTTAATCCCATTATCTCCACAACACCTTCCTAAGGCTTTGCAGTTTGACCTCTTCTGTTGCCTTTTATTAACTTTTGATATCCAAGTTTCATGCTTACTCGTCTTGGCTCATACTGTTCCCTTTCACTTCTTACTGAGAAGAGGAACTAACACAGCACCTAGATAAAATTGGTGGGAAATATTTTCTCTCCTTTACGCTGAGAAATCTCTTCAGGTTCCGCTGGAGTTTTGTGTGTGGTTCTCCCCGCCTGCCCACCCCCCCTCAGGTAGTAAGGGTGGGGGGAGGGGGAGGGGGAGGAGGGACGTTGCCTTTGCTGGTACTTTTAAGGTGGAGTTGGATTTGCATTGTCTTTGTAATCCTCCATTTTCGGCTGGAGGAACCTTAGGGAAGAATAGGAGCCCAGATTTCTCTGCCAGGGGACTTCTTTTCCCCCCTTCTTTTTTTTAAGAGGAAATCTGAAAATAAGACTTTATCATCAAGTCACTTTCAAACTGATGGAATAATTAAGGAATATAATGGCCTGGCAATGACTACGTCCCTCTGTCTCCTCATTTCAGATAAATGCTAATCACTTCTTTCCCTTCTAACAACATTTATTATAAAATGGTATGTTTTTGCCACAGCAGGGTGGCCATTACCCAGCCCTGGAGCACTCTTCATTCTGCGATAACTTGATTAGAGCCTCAGGGGTCCCAAAAGATGGGCTACTTTCCCACTTTACCAAATTACATTCTTTCCTCACAGTTGTCACAGACATGATACTGGTTGATAAGGATTTGGGAGTAGTATGAATGGCTCTTGACTGCATAAAACAGACTCCCATAAAAAAGAGTCCACTTTGCTCTGACTTTGTTCTGAGAGGAGGTGACTGGACCTTCCATGTGTTGAGGGAAAGTGGTTTGCATTTGCTCAGAAACAGTCTCTTCTGATTGTTCCAGCTCCTGTGGGCTCTGCCAGCATGGCCTGTAGGTAGTGATTTTTTTGAACTTGCTGGCTGTGACTTGTTTTCGATGATGCATCCCTAATTCCCCATTTTAGCTGAATTCCATAGCAGTATATTTAATGCACAGGTTGGAAAGATGAAGCCATATGAACCAAACATGATTGTGTCTTCCAGCTTTAGACTTAGACAGTAGAAATGACAGACAGGAAGCGCTCAGTTACACGCAAGGATAAGTGTTCCAGATAGAGTAAAAGAAATGCCATGGGATCTTAAGTTAAATGACTACAATTGGCATATATATATACAGTGGTTTTGAAATTACTGAGGAATTAACAAATGAAACCTGGGAGGTATATAATGGATACTTGTTGTTGTTGTTGTTGTTAATGGATACTTAGGGATCTGGAATTAGCAATCCCAGTCACATTAAAGAGTCTGAACAGTAAGGGGTTTAGTTACAGAGTGTAAATTAAGTGAATTTGGGACAGAGCCCTGGGTTGTACACCTCATCTCTTGATTTTGGGGGGAGGGGTTGGCTGGTTTAAATGCACGTGGAAGAAAGACTGTATTACACAAAGATAGCAGGAAATTTCTTAAATTCGGGTGGGGGAAGCCTGATAGCTGAATATAACTTCATGGCCTCGTTTTGGGGGCAGTACCAAAAGTTTTCCGAAGTGCTGGCTTTTAGGAAGTAGGGCGATCTGGATTATTTTTCTCCAGCCAGTCATGTATTTAGTCAAATTTGCAGTGGTATCTGGGGCAAAGATTTTTGAATTCAGCCTACGAGGGCAGATAGAAATCTGACTTTAAGGAAGTAGAAGAGCAGGGTCCATTCTTTCCTGAAACCTGCAGTGCGTACTGGGCCAGCTCAGTTCTTGTTCACCTCTATCTTCCACATAAATTCAGGGGAAGCCCCCACTCACCAGCTGCCGCCACAGAGTGTTCTTTTAGGTGTAGTATTGGAATGGTCTTGAAAGAACTTAAACTTTGCATTTGAACATTTGTTGACCTACTGTTCTAAACATCCCCATTACTTCCTGCTCAGGGTAACAACATAACTGATTACTGGAAATTTGGGGCCAGTTTGGTAATTCTATGATAAAGTTGAGAAAGAAAATTACCTAACCTGTAAAGACAGCTGAGTCAGTTTTATGAGAGCAGGGGTCTAACCCCATAGCCTTGGGTCTTATGCTTTCAGACCTGCATATTCCTCCACACTCTGGTAGGAGAGTCAGATTTTTTTTCCTTTTAAATAAGTTCATGTCCTTTTTGTTGGATAGTTGCTGATTACTTTCTGCTGTGCCTGGAAGCCTTTCTGAATTCAGAATAGTTCTGTGGACTGAAAATAGAGTCCAGATACGTTTTGTTCTTGGATCAGTATTAGGAGAGAAATACTTTTCATTTTTCCTACCTGTATCAAAGCAGGACAGCTTCAGAGCAGTTCAGTTATAACACAGGGGAGGTTTTAATCCTGTGGATGAATTTGTCATGCCACTTGCATAAATTACTGAACAGGGATTGTATTCATCAATTGAAGGGAACTCTTTTTGTTTCTTACTTTGAAAGCAAACAGATGATGTGAAAGAGCCAGGGATACAACTTAATTTTTTTCATTGAACAAAAGACAGGGAGGGGATAGAATTACTTACTTTATTTCAATTTTTCTTTATTGTGGTAAATATCTGTGTAGCAGCAAAACATGTGACGTTTCAGCAGTCTTCACATTTACAGTTCAGTGACATTGATGATGTTCCTCATGTTGTTCAGTCATCACCCTTATCTGTCCCTAAATTATACCATCACTGAGAGGGTATATTTAAATGGTGCTAAAGAAAGATCTCGGGCCTTAAAAGGCATTGCCTATGTTTCTGTTCCATCTGAGGTTAGTTAAATTGGATCTCACTGAGAAGGCTCATTATCTGGCCTTGTGGACAAAGTGGTGCAGTAATGTAGTGGTGGGTTGGGTATAATTATTTGCATAGTTGGATCTATACATACACCCAGTTATTTGTGTGTGTATATATAGTATATATATATTCACTGTTTTCTTTGTAGAGAGTTAAGTACAAGTAAAGACAGGACAGTTTATTTTTTGGTTTCACTGAAATATCTCTTGTCTCTTTTTGTGCAGTTAATCCTGTCTCAGATCTTTTCAAAACATTTAAGGTTGTGCTGATTAAGTAGCTGTGATAGTAATAGGTCCACTGATGGGAATGCTTTGACTTGTTTCAAACACTTGTTTTCCCTTATCCCTTTCCCTTATATTATAGTTCTCTTTTCAAGTCAGACTGGAGTTTGTAGAAGCCAATTTACGGTCCACACAGTACCTGCTCATATTAATACTGAAACTAAAACTAGTATGTGGTACTTTTAGTTTATATATTTAAGGGCCGATCCTTTAACTGACCTTCGCTGATTTGCAATGAATCAGGCCGAGGGTATTATTATTTTTTAATTTTTTAAATTTTAGTAGTACTTTGATCTCTAATCCTATTTGGAGCTGAAGCATTTGTATACAAAGTCAAGAAAACAAGACCACATCCTGTAGTTTTTCCAAAGTTTTGTCTTGGCATAGCCTGACGGCACAGGTAATCGTGTGGAATGTTGTCATCTTTTGCTCTCACTTGTAAGCATTTTTTTCACAGCCCTATGAGGAAAGTTGGATTGAGCATTGAGCTCATGGATTGTGGCTTCCATGATTTCCTTGAAGTAGCGGTGAAGCATCCAGTGTCCTAGGTTTTGACTGCTACTATAACTTTACTGTTACTGTGGGTAGTTCTCACCACTTGTCAGATGAAGGAAAAGGAAAAAAAAAGTATGTGTAAAGTATACAAGGACAACTTGTAGGAAAACCTGTAAATTTCCTATCCAGATCTTGGAGATAATTTTGTCCTTTGAAGGATCACATGAGTTGGCAGAGAGTAGCAGTTTTGTTTGGGTTAAATGTCTTCAGGATCATTAAGCGTTTAATGATCATTTATTCAGATCCTTGGGAAGAAGATTCGTAGGATTAGTGCACATTAGTTGGCTCTCAGTAGAATTTGTGTGTGATCTTGGCAGTTTCCAGGATTTGGAGTACTGCCCCGTACTGTGGGAGGGAAACACTCTGGATTGAGCATCGGGAGAAGCCGCACGGTCCATGCGCTTGCTCTTCGGGGTCACAGTTTGAGTGGCTCTGGACCTGAGCAGCAGTCCATGCAAGGACAGCAGTTGTCAGTAAGGTGGCAAGATGGCTGTTGCCCCTCCTTTTATGTGCTGCTGTTCAGCTGTGTGGAGTGTGGAGTGTTTACTAATACCCAGACCTACAGGGAGTGGTAGAATTTACAGTAGCTTCAGTTACAAACTTCCTCTCCCCCCCAACTGAAGAACTAATTTAAATAACATCAGGTTTAGATTTCAGGCAGTTAAAGCAGTATGGTTCCTACTGGATTTTGAAGATTATGTTATGGTAAATTAAAATGAAAGTTGTATCTACTTAAGTAATAACAATATAAACTCTAGTATTCTCTTAAGATACAAGGTTATGTTGAACAACTAGGTGCCTGAGAGTCCTTGGAATAAATAAGGTTGAATGTTCAGCACTGTTATTTACTTCAGTAGAGGTTAATTTTTTTTTTCTTTTTTTTCAATACTGAAAAAAACAGGTAAACAGTTTTGGGAAGTACCTCACAGTAAGCTTAGCCTGTGTTCAGAGGGCCCACTTTGTTGCAAACTGAAAGTACTTAGGTTGTAGTCAGGTTATGATCTCCTTTTCCCCCTCCAGTTCCTTGTCAGGAAAGACAGTTGAGTATCAGGAATGCTGTCAGTCCCAGTGGCTTCTGGGTGCTGCACTTGGGACAAGATGGTGGATTCTGGGAGAGCCCTGAGCAGGTACTTACCACACTTGTGCTTATTGCCATGCTGATTTCTTATTTGGCAGTCATCAGATTCCACTTGGTATTTTCATGAGTTCTCTTATTTCTCAAATCCTTTATTAATACAACCCCTTGACTGCTTTTTGGTTAGCAAATTGGGTTTAAAGAACTAGTCCTTGCCCTGGAGGCAAAGGAAGGGCTTTCTCTATGCACATCATGCTTTCAAGGTTGGGGCCAAGGCCCAGCTTGATGTGCCCTGTGTTTCTGTTTGGATGGGTCAGGGGAGGGGCCAGGGCCCTAAGGAGCGGGCTTAGAATCCTGGGTGTGGTTTTGCTGTGGTGACCGCCTTGTTGGTGGGGGCCAGTACCATCCCTTTCTCTGGACTGCACTGTGGAGACGGCCGCCATGGAGAGCCCTCTGAGCAACATTTCAGATGAGTGGTGTCTGGAGACTGTGGCTAGAGATGGGCTCCTGCGCTAGCAGCAGTGACGGTGGTCAAGGCTGATGAGGTCTCTGCTCTTAAGGATCTCTGAAGGGCGGAAAAAGACAATTACAAGCACACACACACTAGGATTTTAGACGTGGACAGAAATTTTCAAAGGACGTAGTCACGGAGGTGTGATAGCTTGTTGATGTCGGAGCTGTGCTGGCAGTGGGCAGGGAAGGAGCCTGGGGGGAGGCCTTTTATGTGACTCGAGACCTGTTTGTTTTATTGAGAGTAGTATTTTATTGCGTTTTTGGTGAAAGTTTATACAGCATGTTAGAGTCCCGTTTGATCATTTCCACACACATTGACCACTGGCATTAGGTACATTTTTCACATTGTGTCAACATTTCTTCTTAATTATGTTCTGGTTGTTGCATTTCTGTGCCCTTTTGGTGATGGTGAGGTGGCAGAGGGTTGGCACAGTGGTGGGGTTGTAAGGATGGCTGTGGGCCAGGTGGTCAAGTACTGTCTCAGAATGGTTGGGCATTCTTCCTGACTGTCAGAATCCTTCCCACAAACCATCCTTGGAGGAGGGAGTGCTTCAGGTTTGCCTGGGCGGGCGAATGGGATGGGCCACCTGAAGATGAGGGGAAAGGTGTCGTGGGCGGCCAGCCTGGGAAGAGGCCGTGGTGAAGTGAGTGCTGGGTTTACTGGAGCGGAAGATAGTGAAGGCACAGTGGGGAATTACCTCTGACAGTCTTGTGGTGATTTAGTGAACCCAGATATTTGAGCATTTCAGAGACAAAAATAGTAACCAACCATGTCTTTCTAAGACAGCTATCCCAGAACTTCCAGTAACTACTGGGCAGGGGTTTCGTAGGCATAGCTGGGCCTGTTACCAGGCAGACATGAAGATCAGTGCTCTTTGTATTCAGCATAATTTGTTTCTTCTGTTTAAGAAAAGTATTTATGACTAATGATAATAAGAAACTGAGTCCAGTCTCTACTACTTTCTCAAACAAAACAAAAAAACAACCCAAAACTTCCAGTAACTGAGTTCTGCTGTTTACGTGGGTGGAACATATATCGTATTTCTAATCCAGAGATTGAGCATAGGTAGGAGGGAGGGTTGGTGTCTTTTTTTGGAAACGATTATAGAAAAGTTCTAGTCTGTAAAACCTGTATATCTAATGCAGAGGAAATTGAAAAAAAAAAAATTCACAGGTAAGTCACATTTCTCAAAAAATAATTTTGGGGTTTGACTTGGAGTCCAGCTTTATTTTGAGAAAATAAGGACATTTAGAAAAAAGAATTCCACTGTTTGCTATTGCTACCATTTCATTTTTTTTAAAAAAAGTTATGTCAGCACCCCACCATAGGAAAGGCCTTTAGAATTAAAGGACACTTTTCATTCTAGTTGAAATTGATAACATGTAGCCCGTGGCGCTCAGTGCATCACCTCCCGTTTAGCTGCGGGCCTGTGAAATCAGTGCCATCCGTTTGGTAACTGCTTGTCTGCAGCGAGTGCTCTTAATTGCTCAGTTCCCATACTGCCTGGGACACAGCAGTCAGTACCTGTGGAATGTGCAGAGGATTATATCATATATGCAGTAATACCCTTGATTAGCAGAGGCCTTGAAGACCTGTGAGTGACTCTGTTTCCTAAACACAGATCTACTCCCAGAACCATGGGACTGTGGAACTGGAAGGAGGATCCCAGAGCTTTATCAGTCTGCATTAAATAGATAAAGGAGAGGGCTTGGTGGTGACAACTACTTGAAGGTTGTGTCTTAGGCTGGCCTAGAACTCTGGTTCCTGGAGTGTTCTATCACAGCAGGCTGGTCACCAGCCATATGTTTATCCTCCATTGTGATTATAACAAAGACAAGACAGAGATTAAGAGAAACACCCTCATACCTTCTTTCTCTATGGCAATCTTTGATCTAGAGCCTTAGAAGAGCTTCATTTAAAGACCTAGTTTATTCAAAGTACAGATACTAAGGAGTAGTAGAACTTTTTTATGAGTGTAAAGAAGGGGAAGAAACGCTTCCTGGTGTTAGGAGCACACAAGCCCTTGCTCTTTGAGGAAGTGGAGACTTTGACTGTGGTGGGAACACTATGCTGTGTGTCCTTTTTGTTTCCTTGGGTAGAGTAGCTGGGACTTATTCAAGAACAATTCCTGTGATTGCCACGGAAGGGGACAGTCTTGGAGTTAGAGTTTAATTCTTCTCTGGAAGTGAAGATGAGCTTCTGAACCATAGCCTACAGAGCAAAAAAGAGTTTTCACCTGGCCAATGTGAAAGGTAAATAGAACAGAAGGGTCTGTTTCCTCATTGACTAGGTATAATGTTGAATTGGCCGAGTTTGATTTTAAACGGATGCGTTCACAGATTGTACGTACACATTGTTAAGGACCAGGAAGCCCTACAGTGACATTTACTGAAGCTAGAAAGTGGTCAGAGGCAAACTTTGGGGATGTGGATTGAAGTTTAGACTATCCAGTGAATCCACATGGATGAAGGTCACCTTGACTTCTGAGCTGTTCTGTGATCCTTGAGTAGGCTTCTTAAGAAAGGTTTTCCCCTGTTACATGGCTTAGGGTGGTGTTTCTGGTAAGTGTGAGCTTCAGGTGGCCTTCAGTCTTCTCTGTTTCTTGTATGTTGGTTTGTATTTAAAATCATCTGAAGCTCTGCCTTTATATCTTTTGCCCAAAGTGCTTTGATTCTGTCATCTTATTTTGAGCGATTTGTGTAATCTCTAGGTCTGGGGGCTGTTCACAGCATATGCATGTACATCTCAGTGACCGTGGAAACATCACCAAAGCAAACCCAGTGCCGGGGAGTCCATTCCCACTCACAGCGACCCTGTGGGACAGCGTAGAGCTGCTGCAAACAGTTTCTGAGGTTGTAAATCGGTACGGACCCAGCCTGCTGCATCTTTTTCCTGCAGAGCAAATGCTGGGATGTTGGAGTTTGCGGCCAAGTGCTTTAGCTGCTCTGTCACCAGGACTCCTGCTTGGAAACATATTCCCTCGAATGGAACACTTTCTGTCCTGAAACTTTTAATTTTAGCCATACGTCAGTAAAGCACCATGTTTTTAAGTTTCTCAGCTGGGTGAGATGCTAGTGATGCTATTAGAGTGGTGATGGGGTACAGTGCTAATGATTTAATTAGCAGACGTGCTTAGCAGGATTGGAGAGATGAAGCGTGCAGCAGTCGGGTAAGGCACCTACTCGGCTGCATGGGAAGGACCACGGTCAAGTGCCTGGGACAGCCTTTTATTCTGTCTCACAGTAACTTGTTCTGTTTTTTTTCCCTCTAGGGTGTGGAAACCCCTTGTGTCAAGGTTGCCGGGACTGACTTGTTGTTCAACTGAGTCACTCATTCAGTGGAGACAAAGAGATGTCATGCCTTGTGCTGATTCATAATTGAAGCAGAGCGTTGGGTGGGTCTATATGCCTTGTTTGTGGAAAGACCCAGTGACGGTCTGTGTCCCCCAGCTTCTGAAAACTTCTGAAGACAAGAAGTGAGAGAAATATACACTTTGTTTTGAACTCTGATAATAAAATATTTGTCCTCGTTTTGAAGCCCTGGGCTGCTGGAGGTGTGAGTGACAAATCTTACAAGTGGCCTTATTCCAACTCCCGAAATTCCCCAGCAGAACTTTCAGATTCTCATTTTATATACAATCATCAAGTGACAGGAAACATGCCAACTCAGTCCCTCTTAGTGTACATGGATGGACCTGAAGTTATTGGCAGTTCCCTCGGAACCCAGATGGAGATGGACGATGGCGTGTCCATAAAGGGGACCACCGCTGTTCCGTTCAGAGCGACACAAGAGAAAAGTATCATCCAAATAGAGGGCTACATGCCTTTGGACTGCATGTTTTGCAATCAGACCTTCACCCATTCGGAAGACCTCAACAAACATGTCCTGATACAACATCGGCCGATACTCTGCGAGCCAGCAGTTCTGCGTGTCGAAGCCGAGTATCTTAGTCCCCTGGATAAAAGCCAAGTGAGAGCAGAACCCCCAAAGGACAAGAGTTGCCAGGAAAAGGAAGACTTCAGCTGTGAAGTATGTGGACAGGCATTTAGAGTTGCTTTCGACGTTGAGATCCACATGAAGAAACACAAGGACTCTTTCACTTACGGGTGTAATGTGTGTGGACGGAGATTCAAGGAGCCCTGGTTTCTGAAAAACCACATGCGGACACACACAGGCAAATCTGGGGCTAGAAACAGACTCCAGCAAGGCCTAGAAAGCCCAGTGACCATCAATGAGGTGGTTCAGGAGCACGCGGCCGAGAGCATCTCCTCTCCGTACAAGATCTGCATGTTCTGTGGCTTCTTCTTTCCAGATAAAGACAGTCTCATTGAGCACAGCAAAGTGCACACCAAAGAAACCGTGTCTGGAGCCAGCGAGACGCAGGCCGACTCCCGTCCAAAGGGAGCGCCGTCGCCCCGGGAAGAGTTCCTCCAGTTTTTAAACTTAAGACCAAAATCCCTCCTGGAAAACAGCAAAAAGCCAGCAAAATGGATACCTCAGCTTGACCCGTTCAACACCTACCAGGCTTGGCAGTTGGCCACCAAAGGCAAAGTCGCCGTTAGCCGAGGAGAAATTAAGGAGCCAGGGCAAGAAGGAAGTACTGACAATGATGATTCGTGTTCAGATAAAGAAGAACTTGGAGAAATCTGGAGCACAAATAAAAGCCATTCGGAAGGTTCTGGGAAGGCCAGGGCAAATAAGAGCAGCTGTGCAGGCCTCTCACAAGAGAAAGAGAAGGCTCGGCACGCTAACGGGGAAGTGCCTTCTGTGGACGCAGAGCCCAAGTTAGCCCATAACAAAGAGAAGCCCACACATTGCTCTGAATGTGGCAAAGCTTTCAGAACTTACCACCAGCTGGTCCTACACTCCAGAGTGCACAAGAAGGACAGACGGACGGATGCCGAGTCGCCCACCATGTCTGTTGACGGAAGGCAGCCGAGGACGTGTTCCCCAGACCTCGCCACCTCCCTGGATGAAAACGGAGCGATGGATCGGGGAGAAGGTGGTTCTGAAGATGGCTCCGAGGATGGGCTTACCGAGGGGCTCCATTTGGGTAAGCGACACTGTTGCATGCTGTGTCCTCTGTCCTCATCCCAAAGAACGCTGGCTGGTGGTGGGAGTTTGGAGAGCAGGGTTCCAGTTCAGACTTTCGTTGGGACAGTCATTGGGACTGGGAGTTTGCAGAGCTGGGCTGAGCCCAGGTTCCTTTTGGCAGCACTGTGGTAAGTCATTCAACCTCTCAGGGCCTTAATTTTCTTGTTTCTGTAATAACAGGGTTGAGTTAAAGGGCCTAACAAGCTTTCTTCTTCTTCTGCAAATTCTGTGATTTTATATTTTGCTAACAAAGGACATGTATCTGCATCATCCTAAAACAGTGGTTCTCAACTGGGGTGGCTTTGACCCCCAGGGGACATCTGGCAGTGTCTGTCTGGAGCCATTGCTGGTTGTCACAGCTTTGGGAAGGCATCTGGTGGGTGGAGGCCAGCGATGCTGCTCAACACCTTACAGGGCCCAGGACAGCCTCCACAGCAAGAGTGACTTGGTCCCAAATGTCAGGACTGTGGCCATCCTGGCCTTCAGTTTTTCCTGATCTTCCCTATAGAAACAAGCTTGTCTTGCACAGTATACTTCTCTGTCTCTCAAGAAAGGAGCACTGGTGGCGCAGTGGTGGTTTGAACCTGCCAACCGCTCCATGGGAGAAAGGTGAGGCAGTTTGCTGCCGTAAAGATTGACAGCCTTGAAAACCCCCTGGGGCATTTCTACTCTGTTCTGCAGGGTCACTATGAGGTAGCATTGACTTGTAGGCACTGGGTTTTGGTTTTCTGTCAAGGCCCACTTCTTCATTTATTCCCAGTGGGTTTCCAGTGATCACAGAGGGTACTGGGCTGGATTGTCAGCGAGAACCTGAGGGTTGCTGTTGGAGCAGTCA
>NW_006921636.1:2068151-2068618 GCF_000298275.1 Orycteropus afer afer
GTCTTTGACACTTAGTTCAGGAGCGAACAGGATTTGTTTGGAACGTACACCCAAATGCCTTATAAAACGTCTCATTTGCTTAGTAAAAATTTTGGGAAGTGCCTTCTGTGGACACAGAGCACTAATTACATTGATAAGAACCAGAAGATGTCACTGAAATACGTGGTTCCACATACTAGTTTCTGAGCCCCAGTGGGCGTTATCTGGGGCAAAGGACTCCACCTGGGATTGGAGTCTTGGCCATCCTCACTAACCAGTGCCTCCTGTCTGCTTAGTAGGGATTTGGCTGTAATCCTTGACTAAAGGATTCTGCTGTTTAATAACAGATTTAAAACATTCATATGTTGGAGGCAGGGCCTCAAACCGGTTCATTCTGCTTCGACCCCCTGCTGAGAATTCACCTTTGCACCTCAGATAGACTGAATCTGAATCTCCATTCCCACAAGCGGATTCTTTTTTTTTTTTTT
>NW_006921636.1:2069238-2114113 GCF_000298275.1 Orycteropus afer afer
TCTTCATTCTTCTTTGCTCTGGACGAGGAGAGACCCATCGTTGCATCTAGATGGCAGCTTGCTAGCTTTTAAGATCCCAGTCGCTACTTGCCAAAGTGGGAGGTGGAACAATGTTTTGTATAGTATGTTATGGCAATTGAGCTTGATGTCCCCTGTGACTATTGGTGCCAAGCCCGCAAGTTCAACTGCTCTCGGTCCCTCTGGGTAGCTGGCTGTGACCAAGCAGTGACCACAACCTTGCCCCTTCACAAGCGGATTCTTGTGTCTGCATATGATTTGACAGATTCTCAGCTGGGCTTGGACCCACACAAACCAGCTGGAAGCCCTTGTAGGAGGACGTCAATGAGTGAGTGATGAGCGCTCCAGGCTTGGTGACACTAGTTAATAAAAGTGGCCTGGACCAGAGACCACCACAGTGACTTCTCAGTCCCCTTTCAGTGTAACTGTGTTGTGTGTTTGAAGTCTTCAAAAGCTCTGTGGATGAGACACAAGATGAACTTGACAAAATGCTGTGCCCTTTAGTTCTGTTTCTGATCACATAACATGTGAGAGAAGTAGTTTTCATATAAAATATTTAGATGGTTTGGTATTTCCTGGGACACAGGAAACACAGCACTTGGCCTGGCACAAGTCTTCAGTTGTCAGAAGCCCAGAAAACACACCATGGTGTCTTAATGATGTCATAAAAGGGCTTTCACTGTTTTACTACCTCAGAGCCCTGGTCTCTAAGTGACTCCCATTAATATCTGGGACTGCTGAGAGGCCCGCAGGAAGGGGGAAAGGGTTAGGCCTTGTGAGATGCCCCAGTGGCCAGTTACTAACAGGGGACCCAGGCACCAGAATGGGGGAGACCTGGGCCAGGTCCCCAGGTGGGTAGGACATCTGCACATAGATGGGAGCACCCAGATTTGCTGTCTCTTGGTTCTGCCATTGCGTTGTTTGTGACCATTTACATGTTGTTTAACCTTCTCTCCCCTGATTTCTGTTGGGAAAATTGGTCCATTAACCCTTGCCTTCCACCTCCCAAGGAGCATTTCAGTGGCCTATGCTTGGAAGGTTCTTTTCCATCCTCTAAAGAACAGCATAGTCACCTCACAAAATGAAAACAAACCAAACCCACTGCCTTCAAGTTGACTGTGATGATAGTGACCCTATAGGACAGAGTAAGACTGCCCCATGAAGTTTCTAAGGTTGTAAATCATTACAGAAGCAGACTCCGTCATCTTTTTCCCACAGAGTAGCCGGTGGGTTCAAACCGCTGACCTGTTGGCTCTGACGCCCTGACACAGAGTTGGGAGTAGAAAATTGCAGCAAGGTACAGCTAGTTGGGGCTGATTGTTAAGTATGTGAGCTGGGCTTTCCCTGTAAAGGGAATTCATTTTCTTACATCCAGGTGTATATTGTACTGTCAGTTCTGTTTAGATTTACGTTCATGAATATCAGAGGACAGCATTTCTTCTTCTTTGTGACACCTTTTTAGATCAAGGGCTATTTTACTTCTCTTTTCTAAGGTGAACACTTTTTCCTTAGAGGGGAGTTTAGCAGTTCGGGTGGATCCTGTCATATTTGCACCTGGAGGTTTGCCAAAGCTGATCATTGAAGGTATAGGAAAGAGACCTTTTAGTGGGACATGTAGGTTTTCAAGGTAAAACGACCAATTTAAAATGGATTTTTAAATAGGTGACCAGATTTTTGGTAGAGTTGTCATGTGGTGAGTTGGTTCTGCCGTACAGAGGGTGTCTGTCGACCTAGGCTTTTCATTTGGAGAGGATTATTTTAACTGTAGTGCATCTCATTGTCTGTCTGAGAGCTGGTGATTGTTTGAAATACAGTCCTCATTTAATTCCGGTCCCAGAGTGACCTTTACCCAGCGGTACCTGGCCTGATGCTGCAGCAAAGAATCAGGCTAGGTTTCCCGCGTGTCCTTTGGGGCCGAGATGGTGATTCGTCAGGAGTATCTAGGTGCCCAGGTGTGCTTGTGGAAGTACCCTCTGCTCTCCAACACTGGCTCAGTTTTGACAAGCTTTCTGGGTGTTTGCCCTGTGGCCAAGCCTTTTCATTTGCTGTTGAAGATTACGTTGTGCTTGCTGCCCTCTAGTGCCTACATGCTTGATCTTCACAGGAGAAATGGCTTTTTTTTCCTATTGGCTGGGAGCATTGGCCAGTTAGACTGGCTCAGTCCAGGTGACTTTTGAAGAAGCCAGCGGTTCTAGATGGGGGGTGGGGGTGGGCGCCATGCTTCTCCGTGTGGTGATCCTGTGTGGTTCAGATGATGTTGCCCGCCTGGGCCAACCAGGGTAGAAATAACCTACCTTGGGGTTGAGCCAAGCAAGGAACCAAATCTAACAGCGAATTAGGCTACACCCAGGATAAACAAAACAAAAGCGCACGTGTTGTTGAGGCCATAACATTTCAAAAGAAGCATGTGGTGTGTTTTTGTCTGTTTTGGTTCTACTCTAACATGTATGTGAGCATTGTTTATTTTATGCTTTCAGAAAACTTTTTTATCCAGAATATTTAATAATTCAAGTCAGCACACTTTACTCATGTGCTGCTGTTTTTTTGATTATGTTTTTAATATCAAGTTCAGTTTTATTATGATGCGCTGTAACACTGATAGACTTCATTTAATGAAACAAGATTGAGCACAGTATAATCCATTCAGGGCGTAAGGGCGGTTCATTTGTTCTCTGCTAATGATGTAATTAATCAGTGCTTATTCTGATGCAACTGTTTCCTTAACATACATATTTTTGTTTCTTTTTTAAGATAAAAATGATGATGGAGGAAAAATAAAGCATCTTACATCCTCGAGGGAGTGCAGTTATTGTGGGAAGTTTTTCCGTTCAAATTATTACCTCAATATTCATCTCAGAACGCACACAGGTAAAGGTCTATCGATGTCTTCGTAAACATGTATTCATGAGAAGAATGACAATGTAGTTCTGTGATTTTGTTGCTGTTGCCATTCGAGTATTCTTTTAGATCCTGGGTGTATTTCAAGAAAAAATCTGTGGTGGACTGATTACAGTTGGTTTACTCTCTTAGAATCGTTGTAGCTTGAACCTGTTGTGTTATCCTTTTTTGAAGCTAAAGGTCCTGGCTAGCTCATGGCTACCATATTCAGACCCTTACCGTATTAAAGCTTTTCTAACATGTTTCAATGCCACATCCTTTCTCGTAGTAAGTGTATTAGTGGTCTTAGATTGTAGGAGCAGCTGTAACATAATGGGCTTAGGAGCCTGCAGGGACGTCAGTGTCTTCTGCTACTTACTAGCTGTGCAGCCTTGGGCAAGTTGGTTTAAGCTCTCTGCTGTGCCCCAGAGACTGTAGCTGTAAAACAGGAAACAGTTTAATAAATGATTTTTATGAGTAATATATAATAATAATGATAATAATAATAAAGGGATTAGTACTATTCACTGTTATGGGGGTCTTAGGAAGATTAAATGAGAAAAGTCGAAAATGCAGCTGTTATTTTATTATTTGTCCTTAAAGGCATATATTCACATTTAAAAATTTCCAGTAGAGTAAGGGTGGTAAATTCAAACAGCTCAGGAGAAATTCAGTACAAGAAAATGAGTAGCTAGAGAAGGGAGAAGGAAGGGACCCTGGACTCTGTAGTGAGTTAGTCTGGTTTCCCAAGAGCCGCATTGAGGCTGCGCGTGAGTTCCCATAACACAGCGCCTTCCTCATTTCAGGGGAAAAGCCGTACAAATGTGAATTTTGTGACTACGCTGCAGCCCAGAAGACATCCCTGCGCTATCACTTGGAGAGACATCACAAGGACAAGCAGGTTGAGATCGCTGCCGAAGCCAAGAGCCAAGACGGTAAAGATCAGGAGACAGAAAATGCACTGTTAGCCACGGAGAGTGCGCAGACCAAAAGCTTGAAGCGGTTTCTTGACGGTGCCAAAGATGCGAAAGGCAGCCCGCCTGCGAAGCAGCCTAAGGAGGTGCCTTCAGCCTTGCAGAACGCTGCAGGCAGTGCTGGGCTCGCGCCCGTTCACAAAGATGCTCAGGATTTCCGCAAAGCTGCAGCCGATGACGGTGCTGACAGGGTGACTAGAAACCCCGCCCCTGCTTACCTGGATGTGCTGAAAAAGAGACCGGCCATTGAGCCTCAGGCAGACAGCCGCCTCTGTCAAGCGGAGGTGGATGCTGCTGCCCGCCCGGATGGCAGTGCCACCCACAGCATGGAAGTCAGCCACAGAGAGAAGGCCATAGAGGGCGCCCCCGACTGCAAACCCAAGCCCCCCACAGACTGTCAGGAGAAGCCTTTAAATCTGTCCCTGGGGGCCCTTCCCAGCTGCCCAGCGATTTCCTTGAGCAAAAGCTTGATTCCAAGTATCAGCTGCCCCTTCTGTACCTTCAAGACGTTTTACCCGGAGGTCTTAATGATGCACCAGAGACTGGAGCATAAATACAACCCTGACATCCACAAAAACTGCAGGAACAAGTCCCTGCTGAGGAGCCGGCGTACCGGGTGCCCGCCAGCTTTACTGGGGAAGGACGTGCCTCCCCTTCCTAACTCCCAGAAGCCCAAGCCCAAGCCTGCCTTCCCCATGCAGGCAAAACCCCTGCCGTCCGAGAAGTCGAAGCCGTGCCCGCTGGGGCCGGGCAGAGCTCCGCTGACCTCGGGCCCAGACGCCAGCACTTTAGTCCCCAGCAACCTGAAGTCCCATAGGCCCTCACAGGGCGCCGGAGGACAAGGGGCTGTCCCCACCAGGCAGCAGCAGCAGCAGCCTGAGATCCTCTCTAAAACCAGTGTTTCCCCTGCACCGGATAAAACAAAACGACCGGAGACAAAATTGAAGCCTGTGGCTGTAGCCCCACCCCAGCCCGCCCTTGGCGGTGGCCACGTCAATGGTGCCGTTGACTACCCTGCCAAGAATGACAGCCCGTGGGCCACTCACGGAAGAGACTATTTCTCTAATCGGAGTGGCAGCAGTGCCAGCGTGGAGTTTGGTGAGCCACTTCCCAAAAGACTCAAACCGAGTGTGATAGCTCTTGACGTGGACCAGCCTGGGCCCAATCACCACAGAAGAAGCCATGACCTCCCCAAGTACCATGTTGTCCGCGGGATCTCCAGCTTGTTGCCTCAGGAATGTGTCTACCCACCATCATCAGTGTTGTCCCCAAAATCGAACTTCCTGAGTCCGAGTGAGGTCGACGCGCCAAACCTGCTGACGCTTCAGAAGCCCTGTGGTGCTTCGGGACCACGGTACCCTTGCTGTGGACCTGCCGGTAGCCAGCCGTTGAGCCCAGCGCTAGAAGGTACTTTCTGACATGCTTGAATTGGGTCTGTGCCTGTGGGAGCTAGTGTCTAATCCATGTATTCCTCAAGGGGCTTGGGCTCCTCAGCAACCCCAAGGGCTTAGTTCTTAAGGGCCACACAGTTCTCAGATATGGCAGTTATCAGTGGCCCCCCAAAACTCAACCCTGCCCCACAAGGTCACACTGTAGTGCTTCATCTCTTACTAAGTCAGTTTTTCTACATAGGGAGGTGATGGTAAAAGTAGAAAAAAATCGAGTGAAAAACATCAATTTGTTCCATTACTAGAGGAGCCTTGGTGGTGCAGCGGTTAAGCACTCAGCTGCCAACATGAAGGTTGGTGGCTTGAACCCACCCAGTGGCTGCACAGGAGAAGGACCTGCGGATCTGCTTCCGTAAACATCACCGTCTAGGAGACCCTCTGGGGCAGTCCTCTCTCCCATGGGAGTGCTAGGAGGCAGAGTCAGACAAACAGCAAATCCGTTGCTTGCTCTTGAAGGTCTGGTGTCAGTTGGCGCAGCCTCCCTAGCGTAGTCTTCTTTCTCCTCAGCACATTGATGGTGTGGGTCATCACAGTGCAGCATTGTTCTGCCCTTTACGAAGTTTCCCAGGAAGACACCAGACAGTGTTTCACTGCTGTCTAAGGTTTTGAGTGGCCAGTTTTTTTCAGAAGGGAATGGCCCCATTCTTCCTGGTCTCCCTTGGTCTGGAAGCGCTGCTGTAACCTGTTCACTGGGGGGACCCTGCTTGTATTTGAAATACTGGTGACATAGCTTCCAGCACCATGCAGGCCACCACAGTAGGACAGACTGACAGACGAGGGGTGGAATCATTGCTGAGACCTGGCACACCGTGGGGTTAGGGGCTGCTTCAGTCTGTGTCTCACCAGCTCTACTAGACTGTACACTAGGAATGGACCAGACCCCGGCCCGTGCCTCCCTCCTGGGGTGGGGGTGGGGGCCCCAGTAAGTATCAGTGAAGACCCTTGACACATGAGGAGCAGAGCATGCAGGGAGGGTGAGCCATGTTGCCACTAGGACTTCTGGAATCAGACTGTCTACGTAGCCTTTGTGTCATTGAGTGAATTTTTAAAATAACATTTTCCCACGTGTGTAAATTGTTAATCTCGTAGATTATTTTGGCATCTTTCTCCACGGAAACTTAATTTGTCAAATAAAGCATTTTCAAAGCTCACATTTCCTCATGGCAGCATCCGCTGAGGCGTCTGGCACACACTCACGCATGCGAAAAGGTTGCCTGGGGTGTCGCAGGGCTGCGTCCCACTCGGTTAACTTGATGAAACCACGCTGCCTCCCGTGAGCACCTGGAAGCTCTGCTGGTTTATGCTGCTCTGAGACAAAATGCACCCTTGTCCTCAGTCCTTGTTGGTCTCAGATGAAGGATTCGGTGTGGTACCAGCGTTCTAGCAGTGATATCCCAGTGTGGGTTGACCTGGTCGGGTACCAGCGTTCTAGCAGTGATAACCCAGTGTGGGTTGACCTGGTCGGGGCAGCCCAGGAGAAGGCACTGCCTTTGATATTTGATACTCCAGTAGTGGACAGAAATCGTGAGGAAGTGTTCATTTTTGCTTTGATTGAAAGCATCCCCTGTCCTTGTCCTTAAAATGGACATGAGTTAAACGTTTGAAGAAAAGGCTATTTTGCACATCTTATGTTGAATGAGCCTCATTCTCCACCCCTCTTCTGCACAGTCTTGGCTCCTGAGGTCTGTGGGTTTGAAATATTTTATGCTGCCCTTTCCTTTTGACAACCTGGACCCTAACTTCAGCTTTAATAACTTAAGTAAAAATTCTGGGCTTAACTTCCTCTAAATGACCTTTTACCCTTTTCTTTTTCCAATCAGGACAAAGACCCATGTCGTATCAACACTTACCCAGCAGCATGCTACAAAAGAGAGCCCACGGGAATCTTAGTGGGAATGCACACTATCGACCAAGCGACAAAAAAACTTGATTTCCTAATTTTTGGGAAAAGGTGAGCATATGTTTTAATAAAATATAAATTATTCATTTAATTTAGTTAAAACATAACCAGCTAGTGTGTCCAACACAATTTAATAAGATTTATGTAAATTTTTATTTAGATGTTAAAATTTAGATTCATCAGGGTCTCTGGACGTCAGCAATGGTAATAAAAGTAGAATTAGCATTTATTAACCATCTAGTTAGGAGCTCTGGTGGTGTAGTGCTTAAGGCATTTGACTGCTGTTCAAAAACCTGCCAGCCACTCTGCGGAAGGAAGAGTGGGCAATCTACTTCCATAGAGATACCGCCTCAGAAACCCAAGGAGGGGTCGCTATGAGTCGAAATCGACTCGACGGCAATGAGTTTGAGAAGAGTGTCCTGTGAACATGATCTTGTCAAATGCTTGTCACAGCAGCATGAGTTAGATCAGCAAACTGTCCTCCACCTATTTTTGTAAATAAAGTTTTATTGGCACACACCCATGCCCTTTCCTCCACACATTTTCTGTGGCTGCTTTCCTAATATAACATGAGAGCTGAATGAGTATGACAGATCCAAGGGTCTCCCAAAGCTAGACATTTTTACTACCCGGCATTGTATGTCTTGCAAAGCTGACATGTTTGCTGACCCCAAGGTTGGGAGGCCTCGTGCACACTTTGCTCATGAGGAAACTGAGACCTGGGCTATGTACTCTGCCCAAAGCCCCACTGTGCCAGCTCATGGCAGGAGCCTGCGTTTGGCTCCAGGTGTGCCGTGCCTGACTCCAAAGCTGGTGCTTGAATGCTCCACTTTTAAGTGCTTTTTTGGAGCCTTTGTTCATCCCACGCGTTCTCCCCCTCATCTTCACACTAAACCTTCAGACTTGGTCGTTGGTGACCATCGCCTCTGCCAGAGTTGGTGTTGCTAATTGTGAATTCTGAGTCTCGCCTGAGTCATCCAGTCGGAGTCACCATTGAGGAGACTTTAGCAATCTCTTCAGAAGTGCGTCGTCGTCTGTTTGGTCTGTGGAGACTCTGAAAAGTGTGAGCTTGAAATGGCTCTCCCTGCACTCCTAGGCCCCCTTGATTACATTTATTTACTTGCTTACTGTATTATTATGATTATTATTTTAAAATAGATTTTCTAAGGCTTCCTCAGTTCCACCTTAATCACTTTTCAAACCTTCGTCCCCTAGGTCTTGGATAGCAGTGTGAACTCTCCCTGGCATGACGTTAGTTCGTCCTTGAGGAGCCGGATGGGAAGCTACTGATTAAGCTGTGACCGTGCTGTACATAGGACATAAGGAACACTACACTTTCGTAAAGTTGTTCTGTTAACTTTTGTACCAAATAGCAATAAAAACTGTAGTCGGAACCGTTGGGTCATACACAGATGAGACCAGAAATCTCTATTTTGTTCCTGAATAATATTTTTTTTAGAATTGACCAAACAGGAAGTGGTGGTTTTTTGCATCCTTGAGCGCTGCTGAAATCATCTGGGTGGGGGTGGGGTGGGGAGAGTATATAATGCTTGCACCTCAGGTAACAATCTGTAAATATATTCAGTTGGAAACCTGCTTGTTGGAAATACTGTTTGTCGTCTTCCTCTCGTGGCTCGTCCGTCTTGAGCAGTCTCTGTGGGCTGTGTGCTTTCATTTAAAATGCTGTCATTTTTCCTTTTTAAATTTTCAATGATTCGTATGATGTTAAATTCCCCATGGTCTCTTGTTGTCTTACTGAAGTATTGGCCCTCTGTCAATACATGCTGCGGACGTTGAGGTCAGCCACGCCCCCACTGCTGTCCCTCTCATGGGCTTCAGCAAGTCAGCTGGCTAAGATGGATCCTGGTTTCTAGCTGCTCCTTAGGTGGTCCCAGAGCCGCCGCGGTCCTTGGCTGAGGGCCGGGATGGTCTGTGGGACGTGTTTACAGAAAAGCATTACCTCTGTCGTGCAGCCAGATGCTCGGTGAATGCTCTGAGCCGCGCGTGGGGCTCTGAAACTTGTTTTCTGTCAAGTGAATCATTTCTATTGCAGAATTCCATTTTTTGGTGGCATTTGCCTACATTGATATGTAAAAACTATTGGCTAAATTATCCATGTGAATCCCAGATACTGGGAAACAATGTTGAAGGAAATAAAAGTGTTGGGTAAATCTTAGCTTGGTACTTAGAAGTCTGGGTGTGTCTGGCATCTGGGGTGACTGTGGACATACGCAGCTAACTGTAGGCACATTGTTTCTAAATAAGTGGCCATTGGCCGAGCCTCCTGAGAGGGCATGACCTGTTCCAGCCTCCACTGTTTCCCTGCCGATTCCCATGCTGCCCTGAACAAGCCTTGCCCCATTGGTCATTTTGAAGCTGCAGTGTTCTTCTCAGCGCTCATGTAAAATGGGTTTGAGAGGGAGGCTGGCCCCCAGCTGGCGCCCACCCCTGCACCCTCAATGCCAGCCCCGGCTGCCTGTACCCGGCAGTCCCTGGGGTAACGGTCACCAGGTCTCTTACGGGAAACCATCTCCAAAATAGATTTGCACTGTTAGCTGGTCTTGCCCTGCCCTGTGCAGAGCAAGAGGAAAGACCTAAGAAAACAAGCTGGAGAGATGCTGACTTTTCTCATTATGCAACGTGATGTGTCCTCGATTAAGTCCTAACTCCCACAGTCGAGTGGGTCCTCGGAGATCAGCCGCCGGCATCACAGTGAAGTGCTTTGCATCAGGAAAGCGTACACTCTTGGCCTTTTTCCTGTAACAAGCTGAGCCATATGTACATAATGTAGATTCTGTTTTCATAGTTTTGCACTTTTATAGCCTATTTTTGGAAGATGAACACATTTGCAACGTGATTGACCCAGTCTTTGCCTAATTCAGTGAGCGTCATAGAAGGCGCGCTGGAACTGTCACTGTTAGTTTTAAAGGTGAGCATGTGATAAAGGAGGGCTGAACTTTAATCTTGTATTTTTTAAAAAAAAAGATTCACCAAATCTACTTGAAAACAGTTAGTTTGTGCTGTGCTGAAACTTTTGGGGCTTTCAGATTCTTTCCAGCCACATTTCGGAATGCAGGGAAATGCAAAAAAAAAATTTTTCCCGTGGCCCTGTACTTCAAAATATATTTTCGCCCATCAGTGTTAGCTATTGGAATACTACTGGTTTTATATATATATATTTTTTTTCTTTTGAGACAACAGTACATATAATAGAGGTACAATTCATTGGAATTTTGTTTTATGTATTTATTTCATTCCACTTTGATTTATTTTAATTGTGGATACTTCAGTTGTCAAGCAGTAGACATGACTTGTTTTATTTATGATATATTTCAGCTTAATAAAGTTATGTTATTATATGTGGATGTAAATATAGATTTGGTGTTTTGCAATCTTGGGTTTTGGTCTTCATTGTGTTCTGGTTTCTGATTGTCTTCCGTTGACCTTTTATATAAATGGAATTTTAAACAGGCACAAAGTTGGAAAGGTTGACACAGTGGACGCAGGTCCTTGTCCCTCAGCAGTGTTTTGCCAGTATTGTGCCCACAATCCCCACTGGAGTATTTTAAACAAATCTTGGAAGTGGTTTGATTTCATCCCTAAAGGCCTTCCATGTGTATCTCTAGCAGGTAAGGATTTTTTTTTTCACTCAGCTTAAACCCAACAGCATTATCACACGTAGTAAAATCAACAGTGGTTTCTCGGTGGCCACCTCTGTGGAGTTCATGTCCATTATTTCTTGGTTGTCTCAAAAATGGCTTTACAGTTTGGTATGTGGCAGTCATGAGGCCAAGTGGTACAACTGTTTAGCTCCTGCCTCCTAACCAGAAGGTCAGCCGTTCAGACCCCCTCAGCGGCTCTGAGGGAGAAGGCCTGGCAAGCCAGTTCAGTGCAGATTGCTGGTAGGTGCTGGCGGGTCTGTTCTGACTCCTAGTGACCCTTCGTACAACAGAACGAAATGCTGTGGGTCCTGCGCCAGCCCCACAGTCGTGCGTTTGAGCCCACTGTTGCAGCCACCGGACAGGTCCATCTGGGTCTTTGGTCTATGACCCTCTATTTTATGAAGCATGTTGTCCTTTTCCAGGGACTGAGCCCTCCTGATAAGATGTCCAAAGTCCACCTTGATGAAATCTTGCTGTCCTCTCCTTTAAGGAACACTGACTACTTCAGGAGCTCTGGTGGCGTAGTGCCTAAGACATTTGACTGCTAACCAGAAGGCTGGTGTGGTTCAAGAGATAGGGCAATCTACTTCCATAGTGATACCGCCTTGGAAACCCGAGGAGGGGTCGCTATGAGTCAGGATCGGCTCAACGGCAGTGAGTTCAGTTTTCTTTTCTGACTACCTCCAGGACAGGTTTTTTTTTGTGTTTCCACTAGTCCGTGGTATATTCTTCACTAGGACCATGATTCACGTGTGTCAGTTCTTCAGTTTTTCTTCTTCGTTCTCCAGCTTTCAAATGCGTACACTTGTTAGATCCTGTTGAGTTGGTTCTGACTCCTAGCGATCTCGTGTATAAGAGAACAGAACACTGTCTGGTCCTGTGCCACCTTCATCTGTTGCCATACTTGAGCCCGTTGTTGCAGCCACTGTGTCACTCCGTCTTGTTGAGGGTCTTCCCCTTTTGCGCTGATCCTCTATCAAGCATGTTACCCTTCTCCACGATTGGTCTCTGCTGACAACATGACCAAAGAACGAGCGATGAAGCCTGGCCGTTCTCACTTTTGAGGATCACTCTGTGTTTCTCCAGGACACACTGTTTGTTCTGTCAGTCTATGGTACACTCCGTATTCTTTGTCAACACCGCAATGCAAATGTACAGATTATTCTACAGTCGTCTTTATTCATTGTCCAGCTCTTACATGCATATGAGGCTATCGAAAGTACCATGTCTTGGGTCTGGTCTTCAATGGTGTCTTTGTTCTTTAACACTTTAAAGAGGTCCCTTGTGGCAGATTTGCCCAGTGTGACACGTTGTTTGATGTTTTGACTGTTGCTTCCGTGGGCGTTGCTTATGGATCCAAGGAAAATGAAAGCCTTGACAGCGTCAGTATTTGCCACATTTACCATGATGGTGCTTCTGGCTCCAGTTGTGAGGATTTTGTTTTCTTTATGGTGAGGTATAATCCATACTAAAGGCTGTATCTTTGATCTTCATCAGTAAATGCTCCAAGTTATCTTCACTTACAACAAGAAAGGTGGTATCTACATATTGCAGGTTGGTTGACGAGTCTTCCTCCAATCCTGATGCTGTGTTCTTTATGTAGTCTGACTTACCGGATTATTTGTTCAGCATACAGGTTGAATAAGTATGATGAAAGGATACAGCTCTGACATACATCCTTCCTGATTTTAAACCATACAGTATCCCCTTGTTCTGTTCAAACAACTTCTTGTATGTATAGCTGTCTATAGGTTCCACATGAGCACAATTAAGTGTTCTGGGCTTCCCATTCATTGTAATGTTATCCATAACTTGCATAACAAATTATCCAAATAATGGCCCACACAGTCAAATATATTTGGTCAATAAAACACAGGTAAACATCCTTCTGGTATTTGCTTTCAGCCAAGATCTCTCTGACTTCAGCAATGACATCCTTCACACCATATCCTCTTCTAAATCTAGCTCAAATTTCTGGCAGTTCCCTGTTGGATGTACTGCTGCCATAGTTTTTCAGTTATTTTCAGCATAATTTTACTTGCATGTGCTATTAATGATATTATTTAATAATTTCCACATTCTGTTGATTCACCTTTCTTTGAAATGGGACAGATAACGAATCTTTTTTACTCAGTTGCCCAGGTCGCTAGCTGTCTTACAAATTTCTTGGTATAGGAAGTGTTTCCAGTGTTGCATCCATTTGTTGAAACATCTCAACTGGTGTTCTGTCAATTCCTGGAGACTTGATTTTTGCCAGTGCATTCAGTGCAGCTTGGACTTCTTCCTTCAGTACTGTGGGAGTTAAGGTTATGTGTCAGCTTGGCTGGGCCTGGTTTTGATGGCTGCGCAGCTGGTGGTAGTTGGTTATTCCCCATGATGAGACTGGCAGTCACCTCCATGGTGAACTCTGCCACAGGCAGCTGAGTAGTAGTTTCAGGGATGTGGTCTGCTTCCCATATATAAGGAGAAGCTTTGGGAATAGTCTGCAGATTTCTGGCACGCGTGGGCCCTGCATGCAGCTTGAATCTTCACTTGGCAGCTGGCCATGTTTCCTGCTGATCTTGGCCTGTCTCTGGAATTGAACTAGTGGCCGTTATCCAGCCATTACCAAGTTTCCCCATTGGGCTTTCTCCCTACTTTAGTAGTAGCCTTTGATGATAATTAAGAGGATTGTAAAAGATGATTTAAAAAAAAAATTCTATCATTTCACATTTGTTAGTTGGACTTTGGACTAGCAGCCGAGCACTTAACCACTGTGTCACCAGGGCTCCTTACAATAAGCATCAAACCATTCATACATATGTGCTAGAGACGGCACTGAGGGATCATTACATTAATGTGAAGGTTGCTCAACATTTAAGCACTCAGATGTGAACCGAAAGGTTGGTGGTTCAAACCCACCCAGTGGCTCTACACAATGAGGACCTGGGCATCTGCTCTGTAGAGATTATAGTCAAGGAAACACTGTGGCGCAGTTCTGCTCTGTCACGTGAAATCGGGATCGTTTCAAAGGCGTCTAACAACACAACATCTCGTGTCTGTGTGGCCAGTATTATTTTCATTTTACAGATGAGGAAACTGAAACCCACAGCTGGAAAAGTGTTGATCAGTGTTTTTGTTTAATTTTTTTAAATATTTTATTACCTTTGAGGTGAAAGTTTACATAGCAAATTAACTTCCCCTTTAACAATTTTTATACAGATTGTTCCATGTCATTGGTTACATTTTTTGCAGTATGTCTGCATCGTTATTGTTTCCATTTTATTTGTTCTTTTTTCCATGTATCTCACTTCCCTGCCCCTGGCCTTCTCATCTTTGCTTTTGGGTGAATGTTGACCGTTTGGTCTCATACAGTTCATTCTAAGAGAGCACATTCCTCCCAGGTACTACCTGTTTTATAAGCCTGTCTGTTCTTTGGCTAAAAGGTGAACTCCTTCAAGAAGTGACTTCAGTTCCAAGTTAAAAATGTATCTTAGGGCAATAGTCTCAGCAGTTCTAGACTCTATCAGTCCAGTAAGTCTCATCTTTTCTACGAATTTGAGTTTTGATCTGCGTTTTCCTCCCATTCTGTCCTGGGACCTTCTGTTGTATCCTTGGGCAGAGCTGTTGGGCACCATCTAGTTCTTCTGATCTCAGGCTGGGTGAGGCCGTGGCTTAGTTCTGTGCTGTTAACACACAGAAAGGTAGCTGGTTACAGTTTATACCTGTGTTTTGTAAAATTCAGCTGAATCATTCGCAAGGCTGTGATTGCTTGCCAACCCACACTGGCCCCTTGACATGAGAACGTGGGTGACCACAATACATTGGTGTCATATTGCATGCAGGAGGGGGGTCTTTGAAGACCAGCAGTAATTCAGCACTTGAATAAATTTTCCCCATAGAACTGACTAGAATGCAGTGATTTTGTTTTAACATTGGGGAGAGGTGCTATTGGTGTAAACACACTTTACCCTTTAGTCATCCTGCAGGCTTTGATACTAAACTATTTGTGACAAATTTTCAAAGGTGGAACACTGGTATATTTCACCTGCAGTCAGTAATATGGCTATTAATAAGCTCTTACTCTGCAGTATTTCACCTTTTCATAACTCAGAGTTCCACAGGCTCCTTTTACCTTCATTTTCTCATTTAGTCCTTGCATTTAGGATTGTAATTTTGGAGCCAGGCAATACTGCTGCTTTTTTTCTTTGCTTGTAATCCTGAAAACCTAATTTAACTTTACAAAAAAGGCAGGAAGTGGCTACCATGGTGTTCTGCACTTTGCCCTAAGATGCTGGGTCTAAGAGAAGACAGCAGGTCGGCGGTGGGATGGAGGGGCCCCTGTCTGCTGGCTCGGGCGGGATGGAGGGCAGAGAGGGCCAGGTTAAAGCAAATCACCCTGGGTGGGCAGGAGAGTTAAGTCCAAGAGACAGGGTTCGGGTCTGGAGGAAAAGGAAGAGGACTTTTTTTTAAAAAAACATAATTTAAAAATAGACAAAAGACTTGATGGCCATTTTTCCAAAGAAAACCAAAAACCATGTGAGAACAGGCTCAACCTCATAGGTTGTTAGGGAAATGCAAATCGAAGCAGCAGTGGGGGGACCTTCATACCCTCCAACCAGTAAAACCAGCTGCCAAAGAGTCCACACAGCCGACCTCATGAGGGCCAGAAAGGGACTGGGCTGCGTGGAGGTTTCATTGGCTGGCTGCTCAGAGGGAGAGCACTGGCCCTTTGTCCCGGGGCCCCTTTGGGTGGACTCCAGTGGCCATGCTCTTGTGGAGCAGCCGAGGGCCTTTCAGGCTCCAGACCGAGAGGGCAGTGAACAGGTAGTGCTGGGAGCCCTCCTCTCGCACACCTTCCTCTTGTCTTCCTGTCTTCTCCCTTTCCATCCTCCACTGCCTACACCAAGACCCACTCAACGATGACTCCACGTGGTGCTACTGGACACGGATGGGGCTCAGTCTGGCTCTCAGGACCTGTAGACAGGTAACAAACCTAAGTGGTCAGACTCACGCATCCCTTTGAGATGGGAATTCAGACAGCAGGACCACAGTGACCACCAAATGAAACTGTTGTTCAGATTCCAGGGCAGCGCACGGGGTGTGCTACGTGATGGTGTAATGAATCTAGTTTCAGACGTCTCTGAAGCACTGAAATGATACTGGTGTCTGGGTGCCTGAAATAGTGTGGACACCAATTCCCACCTGAAGAATAAGTACACGTGGGTTCTTAGAGGGCCACTCCTTGGTGGTGTCATGTAATGTGTCTATCTTCTTCCATCTCTCCTTCCTTAATTCGTTCCTTTTCTATACCAAAAGGGATGCAGGATGCTCCCTACCCTAATCCTGTCTCAATATAACAAAGGAAAGCCAATTCCAAATGGGATTACAACTGCAGGGGTCAAAAAAAAACCAAAAAAACAAACTCACTGCCATGGAGTCAGTTCCAACTCAAAAGCAACCTGCACTGGGTTTCCAAGGCTGTAAATCTTTAAGGAAGCAGATGGCCTCATCTTTTCTTCATGGAGCAGCACAGACTGTCTTAACAGTGGCGACCGGATAGGGTGCTGGCGTGGCTTCCTTTCTTCAGCTCTGGATGCTAGTTTGGTTTGAGAAAATTCATTGAGGTCTACACTCGTGACTTGGCACTTTTTTAAAGAAAATTTTATTTTTGGTAAAAATAGACACAACACAACACACCCCTTCACCGTTTTCACATGCACATTTCACTGACAGTAGTCACACACTTGCCATCATGTCACCATCTCCCTATCTCTGTTCCTATTGGTTCCTTACCTTTGACTTCGACTCTCTGCCCCTAAAGTTCTTGTGTGTTTTTGAGTGACCGTTGCCCCTCCTGTCTCAGAGACAATTCTTCAAGAGCGCAGCACTCAAACGTTCTTAATTAAACTCAAACGTTCTTGAGTTTAAAAATGGCCGCATGGGATCATTTCAGTCCCAAGGCTTCTAAGTTGTTTCCAGGCAATAGATTTGGGGTCTTCCCAGTCTCAGGGTGTCCAGTATGACTTGGGCACAGAAGTGCAAAGATAGCACAGTACAGCTTTAGGAATGCTGGAATGTGAAACTCAGAGTGATTTTCACCAGAATTATCCACAATGAGCTTCTATTTTATTTTATTGGGGTCTGAGTGCAAGTTTACAGACCACATGAGGTTCCCATTCAACAATTTATACACGTTCTGTTTTGTGACATTGGCTGCAATCCCCTCCATGTAACACCACTCTTCCCATTTTCATCCATCCTTCTTTCCTGCCCTTTGTGACCTTGTGAGCTTTGTTTTGGGGCAAATGCTTCCCTTTGAGTGTCATGTGCTCGTTCTGAGGAGTGTGATCCTCATGGCTGTTACTTACAGTGAGCTTTTAAGGCAGGCATTATTTAATGTCATTTTAGACACAAGTAAACGGAGGCTTGTCAGACAGTTCAGTGACGGGTCTTTGCGTGTAGTTCGACTGGGCAGGACTAGGATCTAGACCCAGGTGTGGTTGGCTGCAAAGCCTTGGTTGCAGCCTGAGCAGAAGGCTCCTCCTCCTGGTGGTTCGGTTACTGCCACACCACTGCAGAGTAGGATGATCATTTGTGAAGTCTGCCAGAGACTCGCTCTTTCTTGCAGGCCTGTGAACTCAGAAAGGGCAGGGCTGGGCAGGTCCATTCATTCATTACTTATTGTGGGCCTACCATGTGAGAGAACCTCTGGTGGTGCCGTGATTAAAGCATTGGGCCGTTAACCAAAAGGTCAGCAATTCAAACCCACCAGCTGCTCCATGGGAGAAAGATGAGGCAATCTGCTTCCATAGAGATTTACAGCCTGGAAACCCTGTGGGGCCTTCTAGGGGTGCTGTGAGTTGTAATCGACTTGATGGCACCCAACAACCATAAATAGAACAGCAGAGGTGATAAGGGCTTAGCACTGGCGTTGGGGGTGCAATTTGATGGTCTGTGATGGTCAGAGAAGTCCTGCCCAAGAAGATGACATTTGGACTAACGTGAAGGAGGTGAGCGAGTGAGCCACATGGTCTCTGGGGATGTGTTAGGCTGGGTTCTCTAGAGAAGTAAACCCAGTAAAGCTTGGATGTACATATAAAGAAAGAGAAATTTATCTTAGGAAAATGGCTCACACGCTTAGAGAAGCTGGCAAGTCTCAAGTTCTTGGATCAGACGTCAAGCTGGAGGTTTTCCCGGCTCATGCAGCTGCAGGGGCTGACGAGCTCAAGGTTGGCAGGCAGTACACTGGCTGTTGACTGCAACGAATGACGCCAGACCTGCAGGCTGAATGGCGGATTGTTCACTCACGGACAGTTGTAGGCGGCACAACAGGATCCCAATCCACAGAAGAGTGTCCCTTTTCTCAGGATATCTATCTATATATTGGAAGCAGGCCACACCTCAAGGGAAACTCCCTTTCAGCGGATTGGCTGATCAAAACATTCATCTGATCCCATCATGGGAATAACCACATTACAACTGCTTAAACCACGTAGAATTGTGGTCCAGCAAAGTTGACACACAGCTCCAACTATCACAGGGGGGATCAGTGGGGACACCGGGTGGCTGGGTGGAGGATGAGCGGAGGGGCAATGGGGGGCCCTGGTTGGTGGGCTGTTCAGGAGTTTGGCTTTGAGGAAGATGGGGAACCCTGGGGGAGCTGAGCAGAGGCTGAGGTGACCAGGCTTAGCCACAATTGTCTCCCCAGCTCTGGCGTGGTATCTGGCCCCTGGATCTTTGGATCCCTGATGTCGCCAAAGAAGATTAAGCATCTGGGCAGCAGAGACACTGACAGGGGCTGGCAGAAGTCTCATCCTACAATGTTGAACTCGATTCCCATTTATGGAAGACAGTCGTTGACCTCCATGTGTAAGGTCTGGAGGGCTTCCTGGAGGAGATGCCATCTGACCTGAGACTTGGATGAGGAGCTGAGAGGATTTGCGCTTGCTCTTCCCTCTGAACACCCCCTTTCTGTGGAGTTGAAAACAGCAAGGGTTCCTTTGGGGATTGTTAGCAGGTGGGAACCTCCTGAGTAGAGAATGTTCTGCCAAGGGATCAGAGAGGCTGACGAGATCTGGCCCGTGGGTGGAGTTGGGGCATTATCTGGAGGCCAACAGGGAGCTGCTGAGGGATGGTAAGTCGTACAATGACAGGTTCATTGTTGCATTAGGAGCTCTGGTGGCGTAGTGCCTAAGGCACTTGACTGCTCACCAGAAGGCTGGCAGTTCAAACCCACCAGCCACTCCTCGGAAGGAAGGCTGGGCAATCTACTTCCGTAATGATACTGCCTCGGAAACCCAAGGAGGGGTCACTATGAGTTGGGTCTGACTCCACGGTTGTTGTTGTTGTTATGTGCCGTCGAGTCGGCCCCGACTCATAGCGACCCCTCCTTGGGTTTCCGAGGCAGTATCACTACGGATGTAGGATTGCCCAACCTTCCTTCCGAGGAGTGGCTGGTGGGTTTGAACCGCCAGCCGTCTGGTTAGCAGGCAAGTGTCTTAGCCACCCACGGTAGGTAACAATAACAACATTGTTTCGCTGACCAAAAGTAGAAAGACAGTAACAAAAGGCAACAGGAAGACTTGAACTTTCGGTCGACCTTGTATTCGTTCTCCCTCATTTTTATCGGGTAGATTTTGAAGGTAAATGAGCAGGTGTAGTGAAGTGGAGAATGCAATCCTCCAGTGGCTCTTGGATGGGTGCTCTGGCAGCGCACTGGTTAAGTGCTTGGCTGCTAACTAAAAGGTTGGTGGTTCAAAACTATCAGCGGCTCCACAGGAGAACGACCTGGCTATTTGGTCCTGTAAAGATTACAGCCCAGAAAACCCTGTGGGGCAGCTGTATTCTGGCACGTGGGGGTTGCTATGAGTTTGGAACCGACTCACTGGTTAAACGACCATGACTCCTCTTTACTGCCTTTGCTGATCCTTCATGTCAAACAATTATACACCAGTCACCTCAGGGCTTCTTTTCAACACTACAGATAACACCTGGAGTTGGCAAGTGTAAAGATTTTCAGAAGCAGCACTAGCCTGTTTGGACAAAAACCCACTGACACCAAAACCCACTGCCATTGAGTCAATCCTGACTCATAGTGACCCTATGGGACAGAGTGGAACTGCCCCATATGGTTTCCAAGGCTGTTAGTCTTTATGGAAGCAGACTGCTTTATCTTTTTCCCATGGGCAGCTGGTGGGTTTGAACCGCCGACCTTTGAAGTGCTTTAGACACGACACCACCAGAACTCCTCCAGCTGAACAGTGAGGGCTTATTTTATGGAAATTTGAATTATGCAAATCTGACCTTGTGACTTAAAGGCATGCCACCAGAGTTCCACTGTATGTACTGAATTGGCAGTAGTGTGAATCCCACCAAATGAGAAATTCCAAGAGCAGAGGGAATGGAAAAGTGTGTTCACATCATCACCACATGGTGGTGCCCATCCTCAGGTAAACAGAAGCTTGGGACCACCTTTGTTGAGAACGGACTCGAATTACATGGCTTCAAAGGGTGTCGGCTTTACGTTTTCTTCCCTTGAAAATTACGCAGCAGCTCTGTGATTCTGACCATGAGATGCCTTTGAAACTGAAGGTCATCTGGCAAAACATGCAACATTTCAGACGAAATCGAGTAATGATCCTGTTCCCTTCTGTCCTAGCCCTTTTCATATGGCTCCTACTGCCATTAGATACAAAACAAAGCAATCAAAACCAAATATATGCAAATGGTCAAAACAATCAAATAGGATTCATAACGAAGACAAAAGTCCTGCACTCTCTCTCCCCACCCCATCCTGCTCTCCACAGGCCTCCAGTAGGCCAAGCCTTCACCTGCGTGACATGCTTTATTGGGGACTCTAGCTCCTCCCCAACTTTCCATTCCCTCGTGGCACTATTTTCAGTTTGTTGATAGCAGTGTTTCTCAGAGGGGGCGCTAGTGGCATTTTAGGCTGGATAACTTTTGCTAATAATTTATTATTGTTGTTATTGACAACATACTCAACACCACCAGTATATATCAGTTTGCATACCTGCATGAGGTGGAAACCTGTCAGAGAAGGAAAATTCAACTCAGGCCACTAAAACAAGCCATAGGAAAGGTCAGGCCGCACTGCACCCTGTCAAAAGCAGAAAAGTTGTGCAAGCAGGAACAGTGAGGCAGGATTTTTGAGCTTTGGCTTACAGGCTTCACTGCACAGGAGATGTTAAAGAATCAGCCACAGAAAGCCCCACGGAGCACGGTTCTACTCTGACCCGCTCAGGCTCACTGTGAGTCGGAATCAACTCAGTGCCAACTGGATTTACAAAGACAGGTGTGCTGCAGGTGCTCAATAAATTGTGTTGAATGGCACTCATTGAAGCAACCCTCAGTGGCAAAAATTACCAAGACTTGCATCATGCTAGTCCGTGAATTTGTATCTCATTAGTTATATTTGCAAAATTATTGTATCTGAAATATATATTCTGGGAGCTCTGGGGGTGTAGTGCACAAGGCGTTTGACTGCTAACCAGAAGCCTGGCTGTTCAAACCCATCAGCCACTCCTCGGAAGGAAGATTAGGCAATCTACTTCCGGAGAGATACCACCTCATGCCCAAGGAGGGGTCGCTATGAGTCGAAACTAACTCGACGGCAGTTACATTTGCAAAATTATTATATATGAAACATATATCCTGGGTGTATACTTTATTGAGTCTATAAGAACTGGCCTCTATGAGAGTGGACGTTTATTGAACCCTTACTTGTACCACGGAGCACAATCTGTACTTGGCTTTTGACTTTCCTATCTCAATCTCACCAGTATATGTGTGGGGCCTACTGTCCCATTTAATTCATCAGGAGACTGAGCCCAGGGAAGGTGTTCCAGAAACCAGATCATACCTTCATCCTGGAGCAGTCTCTGAGCAACCATGTTACCTTCTGTCTGTGTTTCCAGAGAACTCTGAGACACTCAGAACCCAGACACAGGGAAAGACGACACTTTAGTTTTATTAGAAGCCGTCCATTAGAGCCACTGTCTTAGATGGTGGACCAAGGACAGGATTCTTTCCCAGATTCTGGTAATGCAGTTTCTCGCCACGTGGGGGCAGTATGAGCTAAGACTAGGGCTGGTTTGTAACCTGGAAACAAAGCCATGGTCACCAGCAGAGAACCTGGCTACGGGATTTCTAGGCCAACTTCGGGAAATTAATCAGCAACTGTAGGATTCTGGGTAAACAGATATAAAACAGACCCAGACATCAGCTCAGGAAAGCACAGTGAGGATTCTGACCTGTTTAACCAGAGGGAATGCACTTGCAGCAAGCAGACCCGCCTAGAGCTGGCTGGATGTGACCCCCGTTTCCTCTGAGTATTTTTGTCCTCACAATGATGTACCGAAGGACAGGGCAGCGTGCAGTCCCCAAGGAGCTTTCTGGATTTTCTTTCTCTGAGAGGGCAGGCAACTGTAACACGTCAACTTCCAAAGCAAGCTTCTAGGCAGATGGCCATCTTGATTTTGGTCAGGGGCAGTTTTTCTCAGATTTCCACTCACCTGTAACTGAAAAAAACTGGTCCCCACAGGGATGCCAAGCTTTAATTTTGCCGGGAAAGGGTGCCAACAAGTGCAATTGGCAGGTACGGTCATTCCCGTTTCATAAAACAAAGGGCAAGGGAGTAGGAAAAATGCAATCGAAGACTAAGGGACTGTCCTTTAACTTGAAAACGAACAAACAAAAACTATGGGAAACAAAACAAAACAAACATCAGTGAAAATTTTATTAAGATGCATACAAAGATCCCCTGAATGCTGGGGGGCATGATTTTCAAGGGGCTGATTAATTTGGTTTTATCTATCTATTACAGTTTATTTTATTTTGTTGTTTTTGTTGAGAACACACATCGGTTCAGCGATGCTGACGGGGGGCTCCAAGGCATCCTCGCCCTTCTTTCTGAACTATCCCTTCCCTCATGGACACACACTGCTCCCTCAGGTTCTTGTCGAACCTTTGATCTTGTGTTGATAGATCTGAAAAGAGCATAATTCTTTTGGTTTTAGAGAAACTGCTTAAGGAAATCAAGATGAGAGAAGAGTCACTGTGAAAGTTTCCAGAAACATGATGCACGTTTCCAGCAGAGCACACCAAGCCGGCAGCCTGTGCGTGGGTCCCGGTTCCTGGCGGCCCCTGTGTGTCAGAGCAGAACCGTGCCCTGTGCGAGTTTCAGTAGCTGAGTTTGTGGACGGAGGTTACCAGGACTGTCTTCCAGGGCACTCCGCGTGGATTTGGACCTCCAAGCTATGAGTTATTAGCCAAGTGGCTAACCGTTCACACCACCCATGGAGTCCAGCACTAGAGAAAAGTCCACTTTTTATTGAGTATGCCCAGTGGGCTGAGAGCTTTCTAGGCATTGTCTTATTTAATTCTCACACCCCCTTCTGAAGTGGAAACTTTTATTTTGAAATAAAAGACATGACATTCTTTTATTTATTTATCTTCACGATGTATTTTATTTTTTGCTGTTGAGAAGACACACAGCAGAAACCACGCCACTTGAGGTTGGTATGTGCGTTGGGTGCCGCCGACGGCATCTGTGAGCTGTGCAGCTTCCCACCCGCCTGTTCCGAGTTACTCTTCCCGCATTGACATCAACTCACCGTCCCCTAAGCTTCCCATCTTCTTCGAGTTGCTCTTATCAATGAGATCTCCCAGGGACGGATCAAGATAGAAGCTCTTCTTCATCCGTGCTTCACAGAGAAGGAAACCAACTGCTACTGGCTTTCTGGAACCTGCACACAGCTCGTGCGGAGGTGGGCGGACTCTGAAGCCAGCTGCCCAACAATAACTCTCTCCACCTGACAGATGAACTTGACTGTCGTGCGCTTTCGGCTTTCTATCCACACCTCTCTAGAAAGAAAAGAGGTGGATTTCCCGATACAGTAAAAAATAACCACCATCCCAGTAACAGTAGATAAAAAGAAAATGACCCCTAGGGCCCCAGGATGGAGGCACTTAATATTTGAGCACAGTTCTTTCCATGCATTAGCTTGTTTTTTGGGGGTGATTGAGCTTAATAATCAACTTTGGATCCTGCTTTGTGTACTTAATGGTATAATATAAGGCATTTTCCCAGTCATTAATATTTCTTTGTAGTCATAATTATTGAAGGTTATGATACCTCTGTTGATGAACGAACCATGTATTTAGACTCTAATACCGTATATTTAGCTTACGTTGCTTCTCAATGTTCATTATTTAGAGAAAATATCGTGTCAAACATCTTTGTGCATTTAGTTTTGTTCACATTTCAGCTTGCTTTATGTTTAGATTTTTGAGAAGTGGAATTATTGGATCAAAGATTAGAGTATTTCAAGTGTCTTAGAAATCGTTACCATGACTGCTCATGGTGATACATCACAGAGACTCAGAGGAAATTGCAACCCTTGTCTTGTTGATTGCACCATAGACAGTTGCTACCAATGCTTTTATGATAGTGTCCCAAGACTAGGTTTGCTCACACCCAGTTAAAAGACCACTTTACACACTGCAAAAGCGGTTCACAATTCCTCTAAACCCTGCAGCAGAGGTCCTTAACTGGGTGATTTTGCCCCCCAGAGGTGACTTGGCAATGTCTAGAGACATTTTTGTGTGCTACAACTCGGAGGGGAGAGTGTGGTGGTGCTACCACACATGTGGGAAGAGCCCGGAGGTGCTGTAATGCCTAGAGTAGGCCCCATATTGAAGAAACATCTGGCCTGAAAGGTCAGTAGTGCCAAGGTTGGGCAAACCTGCTGTAGAGTCCACAGTTGTGTTTCTAAAGCTGTGTTCTTTGGCACATTAATGTTCACTAATAAGTTACTGACAATGACACTTACCTCCTAAGAATTCTTAACTCTGGGGAAGAATAAATATGTTACTTGCTGTAAAATGTTAAGCATGGTTTCTTGGCACCTGGTCAGTATCTAATAATATTAGCTTTTCTTAGCATAAAATGTTTAGGAAATACTGAATAATATGTCTCTCTCTTGGATCTCACCATACATATTATCACAGCACTCAGAAAGGTTCTCCAGTGTAGGAACTCCTTTAACCTAGAACTGATGCACGTTGATTTGTGGACCCCCATTAATTCCAGGTTTTGAGAGACCTCTAGGACCACCTCCGGGAAGACTGTGCCCCAGGAGCACCATCTGGAAAACATTGCTCTAAAGTGGGGACCAGCAAAATACTCCGTGGACCACATCCCACCTGCCGCCTGCTTTACGATGGCCAGGAAGCTGAGTTTGTACATTTTCAGGGGTTGAAAAATGACCGAAGGCACACCAATATTTTGTGGCACATGAAAATTCTAAGAAATTCGAATTTTAGCATTCGTAAAGGCAAAGAACCTCAATGAGATGGACTGACACTGTGGCTGCAGTGATGGGCTCAGGTATAGGAAGGATTTTGAGGATGGCTCAGGACTGGGCAGTGTTTTGTTCTATTGTACATAGGTAGGGTCGCTATGAGTCGGAACCAACTCAATGGCACCTAATAACAACAACATAGAGTTTAATGAAAACACACCAATGTGTTCAGGAAAACAGCGAATCTGTTGCCCTTGAGTCCATTCTGACTCATAGCAACCCTATAGGACAGAGTAGAATTGCCCCATGGGGTTTCCAAGGTTGTAATGTTTAAGGAAGCAGACTGCCTTGTCTTTCTTTCTTTTGTGGAGAGCTGGTGGGGCAGCTGAGTTCTTAACCACTGGGCCACCAGGGCTTTCACTCTTTCCATGTTGTCTGTGACCATTTTCACGCTACAACAGCCGAGTTAAACAGTGGCGGCTGAGACCAACTGTGTAAGATGCGAACCCTGGAATGTTACCAGCTGATCCTTACAGGAAATGTTTGTTACTTCTGACCTAGCTTCCTCTTCTTCTTTTTTCTTTTGGAGGGGAGGGGAGGACAGTATGACCACATGTTCCCTTGAAGCTAAAATTCTACAAAACTGTCTTTGAATCCTATGCTAATAAAGCACAGCCTCAGTTGAATAGTTATTTCCTTAAAATATGTCCAAATTTCTGTTTTAAGTCTTTTGTGAAATGGGGCAGAACATAAATTATAACATTTCGCAATAAAGGCCATAGATCTATTCTAGTGCCCATGGAAATAGCATCTATAAATTTTCTTAGGAGTGAAGAGAAGGTATCTCTTTCTATTATTTTATTATTCCAGGACCCTAAGTCTAGTCAGAAACATCATTTTAATATGACATTTTCTTGAGAGACCCTAAAAGTAGAGAGAGGCAGGGTTTAGTTCTCAAGTTGCCGCCATTTTAAGACAAGGATCAATAGCATTGTCTTCCAGGCTTTTAAAAGCAGAGAATTTTTTTTATAGTGGTGAAATATATGTAACATCAAATATGCCATTTTGACCATTTTTAAGTGTACAATTCAGTGCCATTAATTATGTGCATAATTCTATGCAGCTATCACCACTGTTTATTTCAAAACCTTTTCATTTCCCCAGAAATTCTATACTCCCCCAGTTTTTTTTTTTTTTTCCCTTCACTCAAGTTTATATGTGTCTGCCCTCTAGTGAATGGTTTACCTTCCCTTCCCTGCCCCCCGGTTAACCATGAAAGAATATTTATTTTTTTTTATGAAACCCTTTTCTTGACGTATTACAGTAGTGGTCTCCTGCAGTATTTGTCCTTTTCTGACTGACTGCTCTCTCTCAGCATAACGGCCTCTGAGTTCATCCACATTAAGGGGTGTTTCGTCGATTCATCACTGCTCTTTAACATTGCGTGGTATTCCATCGTGTTTATGTACCATAGTTTGTTGAGCCATTCCTCTGTTGACGGGCATCTAGGTTGTTTCCGTCTTTTGGCCCAGGTTTTAATGAGTGTGCTAATGACTTGGCTTACTTGCGCACACAACTCTGTGTCTTTCCTTTCTGTTTTCCATCTTTTCTTTTTTTCTCCCCCAGAAGCATTGTTATAATGAAATGCTCTGCCTCAAATTCTGGGCTGAACAAGGCTGAGAAAAGAAAAGAGAACGGGGAAGTTGAGCAAAGAAGAGAGTGAAAAGGAACCGCAGCCCCTGAGTGCTGCAAATGTTAATGTGCTTGGCTACTAGCAGAAAGGTAGGAGGTTGGACCAAAAGTTTGGAGACCAAAGTTGCCTCCGAGGAAAGGCCTGGTGACCTGCTGCTGAGAAACCAGCCATTAGAAACCTCAAGGAACAGAGTTCTGCTCTGACCCCCGTGAGGTTTCGTGAGTTGGAACCGACGCTACAACAGCTGGTCGGAATGTTTGGGAAGGGCAAGGGGAAAAGGAATCGCAGAGGGTGTTAGCGCTGAGGTGTGTGGCTTTCATTGTTAGGTGCCATGGAGCCATGGCACCTCATCGTGGTGCTCCTCCGGCAGAATGCGGCACTGGCCGTCCTGAGCCATCCTCACGGTCACTGCCGTGTTTGACCGCATTGTTGGAGTCACCGTATCAACCATTTCATTGAGGGGCTTCCTCTTTTTTGCAGACCTTCAGCTTTACCAAGCATGATCCTTCTCCAGGGGCTGGTCTTCCCTGATAACGTGTCCAAAGTCCTTGAGATGAAGTCTCACTATCCTGGCTTCTAAGGAGCATTCCGGCTGCACTTCTTCCAAGACACATTTGTTCATCCTTCCGGCAATCCATGGTATAGTCAGTATTCTCCCCAACACCACAACTCAAAGGCATCAATTCTTCAGTGGTCTTCCTTATTCGTTGTCCAGCTTTTATGTGTATACAAGGCTATTGGGAAGACCATGGCTTATGTCGGGTGCACCGTAGTCTTCAAAGTGACATCTTTGCTCCTTAACACTTTAAAGAGGTCTATTGTAGCAGATTTGCCCAATGCAATACATCATCTGATTTCTTGACTGATGCTTTCATGGATGTTGATTATGGATCCAAGTGAAATGAAATCCCTGACAATGTCAACCTTTTCTCCATTTATTGTGATGCTGTTTATTGGTCTAGTTGTGAGGATTTTTGTTTTCTTTGTGTTTAGGTGTAATCCATACTGAAGGCTGTAGTCTTTGATCTTCATAAGTAAGGGCTTCCAATCCTCTTCACTTTCTGTGAGTAAGGTTGTGTCATCTACATATAACAGGTTGTTAGTCTTCTTCCAAATCTGATGCCATGTTCTTCTTTATATAGTTCAGCTTCTAGGATTATTTGCTCAGCATACAGATTGATTAAGTATGGTGAAAGGATACAATCCTGATGAACACCCTTCCTGATTTTAAACCATGCAGTATCCCCTTGTTCTGTTTGAATGACTGCCTCTTGGTCTATGCACGGTTTCCTCATGAGCACAATTAAGTATTCCGGAATTTCCATTCTTCACAATTATCTATAATTTGTTATAATCCACACAGCTGAGTACCTTTGCTTAGTCAGTAAAATACAGCTTAACATCTTTCTGGTATTCTCTGCTTTCAGCCAAAATCTAACTGATGGCAGCAATGATAGCCCTCATCCCACATTCTCTTCTGAATCCAGCTTGAATTTCTGGCTGTTACTGTCAATGTACTACTGCATTTTTTTTTTTTTTTTAATTTTATTGTGATTTGGGTGAAAGTTTACAGAGTAAATTCATCTTCTACACAGCAGTTCACATACGTTTTGTCTCATGACGTTGACTGTAATCTCCTACAACGCAACAGCTCTTTTCCCACTTCCTTCCCATAGTTACTTCTTTCCTGTGTCCTTCCCTCCCATGCACTCCTACCCCCCACCCTGCCCTGAGCTGTCTCCCTGTGCATGCATTTTTTTTTAAATGATTTTGAGTGTTCCACGTTGTTCTCCCACTCTACCCAGGATCTCCTATATAAATCCCCTTCCAAGTGGTTGATAGTGGTAGCTGGTTGATAGCTGTATAGGCTGAGGATTGCATGGTGTACCAGTACCTTGGACTAATTGTTTCCATGCTCTTTGGCTTTCTTCATTCTTCTTTGCTCTGGATGAGGAGAGACCTATCATTGATCTAGATGGCCGCTTGTAAGCTTTTAACATCCCAGTCACTACTCATCAAAGTAGGATGTGGAACAATTGTTTTGTGTAATATGTTATGCTGAAATTGTTTTTGAGTTATCTTCAGCAAAGTTTTACTTATGTGTGATAGTAATGATATGGTTCTGGTAGCTCTTTGGAACTCAAGCCTTGCTCCTCACTCTTTCTTTACTCCTCCATCATGGCCCATTACACATTTCCAATCTCTTGTCTACAGGCTTACTTGCTTCCCCTGCCTCCAGCAACCTCATAAAGGCAGAGTCAATGCCCAGTGGCCTGTGTGCCTAGTGCAACAGACATTCATCTGTGTTGAAAGAACAAATAAGCACCTGTAGGCTTCACTCTCTGTTCAAGGCCCAATTTCAGAGTCTCTTCTGACATCCGTTTTGGTCTCTCCTTCCTTTCCTGTCTTTTTAATGACCTTTTGCTTTCTTTGTGGATGGTGTTCTTGATGTCATTACACAATTTGTCTGGTTTTCGGTCATTGGTGTTCAATGCATCAAATCTGTTTTTTAGATGGTGTCTAAATTCACGAGGGATATATTCAAGGTCATATTTTGGCCCTTGTGGACTTGTTTTAATTGTTTTCAACTTCAACTTGAACTTGAGCACATGAGCAGTTGATGGTCTGTTCCATAATCAGCTCCTGGTCTTGTTTTGGCTGAAGATACTGAGGTTTTCCTTCATCTCTTGCCATAGATGTCAATCTGATTCCTGTGTACTCTATCTGGCAAAGTCCACCTGTATAGCTGCCATTTGTATTATTGAAAAAACATGCTAGCAATGAATAAGTCATTGGTCTTGCAGAATTCTATCATGTGATCTCCAGTATTATTTCTACCACCAAGGCCAAATTTTCCAACTACCGGTGATTCTTCTTTGTTTCCAACTTTTGCATTCCATCATCAGTGATAATCAGCATATCTCGATTACATGTTTAGTTAATTTCAGACTGCAGAAGTTGGTAAAAATCTTCAATTTCCTCATCTTTGGCTTTGGTGATTGGTACTTAGTACCTGACCTTCCTTGTAGGAATATGGATATTATCCTATAACTGACAACATTGTACTTCAGGATAGATTGTGAAACATTCTTTGTGATGATGAATGACATTTCCTCTTTAATTTGTCATTCCTGGCATAGTAGATCATATGGTTGTCTGATTAAAAATGGCCAAAACACAGCATTGAGGATGAGAAAGACAGAGAGAGTTACATGGGCAGTACAAACAACAAATATGAACCCCTTTGTAAATACAATACTGAGTTGTCAATGAAAGCAAACATGGGTATAGGGACGGATAGATGGGTGAACAAGCTAAACAATTATGTATGTCTAAATGGAGAGTGTATCCAAGATCATATACAGGGTTGGCAGACAATGGGCCTCTCGAAGAGTATGAAGGGATGGACACTGGGAGGAGGTAACTATGGGGAGGAAGTGGGAGGGGAGCTGCTGCATTGTAAATTTTGGTCAATGACATGAGACAAAGTATATGTGAAATGCTGTATGAAAAGTGAATTTACTCTGTAAATCTTCACCCAAATCCTAATAATAATAAAAAAAAAAAAATGGCCAAAACAGGTCCATTTCAGCTCACACCTAGGATATCAATCTTTATGCATTCCATTTCATTTTTGACAACTTCCAACTTTCCTAGATTCATACTTTGTACATTCCATGTTCCGATTATTAATGGATGCTTGCAACTTTTTCTCCTCAGTTTGAGTCGTGCCACATCAGCAAATGGAGGTCCTGAAAGCTTTACTTTATCCATATCATTAAGGTAGGCTCTACTCTGATGAGACAGCTTTTTCCCAGTTATATTTTGAGTGCCTTCTGACCAGAGGGGCTCATCTTCCAAGACTGTATTGGACAGTGTTTCAGGGCTATTCATAAATTTGTCCAGTAATGTACCAGCCAGTGTTTCTCTGCTTTCATAGGGTTTTCCCTGGCTAATTCTTTGAGAAGTGGATGGCCTTTTCCTTCTTCCAAATCATTCTCAGTCTGGAAGCTCCACTGAAACCTATCCACCATGGGCAACCCTGGTGTTTGAAACACTGGTGGCATACCCTCCAGCCTCCCAGCAACACGCAAGCCACCACCGTGCAGCAAACTGACAGAGAAGTTCGTCTCCCTTAGCTGTTCCATACCTCTCTGTCCACTTCCTGCCCTTCCTCCTACCTGTTCTGGTTATTGGCCCTGGCTTCCTGCTTCTTGCCTAGGTGGGGGCTCTCCCTCCCCTTATCTGGATCCAGCTGTCAGCCCTGGCTTCCAGCTTTGGTTATGTTGTAAGAAGGGACCATTCCCTGGAGAAGGATATCATGGTTGGTAAAGTGGAGGGTCAACAAAAGAGGGGAAGGCCCTCAACAAGATGGATTGACACGGTGACGACAACAGTGGGCTCAGGTATGGCATCGACTCAGCTCCAACTCGTAGTGACCCCACACGCAGCAGACTGAAACACTGCCTGGTTCCGCACCGTCTTCATGAACATCGGTATGCTCGAGACCATGGCTGCAGCCACTGTGTACATACTACTCTGTTGTGATCCATAAGGTTTTCCTTGCTAGTTTTCTGCAGTACATAGCCAGCTTCCTAGTCTGTCTCAGTCTGGAAGCACTGCTGGAGCCGGCCCACCACGGATGACCCTGCTGGTATTTGAAACGTCGGTGACATAGGTTCCACCATCACAGCAACACCCAAGCCATCACAGTGTGACAAACTGATAGATGGGTGTGGTGGAGAGAAGCTGAGTGATGGGAACTAGCAACAGGCTTGGCAGGCCCATCCCACGGATGCTCAAATTACAAGGGCTCTTAGACTATTGTTATGGATTGAATTGTGTGCCCCCCCCCAAAAAATATATATTATAAATCTTAACTCCTATACCTGTAGTTATAATCCCACCTGAGTTTTCTTGTTATGTTAACGAGACAGTAGGGTGTATATTTTTTGAGATATAGAAGAGATTAAACAAGTATTCACAGGAAACAGGTAGAGATGGGGGGAGAGAAATGCCAAGCCACAAGAAGACCGTCCAGCAGCAGAAGCTCAAAGAGAAGGACCTCACTGCAGTGCCAACAGAGAGGGAAAAACTCACCTCGAGCCAGTGCCTTGAATTTGGCCCTCCAGCCTCCTCAACTTGGAGAAAACAAATTTCTGTTCATGAAAGGTCCCCACTCTGGTGTGTTTCAGCAGTGCCAGGGAAGTTTGAAGCCATCATTGGGGAGTTTGGAGCCTTCCTTCCCTCTGGTCTCTTCCTGGGGTCATTCTCACTCAGGCTCAGCAGCAGAACTGACCATGTCCTTCTCATTCATGGCATCTGCCTCCCACTTGTTGCACTCGTGGCTCGTGAAGGTGGCAATGTCTGCCTCAAGTTCTAGAAGTTTCTGTGGCCCCCAGTCCTGAGGGGCCAGAGTGGCACAGGCTCCCCACAGATGCTTCAAGAAGGCTTTTCTCACCAACCTGTGTTCACACCTTGTCTCCAGGCCCCCTGGTTCTGTCTTCACTGAACATTTTGATATTTTGTTGATCATGGATTTTTTTTTTTTTTTTTGCATTAGCTTTGATTTAAAAAAATATTGCATGAAAATATTCATTAATTTTAATTACTGAGTTTTTTGGTGGCCCCTTAAGTTTTGTGCGCCCACAGCAAGTGACTCATTTCCTTTGAGTCCTAGCTCTGAACTGCTTGTGCTGAAGTCTCCTGGAAGCGTTTCATGGAACAGCCCCTTCAGGTTCCATCACCTCCTTCAAAACCATTGCAAAGGGAGACGGCTATCACACCTTCCTCCATCGGCCTCCTCCTTTCCAGTGCATTTCCTAGGGGCTCTCTTGTGTCCAAAGCGCGCACACACACGCACACACACACACAAACCAAGCACGAATAAAACCCCAAAGCCTCCTTCCTCAATCAAAATCAAAGCCTCCCTTCTCATCAACATGTCCAGGAGACCACCAGTTAGCTCAGGGCACAACCAAATCATGAATCCAATCTGGGCCACCAAGACTCCCTGACAAAGAGGGTTGAATTTTTCCATTTTGAAAGAAAAGATAGTTCAGCTTTGAAATAACTCAGCTCTAAAACAAAGAATGTGAATCTCTGGGGGATAGCCAACATCCCTACCAAGATGGTCATTCACACAGAGGTGTTGACACCTGAGAACAGCTTAAGGGATCCCAACAATTTGTTATGAGAAATTAAAACTTGAAACTAAAACAATGATTTGGATGGAGCTTCAGCCATCTGAATAGTATTGGGTTTCATTCATTTTTACGACTTTTGTAGTAAGTCCTTAATAAGGAGCCCTGGTGGTACAAGAGTTAAGCACCCAGCTGTTAACTGAAAGCTTCATGGTTCAAATTCACCAGCAGCTCTCAGTGAGAAAAGATGTGGCAATCTGCTTCTCTAAAGATTACAGTCCAGAAGACCCTATGATGTTCCACTTTGTCACATGGTGTAACTATGAGTTAAAAACTGACTCAATGGCACCTAACAACAACAACAGGTCCTTAATATTGGATTGTTGAAAGAAGAAAGAAGAAATGACCGGGAGAGGTTCTGGAGGTGGGTGTTCTCAAGTATGTGACACTCTACCTTGGCCTCAACTATAGCAGATGTGATGGGAAGGTGTCACTCTAGTGTAGGAGCACTGCAGCCTGGTACCACCCAGTCCTGGCCAAGTGGTCTTGGATGCATTACTCATCCTCTCAGACCCCAGTCTCCTCCTCTGCAAGATGGGAATGCTAACAGTACCAACCTCACACTGTTACGAGGGTTCCATGAGCTAATTTCTTCCTGGTACCTGAGAGAAGCCTGGCACATAGTAACTACTCAATAAATGTGACTCATTATTCTTTAAACATTTTGTTATCCATCAAGATGAAAGAGCCTCAGAGGCTGATTCTTGCTTGTCCAGATGGCCCCCCTAGTTTTTAGTCAGATATTCCTTCTCTCTGGGTTAATTATACCCTTTATGGAGTTTCTGAGGAAGTGTATTGCATTTCCCAGCTCATATTTCCTGTCTTTTTTTGTTGAAATTTGTTTGCTGGGCCAGCTCCTGAGGTTTCCAGCTGATGGTGCTCATGCCTCTGGATTGTTTCATCAGGGGCCGGGGTGAGGAAGGAGGCCCCTTCGTCCTTCGCCTTGGTTTGTAATATTGGGATTCAGTGGAAGGGCAACTGCAGACCCCCGTCTACGGTCTCCATCAGAGTGATGATGCTATTAAAAACCCAAGTGTCCACAATTCAGCCACAAATACAGTCAAACACACGTGTACTGACAAGGAGGTGAAGAGAGGTCTGTTCTCAGTGACCAGCATTCATAGGATGAAAATTTCCCATCTGTGATGGCCTCAACTGAGTGTCCCAAAACGTGTGTAATTCCTAACCAGGCTACTTGTGGATGGAATCCCACTGTGGACAGTTTGTTATGTTAATGATGCCTTTACTGGTATAGGGTGTGTCTTAAGCCAATCACCTTTGAGATATGAAAGGGGCACCGAGAAGTGAGCAGAGAAGGGGGAGAATGGATGCTGGGACACAGCCAAGGAACCGAGGAACAGCTAGCACCTAGCAGCCAGGCTTCTAGCCTCGGAAACTGTGAGAAAATAAAGTTCTGTTAGTTAAAGCCAGGCACTCGTGGTGTTCTGTGATCGCCGCCCTAGGTAACCAGACCGCATCTGACAAGAGGCTTCAGAGCCTCCACTGTGTGTCTCCAGACTCTGTTGCCTCTTCGTTCTTCGTGGCTTAATACCCCAGGCCAGCAACTTGTTCTGAAAGGGACCAGATAAAGATTTCAGGCTTTGCAGGCCATATAGGCCCACAGCCACTACTCAAGTCTGCTCTTCTACTGCCAAAGACTCCATAAATAATAAAACCAAAACCCACTGCCGTCGAATGGACTCCAAATCACAGTGCAGCCCTACAGCCCGGAGAACTGCCACAGGATGTTTCCAAGGCTGTCAATCTTTATGGACGCAGACTACCTCATCTTTCTCTCATGGAACAGCTGGTGGGTTTGAACTGCTGACCTTTTGGTTAGCAGCCAAGTGCTTTAACCACAGTCCCCCCAGCACGCCTTCTGTAAAGATTACAACCAGGAGAGCCCTATGGAGCAGCTCTACTTGGACATATGTGGGGTTGCCATGAATCAGAATTGACCCAACGCGGTGGGGTGGCTTTGGTTTTGGCTTGGTGACCTTTCAGCAGCAGATCCCCTTTCGTCTGAGGTGCCTTGGGTGGACTCAAATTGCCAGTATTTTTGTTATTAGCCGAGCACTTAACCATTTGTGTTACCTGGGGAATCCTTGTCTTTTTTTTTTTCTCAATAAGATTTAAAAACACTTCTTTGAAATATAATCCACGTATCATACAATTCATCCATTTAAGGTCAACAATGGTTTTTAATAAGCTGCAGATATATGCAGCCATCTCCATGGCAGAGACAGACTCCACACATGAGCTTTAGCTTTCAGATTCCTGCACACGCACCCCCCCGCCCTAAACACGCACACACACACACACACACAAAACAAAAACCACCTCACTGCCATAGAGTTGATTCTGACTCACAGCGACCCCCACTGGGTTCCCAAGCCTGTAACTTTACAGAAGCAGACTGCTTCATCTTTCGTCCATGGAGTAGCTGGTGGGTTCAAACCACAGTCATTTGGGTTAGCAGGCAATGCCTTAACCACTACCCCACCAGAGTCCCTTCCCACAGCCGTAAGCATCCACTAATCTACTTCCTGTCTTTACTGATATGCCTGTTATGGACATTTCATATCACGGTTCATCTATGTTGTAGCATGTGTCAGTACTTCTTTCCTTTTCAAGACCCAAGAATATCCCATTGTATGTGTGTAGCATTCTATGTGTGCACCATGATATGTGTGTAGCATTGTATGTGTGCACCATGATATGTGTGTAGCATTGTATGTGTGTGTCATGGTATGTGCATGTACCATGGTATGTGCGTGCCATAGTATGTACATACTATGGTATGTACATACCATTGTACATATGTACCTTACTCTGTTTGCTCAGGAGCTCTGGTAGCATAGTGCCTAAGGCATTTGACTGCTAACCAGAAGGCTGGCGGTTCAAACCCACCAGCCACTCCTTGGAAGGAAGGTTGGGCAATCTACTTCTGCAGTGATACCGCCTGGGAAACCCAAGGAGGGGTCGCTATGAGTCGGATCCGACTCGACGGCAGTGTGTTTGATTTGTTTCCATTTTGTTTGCTCATTTGCCTGTCGACAGAGCTGTAGGTCGCTTCCACCTTTTGACGGTTGTGAATAGCGCTGTTGTGAGCACTGGTGTGCGGGTATCTGAGGCCTGCCTTTCCATTTTCCTAGGAGTACCATGGAGTGCAACTGCTGAGCCTGTAGTAAGCCTGTTTAACGTTTTATGGAACGCACATTGTTGTCCACAGCCGCTGCGCCCTTGTGCACGCCCAGCAGCAGTGCGTGGGGGTTTCAGTTTCCCCACATTCTCGCCAACACGTGTCATCGCCTGTGTTTCATTCTCTCCATCCTAGTGGGTGTGCGGAGACCCTGGGTGGCTCATGTGGCTAACACACTCAGCTCCTAACCAAAAAGTCGGGGGTTTGAGTCCCTCAGAAGTGCCCCGGAAGAAAGGCCTGGCAATGCCCTCCTGAACCATCACTAACTGGGAACCTGTGGGGCACAGTCCCGCTCTGACCTACAGGGGGCGCTGCAGCCTGTGTCCCTGCCACCACAGCTGATTTGACTGGTCAGTGGGTGTTCAGGGTACCTCCCTGTGGTTTTGGTTTGTATCTCCCTCCTGACTATGTGGAGCGTCTCCTCATGTAGTTTTTAGCCATTTGTGTATCTTCTTTGGAAAAAACGTCTATTCAAGTCTTGCCCATTTAAATTAGGTAAAAAAAAAAAAAAAAAAAAAAAGCAGTTTTTCAATTGATTGAAGAAGTTGCTGTCAAGTCACTTCTGACCCGTGGAGGCTCCGGGAGTGTCAGTGCAACCGTACACCACAGAATTTTCCAAGGCTGACTGCCAAGCCTTCCTTCGGAGGGACCTCTGAGCAGACCCCACCCTCCAGCCTTGCGGGCAGCGGCCGAGCACGTCAACCGCTAAACTGGGTTACACAACATTAAATAGAGTATTTGCCAGCCCCAGATGGTGGAAGCAGTGCCTTGAAATAACTCTTTCTCTGGAGAACCCTGACTGATCCCGCAATGTCTGCTATCTCACGTGGTTTAAGCCACTCCTCTGAGCAGGCGTTTGTGAGTTTCACCAGATGGCCCCCGGGGCTTTATGGCCCGGAAAGTTCAGGTAACCCTACTCTGGACCAGTTTCCATCATTTGGAAATGGCCAGCCTGCAATGTGTATAGATGATCTTGAGGCCATGTTAGAGCTCAGTGTCCCGGGATGGTTGATTAGTAATGTCTGCCTTGGGCAAGGGGGCGGGATTTGGGGCCTCGTGTCACACACTGGCCGATTCCTAGGCTGGAATCTGTATGGAAGCAGATGACCACGTCTCTCTCCCATGGAGCTGCCAGGTGAGTTTGAACCGTCACCCTTGTGGTTAGCAGCCAAGTGCTTACCCATTGTGCTGCCAGGTAAGTCCTTTGAGATGATTGCCCCATCCGGTAGCTCTCCCTTTGTCTTCCCGGCAGGCAGAGTTTCTGGAAGTGACAGCCTCAGGGAGATGGGCCGCATGGTGCAGAGAAGCCTGCAAACTAGCCTGGTTTCTGTTTCACTGAATTAAGCTTTTTGGAGAAGTTATAACGTGTGCCAAAGACTCCATTGTCTGTGGGAACCAGGCAGGTAGACGACTGAGTGAGGTGACCGGGCTCGTCGGGAAAACCTCCAGGCCCGATCTGCATGTCTGTCATTTTCACACTGAAAACAGTTTATTTTGTTTTGTTTTATTGTGGTAAAAATACTTGTGTCATAAAATCGGTCATTTTAGCTGTTTTTAAGGGCACAATTCAGTGTCATTACATTCACCATTTTGTGTAACCCTTGCCATTATCTAGTTTCAAAATTTTTTCATCCGCCACAAAGAGAAACTCTCCCCATTAAGCAATCACCCCTCAATTTTCACACATATGTGTATCTATGTATACAGTTATATATATACCTCCTCAAAATAGATAATATATAGTTATATGTATATATATGTATATTCTGACTCATAGCAACCCCCTTTGGGTTTCTGAGGCGGTAAACCTTTACAGAAGTAGATTGCCTAGTCTTCCTTCTGTGGAGTGGCTGGTGGATTTGAACCACCAACCTTCTGGTTAGCAGTCAAGTGCCTTAGGCAGTACACCAACAGAGCTCCTTATATGTGTGTGTGTCTGTGTGTGTGTGTGTGTGTATACACCACAATGTAGGTGTCGCCTGGACTGGGTTTCTTTCTGGATTTCTGGAACTCAAGGTACCTCCCTGAAGCTCACGTGGTTTTGACCAAATTCAGTTGCTTGCAATTACAGGACTGAAGGTCTGAGCGACTGGGGGCCTCCACAGACACTGGCCACACCCGCAGGAGCCCCACCTTCAAGGAGAGGCTCTCTCGGGCCCACTAAGACAGTCCTATGCAGGTGTTGTAAGCATGGGAGTGACAGCTCATCACCTTTGCCCTGTTCTGTTGGCTAGAAGCAAGTCACGGGTCCTGCTCACCCTCAAGGAGAGGGCGTAACACTGAGGGGCAGAGATCAATGGGGCCCACCTTAGAATTCTAAGGAGTCCGCGTAGCACAGGGGTTATACACTCAGCTGATAACTGAAAAGTGGGCTGTTGAAGCCACCTAGAGGCTCTGCATGAGATCTGATCCCATAAAGATGACAGCCCTGGAAACCCGACGGGCAGGGGCAGATTACCCAAAAGCAAAATCAGCACAGGTTTGCTTGTGCTTATGTACTAATCTATAGTGAACAATTTCACATGGGTTTCACCACACTGAGGGGAAAAACGTTAAACTGTTCACTACAGATTAGAATGTAAGCACAAATAAGCCCATATTTACCTCATTTACTGGGGACTCCATCCCTGTCAGGGATTTTAGGTTTTAAAAGAGGCTTTGATTCAGTTGGAAGGTGCTGTGGGGTTAGGAGGCAGACAGATGCCAGCCATAGAAGCAGAATCTTCGAAGGGGTGAAAAAATGTGAACTTGTTCACTACAAGATTAGTAGGTAAGCACAAGTAAGCCCATGCTTACCTTGCTTCCTGGGTAATCTGACATTACCTATGGGACAGTTCTACTCTGTCCTATAGGGTCATTATGAGTCGGAATTGATTCTACGACAGTGTTTTTTTTTTTTTTTTTTATTTAAATCTTAGGGTATTCCCTATCACATTCACTGACAGAGTAAGAAAACATAATGGAAATCAGAAAAGATATAGAACTCAGCCCAGGCGAAATCAATACTACCAGGATATAGTAGAAGTGATACCTAATTTTCGTATTTTTGATGGATACCTTTGTCCTGAGAAAGAACCTTCTAGTGTAAGCGAAGCAATGATATGAGCCTGAGTGATGGAAATAGAAACTGGCATTCAGTCCCTGGATTGGGGAGACAGTGGGGACTGGTGGGGACTGTGGCAAGCTGGGAGGGTATGCCTTCCCCAGAGGTGAAGCATCGCTCAGTTCTGGCTAATGGTCGTCACATGGCATATGAACTCAGTGTTACTAGGTTTTCCAATTCTAAAGAGAAGCTAGAAACCAAGATTTTTGTGTGAAATATCCCAATTATTGAATGTTGCCAATAAATTGAATTTTTAAAAAAATGGTCCTGGTCAAACAAATTGCATGTATCTGGCAAATGCAGCCAGTAATCATGTGCAGAGCTTTAAAAATTACTGATGTCTGGTTCCCATCCCCAGAAATCAGGATGTAATTGGTTTGGAGTATGGCCTGGGCATCGGGATTTTCAAAAAATTCCCCAGGAAAATTTCACATACAGCTAAGGTTGAGAAGAACTGTTTATAAAACCTGCTTCTCATATTTTAATGTGTCCATAAGTCACTGGGGATCTTGGTAAAGAGTGAGTTCTGATTCAGTGGGACTGGGCTGGGCCCACTATTTTAAACTTCTTATAAGCTCTGGTGGTCTAGTGCCTAAGGCATTTTACTGCTAACCAGAAGGCTTGCGGTTCAAACCCACCAGCCACTTCGCAGAAGGCAGGTTGGGTGATCTATTTTTGCAGTGATGCTGCCTCAGAAACCCAAGGAGGGGTCGCTATGAGTCGGATCCGACTTGACAGCAGTGAGTTTGTTTTTTTTCTTTTTATATAAGCTTCTAGGAGATGCCGATGCTGTTGGTCCACTGGCCACACCGAGAAGCAAGGCTCTAGGTCAGGGTTTCCCAACTTCTGCATTATCGACGCTTGGGGCAGATACTTCTTTGTTGTAGGAGCTGAGCTGTCATTCCAGAAGCTGGACAGACAGGGAAGGTCCCCCTCGGGGGCCTCTGGAGGGAGCCAGCCCTGCTGACAGCTTGTGTTTTGGGCTCTGACCTTCAGAACTATGAGAGAGAATCAATCCCCGTTGTTGGAGCTACTGAGTCTGCGACAACGTGTTGCAGCAGTCACAGGAAACGAACATAGGCAAAGACTGGACTGTGTCTGAAAAGATGTTGACATTGTAAGCACCGGTACCTGTGAATGTGACTTATTTGGGAGTAAGGTCTTTGAAGAGGTTGTGAGTTTGGTTAACATGAGGTCATGCTGCAGTAGGCTGGGTCCTCATCCAGTGTGACTGGTGTCCTTGTAGGGAAGGAGAAGAGACCCAGACACTGAGGGAGATGGAGGCAGAGTTGTGATGCTGCAGCTCAAGCCAAGATGGCCTGCTGCCCCTGGAAGCTGGAGAGGCGAGGACGGATGGTCCCTCGGAACTTTCAGAGACAGCGTAATCCTGCTGACACCCAGAACTCGGATGTCTAGTTGCCAGAACCGTGAGATAATGAGCTTCTGTTCTTACAAGTGACTCGGTTCGTGGGATTTTGTCAGGAGAGTTCTTGTTGTTGAATGCCGTCAAGTCAATTCTGACTGGTGGTGACCCCTGTGTGCAGAGTAAAATTGCCCCACAGGGTTTTCAAGGCTGTGACCTTGCAGAGGGAGAGCTCCAGGCCTGTCTTCCTGGGCGCCTCTTGGGGGGCTCCAGCTGCCTCCCTTTGGCTAGCAGTTGAGCGCTGACCCACCCGTTTGTGCCACCCAGAGGGCAGACCTAGGAAACAAAAACACAGAGGAAGTGAAAAAACAAACAAACAAACAAAAAACAACAATGAAAAGAAAGAGAAACCAAGCTGTTATTTCTCATCTACCTCAGTCTGTGGACTGAGGCTTGAGCCTTCTAGAACTGTTTGTGGAGTGCACACCTGGCGTCTCACTGTGTGTGTGAAAGTGGCTGTCTGATGTCTGAACTGGAAGCATTTTTTAAAAAATTTAATTGCTTTTATTTTTGTTGTTGAGAATGTATGCAGCAGCACATAGTCCAGTTCAGCCACTTCTACACGTACCAGTCAGTGACGTGGATTGCATCCGTTGGGTTGTGCAACTGTTCTTATCCTGCTTTTCTGAGTGCCTGTCCTGCTGCCCTGTTAATTCTAAGCAACTTTAACACAGGCAGGAGCATGTGCACACACACAGGTGCATGCACACACACGCGCACACCACCCCCCCCGCCCAGTGACAGGTCGTGTGTCCCTCACGGGGCCCTGTGCCCTGCTCTCACTCTTCCTTTCACAGTAGGAGGGCCCAAGCAGGCTGGGAACCCTGGCCTCGTGCACTGACGAGGGTGACTGGGGTGACTCCTGTTCGCCTGAGTGCAGGGCGAGGGCCATGCTTTTTCTGCTGCAGAAAGAGTTTCAGGGTTTGATAAATGACTCTTTAATGTTGGCAGCAGAACCAGTTAATAACCAGGCAACAACTATCATCATAATTAGAGACAGACTAGAAGCTTGGGGTCTCTGCCAGGAAACCTGACCCTCTGAGGGCCTCGGGTACCAGGGAAAGCAAAGGTGTCATTCAGAAAGAGGGCTGCTCTCTGCCCAGCTGGGCTGCGCCTTCCGAGGGGCTGCAACCCCAGACGTCGGCGGGTCTGTCACTGATCAGAGGACACAGGGAGGAGCACCAGGGCACGCATGAGGCCGAGGGGCCTGGGAGGCCTGGAGGACACGGTCCACCTAAAGTGCTGGCCGCTGTGCAAATTGTGCCAAGTCACCCAACTTTTCAAGCCCCAAATCCAGGTCATTGAGTGTTTATTTTGTTGTGGTACATATATAGGTAAGGGGCCCTAGTGGCACAAATGGTTAAGTGCTTGGCTGCTAACTAAATGGTTGGTGGTTCGAACCTAGCCAGCGGCTCTGGAGGCAGACCTGGCAATCTGCTCCCATTAAGATTACAGTCTAGGAAATCCTAAGGGGCAGCTCTTCTCTCTAACATATGGGGTCGTCCTGAGTTGGCATGAACTCCATGGTACACAATAACAACAACAACAACAACAATATATAGGTAACAGAACAGCTGCACTGCCACAGTCTTCACATGTACGGTTCAGTGATATTAATGATGTCCATCATGGTATTCGACCATCACCATTAACTGTTCCCAAATGTTTCCATCATGCTTCACAGAAGCTCAGGGTCCCCTACACACTGTGTCTTTCTTTCCCCTTCCCGCCTGCCCACGCCTAGTAACCACTGTTGTTGTTGTTGTTATGTGCCATCGAGTCGGATCCGACTCATAGCGACCCCTCCTTGGGTTTCCGAGGCAGTATCACTACGGAAGTAGGATTGCCCAGCCTTCCTTCCGAGGAGTGGCTGGTGGGTTTGAACCGCCAGCCTTCTGGTTAGCAGTCAAGTGCTTTAGCCACTATGCTACCAGAGCTCCTAGTAACCACTACTAAGTGTTAATTCCAAGTTATTGTATGTTTTACTTAATATAATTTTTGGCAAAAACCACAGCAGAACCACCCCCATTCTTCAGTTTCTGCATGTAATACCCAGGGACATTGGCTGTGTTCCCCACAGTGCCAACATTCTCCTTGTTTCTGCTCTACTTGTTTCACTTCCATTGACTTAATCTCCCTGTCCCCACAGCCTTCTCATCTATGCTCTAACATAACTGTTGACCCTTTGGTCTTACGAGGATAATTTTCTGGTTCCAGGTTATTTTTAGAGTGAAATCCCTTAACTTAAACATATGTGCTTTTTTACGTTGGCCCAGAGGAACGTCTCTGTGGAACTTCACCAAACGAACGTGTTTGAAATTGAACTCTCAAATTTCCCACCAAGGCTTGCTCCACCATTGACCTCTCTCTCTGTCTCCTACTGCAAATGCAGCTGTTTTCCAACCCTGCCAAGTCTACCCTCCATATACATCTTGAACCTCATCACCTCTTACCCTCTCTTCCCCTTCAGTCCTGGCTAGTACAAGCCATCTCCACGTGGGCCTGAAACATTATTGTGGTCTCCATGTGGGTATTCCTGCTTCTCAGGACTCTAGACTCAATCCTTTCCCCTAACAGCACCAGTGGCTTTGGGACCAAACAGCTTAAGTTCAAATTCTGACTCTGCTACTTCTTATCCATGTGATTTAGACATGTCTCTTACCTTTTGTGTGCCTCAGTTTCCTCATCTGCAAATGAAAAAACTAATATGACCCATCTCAGAGAACAGTTGTGAGCATTAAGTAAGGTCATCTATACAAAGCAAATAAATGGCCATTATTTTATTTTTACCATTATAAGAACAATTGCTGTTCCTATTATATTAATTATCTCACAGTATTACCATTATTTATTTGCTTGTCTTTTGATAGGAGACTGTGAATCCGTAGAGAGCAAGGACCATAATGAATCAATTTGTGTTTCCCCAGAGTCTAGCCCATGTCTAGTACTTATTCAGTAGGTGCTCAATTGATGTTTGGGGAAGGAAGGAAAAAAAGGAAAGATGGAAGGGTGGAAGGAAGGAAGGAAAGAAGAAAGGAAGGCAGAAGAAGAAAGGAAGGAAGGAAGGGAAGGAGGGAGGAAACTGCAGAATTCCAACTACAGAACTAAACCATTGGTGGTTGTTGTTGTTGTTATGTGCTGTCGAGTCGGACTCGACTCATAGCAACTCCTCCTTGGGTTTCCGAGGCAGTATCACTATGGAAGTAGATTGCCCAACCTTCCTTCCAAGAAGTGGCTGGTGGGTTTGAACCGCCAGCCTTCTAGTTAGCAGTCAAGTGCCTTAGGCACTATGCTACCAGAGTTCCACTGGTATGAAGCTTAAAAAGCATGCAAAACAACACTGTGTATTATACAGAGATTAAAATGTAGAAATTTAAAGATATGCACGAGAATGAGAGACATCATGTTCAGGATAGTGATCACCTTTGGAGAGAAGGAGGAAGACATGATCAAGAGGAGGAAAGGTTAATGGGGACTTACTCTCAAAATTCAACTTGGAAGTAATTATTTATTCATTAAAGAAAACTGCTGCTTAGCCATCTAGATGCAACAATGGGTCTCTCCTCATCCAGAGCAAAGAAGAATGAAGAAAACCAAAGATTCATGGAAACAATTTGTCCCAGCGACTGGTACACCATGTGATCCTCAGCCTATATGACTATGAGACCAGAAGAACTAGGTGGTGCCCAGCTACCACTGTCAACCACTCGGAGGGGGATCTATGTAGGAGATCCTGGATAGAGTGGAACAAAACTCAAAATTATTTGGGAAAAAAAAAAGGGACCAGGTTTGCTGGTCTGATAGACCCTGATGGAACCCCTGAGACTATGGCCCCTGCCTTCCCTTCAGGTCTGGAATTGAACCCACCCCTGTGGCTTCTAGCCAAACAAAAGACAGGCATGTGAGGTGAACACTTACACTAGGTAGATACATTCCTTGGAGAGAACAATCATGGGAGAATAGAAGGGCTGTGTATGCACAGGGACATAGCTCAGGGGGCAGGAGTGCATGGAGGGAAGGACACAGGGAAGAGGTAACTATGGGAGGCAGTGGGAGGGGAGCTGTTGCA
>NW_006921636.1:2126077-2132619 GCF_000298275.1 Orycteropus afer afer
AAAAAAAAAAAAAAAAAATTCCTTCTATTGCCCTGTCTACTGTTCATTTTATTTTTTAATAACTTGTTTTCTTTTTTATGTCTGTGGAAGCCATGCATGCCCATGGTTCAAACCATTCTTCTCAAATCATTCTACGTGGTTTGTTAACTGTATAAAGCTTTTGCTTTTTCTCTAAACTAGGTGATAGGAACATAGGTATTCATTTTATTATTCTCTAATATCTTTTTATAAATCTGAAACGTTTCATTAAAAATACTAGATACTGATAAAGTCATTATGAAAAAATAAAGACACCTTCCTCAGAATAGCTATGTCTACAAATTCAGAGATCACATATTTTCTAAAATGTGAATTCATTATCCCAACCCCCATCTCCACCTCCCATTCCACTGGCTTCTTTGTTTCCATGCAGTCTTGTGGCTTTCTCACTTTTCTTCCCCATTGCCTACCCACTGGATCCAAGTTCTAGAGCCTGGAATCTTGATGTGCCAAGATTTAACTTGGGTTCATAGTTGGGATGGATTATCTGAATCTCTCTGTTGGGTGTGATGATGGCTGTAGTTTGAGAAGTATGTTGAATATTATGGTTATAGCTTAGATGACAGGCAGAGAAAAATCTAGCTGTTCCTTGATATATACTTGCAAAAATGGCAAGGAGGCCTCATATTCTGACCTCCTAGAACCCCACAAGAGGAAGACAGAATCACCATCAATAGCCCAAGGCCTATTCCTGCCAGGCCAGACATGATGCCTCCCTCTAGCCCTTTCACCAACCGTTCCTCCCAAAGCACCCACCACCTCTCCTCTGGGTTCGATAATTCACTGCAGTGGCCACACAGAACTCACGGATTACGGGGTTTATTAGGGAAGCACCAGGCTACAACTCAAGTTCAGGAAGAACACTCAGTCTCTCTCCCAGCCCACCGTCCCTCGGCCAACAGTCTCTCACAGTCTCTTTCCCAGCAGTGCTGGTCCCTCGGTGTCTTTCCCAGCAGCACGTGTCTCTTTCCGGGGCGCATGTCTCTTTCAGCAGCACGTCTTCCTCAACCAGCAGTCAGAGAGAGTTCTGCCTCTAGGAGGCCTCCTTTTGAGCCCGGCAGGGTGGTCAAACTAGCCAATCATAGCATCAGAATTCTAAGCACTTGAGAGAGAGTGGGCACCTCCCAGAACATTGTTTTGTGCCACTCCCAACAGAAATACTCCAGGTGGACTACTTCAGCAATCAGGAGCTCCTCAGTTGCTCATAGAATATCCCACTTTGGAGTTTACAAAGACTTATGGGTAGAAAAGCCACACTAAGTAATTTACTACACCACAATAGGTAAAATGTCCTGAGGTCCCCATCTCCTAAGGCTTGCAATTCCAAGATTTCTCACAGCTTTCTGGCAACTCTTGTGGGGTTTAAGGAGCTGAGGACTTCCTCTTCATCTGAACTCTGGCTTCTAAATGTACTGCCTCTTTCTTCTTTCTGAAATTCTGTCTCTCTCTCATTTTAAACAACAATGACCCATTCAGACCAACACACATATTTTAATAGGCACCAACACACATATTTTAAAGGCTCACTAGGCATCATTCTACTTAAAATCTGGTCCACAGGGGCCTTTGTTGGTTTTGCTTGTCCGATTTTCCTTCCTCTTTATCATGGTATCACAATTTGTTTCCTTTGTGGAATCATCTCACCCTACCCTCAGGTTTTTGGGGTGGACTAAGCTCTTTGGGGATGAGAATAGGTAGATAGTCTTCTTCTTTTCGTTGTCTTTGTTGAGGATGTACACAGAAGAACATACAGCAATCCAACAATTCAGTGACACCAATGACATTCTACAAGTTGTGCAACCATTCTCACCTTCCCTTTCCGAGTTGTTGCTTCCCCATGAACATACACTTGTCACCCTCTAAAGTTCCCATCTAACTTTCAAGTTGCTGTTGTCAGTTTGATCCCATATGGATAGATCTTGAGCACAATACTCAAGGCTGACATCCTTTACTAATTAAACTAGTGTTTGGTTTTAAGAAGATTCAGGTGATATTTTTTGATTTAAGGTTAAAGGTTTAAAAATTATTTCAGGGCACTTTTTCCAGGGGTTATCCAGCTTGGTTCCAGAAAATCTGCATTTCATGAGAATTTGAAATTTTGCTCTGCATCACCTCCCCCTTTGATTAGGATTATTCTACAGAATTTTTGATCAAAATAGTCAGTAATAGTAGTTCGGTACCACACAGTTCTGGTCTCATGGCAAAGGAAACAGTGAATCATGGAGTCAATTAGCCACACATCTCATTTTCTCCTCTGAGAATAGGTAGGCTTTCTTTTCTCTGTTTTATAAAGAAGGAGTCTCAATAAGATCTACATATGTTGACCAAGGTCAAACAACTAGTGAGTACATATTATGGAATTGGACTCAGGTCCACCACTAAAGTTCATGCCCATTGCTACTATGGTGTAACAATACAATAATACTGTGGGCTTTTTAAAAAACATTTTATTGTGTTTTGTTTTGTGAAAGTTTACATAGCAAATTAGTTTTCCCAATCAATAGTTCATATACAAATTGTTTGCAATGGATTGCAAATCCATTGGTTGCAATCCCCACAATATGTCACACTCGCCGTTTCCTCCCTGGGTTCAATGTCCATTTGACTGGTTTCCTTGTCCCTCCCTGTCTTCTACCCTTTGGTTTTGGGCAAATGATGCCCTGCTGGCCTTGTATAGTTGATTGTTCTGAGGAGGAGTATATTCTTCATGTTGTTTGTTTTATTAAAAAAAAAACAAAAACAAACTCACAGCTGTTGAGTTGATTCTGACTCATAACAATCCCTCCTTGTGTTTCCGAGGCAGTATCTCTACGGAAGTAGATTGTCCAACCTTCCTTCCAAGGAGTGGCTGGTGGGTTTGAACTGCCAGCCTTCTGGTTAGCAGTCAGACACCTCTTGTTTAGTGGTATCTCTGCCCACTTTTGCTATTAGGTTTATGCTGGCTTTCTAGAATGACTTCTGGAACATTCCTTTCATTTCTATGTTCTTGAACAGTTTGAGTAATTTTGATGTATATCAACTCTTCTTTGAATTCTTGGTAGAATTATCCAATAAAGCCACTTGGGACAGCCTTTTTTTTTTTTTTTTAATGACCTCATCATTTCTTCTGTTATGAGTCTGTTCGGGTTTTATATTTCAGTTTGAGTTAGTTTGGGTAGGTAGTGTGTTTCGAAAACATTTGCTAATTTCTTCTAGGTTTTCAAATTTATTGAAGTACAATTTTTCATAATACTCTGCTATGATCCTTTTTATTTCAAATGGTCACCAATCTCATTTTTTTAAAAGAATTTTTTATTGTGATTTGGGTGAAAGTTTACAGAGCAAATTCATTTTCCACACAGCAGTCCATACACATTTTGTTTCATGACATTGACTGCAATCCCCACAGTGTAACAACTCCCTTCCCATTTCCTCCCTCTAGCTACCTCTTCCCTGTGTCCTTGTTTCCTATGCATTCCTGCTTCCTGAGCTATCTCCTTGTGCAAATACTACCTTTCTATTCTCCCATGATTGATCATTCTAAGGAGTGTATCAACCTGATGTAAATATTCACCTTATATGTCTGTCTATTGTTTGACTGGAAGTCATGGGAGTAAGTTCCATTCCAGACCTGAAGGGTAACTAGGGGCCATAGTCTTGAGGGTCTACCAGGCTCTAGCAGACCGGTAAACCTGATCTTTTTTTAAAAAAAATTTTTGAGTCTTGTTCCATATTGTTCTCCCATTCTATCCAGGATCTCCTGCGCTGATCCCTTTCCCAGTGGTTGACAGTGGTAGTCAGGCACCATCTAGTTCTTTTGGTCTCATGGTCATATAAGGTGAGGTTTGCATGGTCCACTACTCCCTTAGACTAATTGTTTCCATGCATCTTTGTTTTTCTTCATTCTTCTTTGCTCTGGATGAGGAGAGATCCATTGTTGCACATGGATGGCTGCTTGCAAACTTTTAAGACCTCTGTTGCTACTCACCAAAGTAGGATGTAGAATAATGTTTTTGTGTAGTATGTTATGTCAGTTGATCTTGATGTCCCCCGCAACTATGGTCCTGAACCCACAGGTCCAACAACTTGCTCCATCAGGTGGTTGACTCTGGCTAAGAAGTTATCATAACTTTGCCCCCTGTTAGTTCTATTTATACTGACATTTTTACAGCACCTACAAATACATAGGTAGAAATATTGTCTGCCAACCTTATATATTGTCATGGGTATATTCTCTTTTGCCGAGACATACCTAATCATTCAGCCTGTCTCTTCATCTATTTACCCTTGGATTCATGTTTGTTATCATTGATAAGGCAGTGTTTTATATGTAAAAGTGCTTATCTTTATTGTCTGTATGTTTTGTGCACTTCTCTGTCTTCCTTTCCCTTAATGTTACTGTGTTGGTTACTCATTTTTGGTATGTTTCCTTTCCCTTCACCCAAATTAATACTTATCTCTTACCTATCTACCTATCTCATTTCTTATTTGTGTCTTCTCCTTTTATTTTGTCAATTTGGTCAGTGGTTTGTCAATTCGCTCTTTGCAAAGAACCAGCTTCTTGTTGGGCTGATTTTTTTCTATGGCTTTTCTATTTTTGGATTCATTTATTTCTTCTCCAATTTTTATTATTTCTTTTCTTCTGGAAGCTGCTGGCTTCTTTTGTTGCTCTTTTCCTGGTTCTTCAAGTTGTAGAGTTAAGGTATTGATTTTTGCCTTTTCTTCTTTTTTGATGTATGAGCTTATTGCTATTAATTGACCTCTGAATACTGCTTTTGCTATGTCCCAGAGGTTCTGGTATGTTGTGCTTTCATTCTCATTTGATTTTTTTTTTTAATTTAATTTTTAGTTTTTCCTATTACCCAGTGGTTTTTAAGCAAAGCGTTATTTGGTTTCCATATATTTTTTTTATTTTTCAGTTTTTATTCCTGTTCTTCCTGTCATTGATTTCTAGTTTTATAGCATTGTGATCAGAAAATATCCTTCATACTATTGTGATGTTTTAGAATTTGTTGAGGTTGCTTCTAGTATGGTCTTTTCTGGAGAATGGTCCAAATGTATTGGAGAAAAAGATGTATTGTACTGTTGGGTAAAGTGTGGGGGAGCTCTGGTGGCCTAGTGCCTAAGGCACTTGACTGCTAACCAGAAGGCTGGTGGTTCAAACCCACCAGACACTCCTCGGAAAGAAGGTTAGGCAATCTACTTCTGTAGTGATCCTGCCTCGGAAACCCAAGGAGGGGTCCCTATGTGTCTGATTCGACTTGACAACAGTGAGTTTGAGTAGGTCAAGTTGGTTGATGGTGATATTTAGGTCACCTGTATCTTTGCTGAGTTTCTTTCTAGTGCTGTCTTTCGTCAAAAGTGGTGTATTAAAGCCTCCCTTCATTATTGTGCAACTATTTCATTTCTCAATGATGTTAGAATTTGTTTTATGTGTTTTGGAGCTTTGTCATTGGGTACATAAATATTTATTATGGTTATGTCCTCTTGGTGAATTGGCCCTCTAATCATTATTCCTTGCCTTTTTTGGTAGATATTGTCTTAAAGTCTGTTTTATAAGAGGCTAATATTTCCACTCTTTCTCTTATTTGGTTATTGTTTGCATGATATATTTTTTTCCATCCTTTGATTTTTAGCTTGTTTATATCTTTGTGCCTAAGATGTGTCTCTTGTAGGCAAAATATTAATTTTTTTTTAAAATCCATTCTGTTACTCTATGTCTCTTAACTGGTGCGTTTAACCTATTTACCTTCAGTGAGATTATCAATAGGTTTGAATTAAATGCTGTTATTTTGTTGTGCTTTGTGTATATGTGTGTGTGTGTGTGGTGTTGATGGTTTCTTTGTTCTGCTTACTTTTCTAGCTTATCAGTTTTCTTTTGGTTTATTGCTTTTCTTCATTGTAGATTTTGTGCTTACTGACTCTTTGTGTTGTTCTTTTTTTATTTTAGTGAGTGGGCTTATTAATTTTCTTTGTGGTTACCTTCAAATTTCCTTTTATTTTCCTAGGTTTTAAAAAAAGTCTGTTATACTTGATCCCCTTAACCATATGGGATTTCTGTATCTATATAATTTCTTCCCTCTTTTTATTTTGCAGTTGCTGGCATTTACTGATTGACATCTCTGGTTTCCTGTTTTCAGTTTTGCAGCTTTGTTTTATTTTTGAGAATTCTTTGTCTTGGTTGGTATCTATGTGATACTTTCATGTATCTTAATCTCAGGCTATTGTCTGATGTTGTTCTTTCTCTGTCCAGATGACTCCCTTTAATGTTTCTTGTAAACTTGGCCTAATTTTTACCGCCCCCTTTTTTTAAATCTAGAAATGTCCTAGTTTCACCATCATATTTGAGAGACAATTTTGCTGGATATATAATTTTTGATTAGCAATTTTTTCTTTCATCCCATTGCCTTTTTTTTTTAAATTAAGATTTGGGTGAAGATTTACAGAGTAAATTCACTTTTCATACAGCAGTTCACATATACTTTGTCTCATGTCATTGACCAAAATTTACAATGCAACAGCTC
>NW_006921636.1:2134679-2175765 GCF_000298275.1 Orycteropus afer afer
TTTAATGGATTTGGGGCCTTTGTCAAAGATCAGCTGACTATAGGTCGATGGATCTATATCTGGGTTCTCAATTCTATTCCATTGGTCTATGTATCTGTTCATCCCATTGCCTTTTGCCAACATAGTTTCAGCTGAGTAATTAGAACTTAGACTTATTGGTTCCCTTTGTAGTTGACAGTTCATTTTTCCTGAGCTGCTCTCAGGATTCTTTCTTTGTCTTTAGTTTTGGAAAGTTTGATTATGATATATCTTGGTGACTTTCTTTTGGGGTCTATTCTGTATGGAGTTCATTGAGCTTTTTGGATGATTATCTTCTCATCTTTCATAATATTAGGGGCGTTTTCTGCCAGAAAAACTTCAATAATTTTGTCTATGTTATTTTTGTCTCCTCCTGTTCTGTGATTCTGATCACCCATAGGTTATTCCTCTTGATAATGTCCCACATGACTCTAAGGCGTTCTTCATTTTTCCTCCTTTTTTTCTGAACGTTCCTCAGACATGTTATTATCAAGGGCTTTGTCCTCTTATTTTGCTGATTCTGTCTCCTGTTTACTTATGTGCTTCCATTGAGTTATTTATTTCTGAAATTCTATTGTTAATCCTTTGGATTTCTAGTTGATGTTTTTGTATGGTTTCTAATGGTCTATTTTGTTGTTTTGTTCTTGTATTGCTTTTATTAATTCTTTTAGAATATGTCTGTGTTTTTCTTTATCTCTTTCTTAATCTCTTGATAGAACCTAAATTTAATTCTTTTGAATTCTTTATCAGACTGTTCCATTAGCATTTCTTCCTCAGGAAGGTTTTCTGGTCCTTTATTTTGATCACTTGTTTGAGCCATCTTGCCTTGATTCTTTGTATGATTTGATGTTCTCTGTTGTGTCCCAGACATTAAAGTGTTATTGTGTTTATTGATTGTATATTTCTTTGCTTTGTCTTGATTTTTTGTTTTGTTTGGACATATCTGGGCAGATGGGGTGGGCATGATACTCTGGTCTCTAGTTTGGCAGCAGTGAGGCACTCACTACTTGTCTTCACGTGGGCAGGGTAGCAGCTGTGAGTGTGAATGCAGGTCCTGTTTGCTCATCATGTGGATGAGCTGAGAGCAGGCTGGATGGGCATTGACTGCCATCTGTTGTCGATCTAGTGGCACAGGACTGGGTAGTGGCACTCACTGAGTCAGTGGAACAGCTGGTTTGATGGGTGTGGTAGGTGAGTGGGGGACTCAGTCACAGCTGTTCATCAGGTCTGGTGGGGGTGGAATGTGGCATGGGGTGGATGGCTGGTTGCTGCTCACTGAGTTAGAGGTGAGGGCAGCAGGTGGATGCAAATGTGGTCACATAATTGCTGCTGCTCACCTGGTATGGATGAGGGGCTGGATGATGGTGGTCACGCATGCAGTCGCACAGTTGCAAGGGAGCAGTGTAGCAGCAGATGGAAGTGTATGTCACCAATCACCATGACAGTGGGTCTGTGACTTGCAATCTGTGGGAGTGTGTGTCCCCAGGCATCAGGGAGTGGGGTGGTGGCAAGTGTGAACGTACATTCATGAGAATGCTTGGCACCAGGCCCTGGGGGAATGGAGGAGTGGGTGGCTATGGGTGGGGGGAGCAGATTGGGCATGAGTGCTGCCTGCTAACTGTCAAATGGTATAGGGAGTTGCACTGCACACTGCCGGATGGGGGCAGAGTAGAAGGGGTGCGACTGATTACTGGGTGGGTGGAGATGGGCGACTATATCTCCAGTCACCAGGAGGGTGGGGAGTGAGGGGGGACAACACACTCCTCCAATTGCCAATCTCCAGAGTGGGTGCTGGTGCACTCCTAGGTGAGTGCAACAGACTATCAAGCCCCTGCCCCAACACAATGCAAAGGAAGGGACTGTCCAGAATCCAGTGTCTCCAGCTGCCACTCCACAGACTCTGCCCTCTGTGTGGGTCTTCAGCCCCAGTGACCAAGGACCAATGCTAGTGAGTAGTTCTATCCCTCCCTGCTCTGCAGTCATCTAGGCCCCTGGAGCTCTCCCTTTCCTTCCTGTACTTTCTTTCCTTAAATCTGGTTTGTGTTTTGCTCACCTTGCTTCACTCAAGTTTCGTCTACACTGTGTTTGTGCCCCATTGAGGATTCTGTGAAGGTGCTTTCCTACACTCCACACGCAGGATCACTGTTTGCATTACTCACGATGGCATGCTGTACTGGGCTGGAGGGTAGGACACTTCTGCTCTGTGTCTCTCCTCACTCACTGTTTTCATTCCAGTTCTTCTTCCAGTTGGTGCCTGGCCTAATTCTATCCTTTCACTTGAATTCAGGATTATCATCTGTATCTGTTTCATTTAGTTTCTCAGGTTTTTTTTTTTTTTTTTTCTCAGTAGAGGGATAGCATGGTGTGTCTTAACAGGGCACCATCTTAAGCCAGATTCAATAATAATTTGGATGAAAATGATAATAGCCACATATCATTGATTCCCATGATTTATCTCCATTCTAGACCTCTCCACTGGATCACTTACTCTGGGGAAGCCAGATGTCATGTTGTGAGAACATTCAAGAAGCCCATGTGATGAGGAACTGAAGCCTTCTGTCCACAGCCCTCTGACAGTGCCATCTTGGAAGTGGGTCCTCCAGCCTTTAGAGTTGAGCCTTTAGATGGTGCAGTCCCAGTTGGCTTCTTGACTGGAATCTCACGAGACACCCTGATCTAGAACTACCCAGCCAAACCTGCCTGAGTTCCTGACCCACAGAAACTGTGAGATGATATATATTTGTTGTCTTAAGGCACTAAGTTTGGAAAAAATTATTATGCAGCAAGAGAGGATTAATACAGCATCTCAAATAGCACATATCAAAAATGGAACTCTGGCCAAAACTTTTCAGTTCACAACCCAAGATCTATGTAAAAGACAATGCCTTTCTATAACTTTAAAATGTATCCAAAATCCAACCACTTTTCCCCATATCTCAGTTACTACCCTAGTCCACCACCATCACCTCCCATCTACCTAATCTCCTTTCATCCTTGGCATTCTTTGAGTCAATTCTCAGTATAGTAGCCAGAGGGATCCTTTAATGATATAACGTAGAGTATGCCCATTCCTCTGCTCCAAAGCTCTTGTGATTACTCTTCCTCTGGATCTATGAACAACTCCGTCCTTTCACTTTCTTCAGATATTTGTCCAAATAACCCCTGCTTACTGAGGCCTTTCCTGCCCTCTGAGCCTTTTCTATATGGTATATTTTACTTCATTGTTTCTTCTCCCTCTCCCCTTTAGGATGACAGCTCCTTAAAGATAGGCCCTTTGTTTGTTCATGTGTCCAGTTTGTCTAGTTTGTTCATGTGTGTCCACAATACCTACAATGATTCTTGGCACAGAGTGCCAAGACAAGATGCCGTTGAGTTGATTCCTACTCACGGCAACCCTACTTGGGTCAGTGTAGAAATGTTCTCTGTAGGACTTTCAATGGCTGACTCTTTAGAAGTAGAACGTCAGGCCTTTCTTTTGAGATGCCTATGGATGAAATTGAACTCCCAACCATTCAGTTAGCAGCCGAGCATGTAAACTTTTTGCATTACCCAGAGTGCCCTTTTCATTCACTGAATGAACACGACACAGTTTTCCTAAGACCTGTGATACGTTGGTGTCAGAACTGTTGTTGTTAGAGGCTGTTGAGTTGATTTCAACTCACTGTGACCTCATGTGAAAGATTAGAACTGCCCCATAGGGCTTTCTGGGCTGTCATTTTTATGGGAGCAGACTGCCACGTCTTGCTGTCGGTGAGCCACTGGGGGGTTTAAGCTGCCGACATTTTGGCTAGTAGCTGAGCACTTAACCATTGTGCCACCAGGGCTCCTGTATCAGAACTACATGGGAGTTTAAAATAACAATACCCCTCAGGGTGCCCAGGACATAATTCTAGGTGCCCAGTTAGAGGCTGATGGAAACCACGTGCTGTAGGATATGTTGCTGCGAATCTCCGTTGCATCACTCTCCTAATCTTTCAACAAAAATTTGTTATTTCTGCTTTAATAGAGGCAAGGGAAATAGTAAAATATATTGAAATTGGTTTGTATTAAGAAACTCCCTTGTAGTTAGGGCAGTAAATTATTGACATAGGATTCAATATAGGCCATAAATTGAATATTTTAGTGCAAGTAGAGTTGTATTGAGTGTACCCTTGGGGATTAGAGTTTATTTCCTAAGCTTTTGTTCACTACATCATGAGTCTTTTCAATAAAATGATCTCATTGCCTGACAGCCAGACAAGCCTTTCAGTGATGCAGGAGGATTTTATCGGGTGTGGTTAACTCAGAAAATGGTTCTCTGCAGATTCCTTATGACCAAATAGTTACTAATGTCCCCTAGCAGGCCTGGTTCATTTCAGAATACCTAAGAACGCCAATAAATGAGAGAAAACTGGGACTCACACATGCACACGCACACCCATGCACACACACAAACTCACCCACATTCTCACACGTAAGACACATTGACTGTAGTTATTCTGATTTAAGTAGATAAAAACTGTTGTTGTTGTTGTTGTTATGTGCCGTTGAGTCGGCCCTGACTCATAGCGACCCCTCCTTGGGTTTCCGAGGCAGTATCACTACGGAAGTAGGATTGCCCAACAAAACTAAGAAATGTAAACTGAACTGTTAAGCTTAATGTTATTATCACCTTCACAGTATAAGTTTTGGGGCAGATGAAAGGAATTAGGACTCATGGGCATGTTACATAAGAGATTCAAATTTTCCTCACTTGGGTTTCCATCCACCCATCCACCCATCATCCACCCATTCATCCATCCATCATCCATCCATCCATCCATCCATCCACTAATCATGCATCCATCTCTCTGGAACAGATGGGCATTCTCTTTCCAACAATTAGACTCAAGGTTTACTGTTCTGCTCAGTTAAGAGTATTCCATTCCTTTGGTCCCTAAGACTGAACCAGTTGTTTCCCCTTCCCTCCCCCAACCTCAGGCAGTCCTGTTTCCCTGGACAATCTAGATCCTTTATCTCTAGCATCAGTTATGGGGAAACAAAGGCCTAGCCATTCTTTCCCTTGTGGCAAAGAAACATGGACATGGGGGAAATAGAAATATCTCCTGTTTCTCTTTTGCAGGCTGAACAAGACAAATCAGTATTTCTATAAATAATTTCTCCACAAATTCATTTGTTCAACAAATATATTTATCGCTGCATTTCAAAGCTCCTTTCCCTAAATTATCTTCATTTATTCAACAAATATAGGGAGTGGTTACTCTGCCAGGCACTTTGGGGATTAATTGGTGAACAGGCAGACACAGCTCTCTTCTCACTGAATTTATCATTTAGTCGGGGAGGGAGCGTGGAGCAGATAATCAAACAAATACTTATTCCTTTATGATTGATGCTACTAGGGGAGGTGAAAGTACTGTCAGAAGGTGTCTGGGGAACCTCACCTACTGTGTGAGTGTGCATGTGCTCATGTGTGTGCCCATATATGTATGTGTAGGGAGTGTTATAGACTGAAATGTGTCCCCCCAAAATATGTGTCAACTTTGATAGGCCATGAGTCTAAGATTATGTAATTCTCCATTCTGTGATCTGATGTAATTGTAATTCCTAACCTCTGTGAAGTTAATGAGGCAGGATTAAAGGTATTGATGTTAATGGAGCAGGATATAATCTACAGGGTTAGGTTGTACCTTGAGTTGATTCCTTTTGAGATATAAAAGAGATTAAACAAGCCAGCAGAGAGAGAGGGACTTACTATCACTGAGAAAGAAGAGCCAGAATGGAGTGTGTCCTTTGGACCTAGGGTCCCCAAGCTGAGAACCCCCTAGACCCAGGGGAGGATTGCTGCCAAGAGACATGTTGCTGTCCAAGGAACACTGGGTCCACAGATGTTGAAAGGGAGGAAGAAGCCTTCCCTGAGAGTTGGCATCCTGTAGTCAGACTTCTAGCCTCCTAAACGGTGAGAAAATAAAACTCTGTTTGTTAAAGGCATCCACTTGTGGTATTTTTGTTATAGCAGCACTTGATAAATAAAACAGGGAGTGAATCAAAGAATTTATCATGGACTGAAAACTGAGGATGGATAGGAGTTGAGGGCAAAGAGGTGAAGGGTGAATAAGATGTTCTCAGAGCCCTCAGAGTGAGCCATTGTTTGATCATTCCTTCATTCATCCAACAAATATTTCCTGAGCATCTACTATGTGGCAGGGACTCTCCCCGGCTTCAGGAAAACTATGAACACGTAAACTAGGCTTCTCAATCTCAGCATTATTGACACTTGGGGCTGGATCACTCTTTGTTATGGGGGCTGTTCTGTGCCCCATAGGATATCGAACAGCATTGACAGTCTCTGACCACTCAATGCCAGTAGCCCCCTCCTCCAAGGTGTGACAACCAAAAATATCTCAAGACCTTGTCACATATCTGTAGGGGTCAGACTTGTCCAGTTGAAAACCACTCCTGTAACAAATGACCATATAAAGTCATAGTGATGTGTGCTGAAAAGAAAAACTGAAAGTGAATGTCTCAGTTATCCCACGCTGCTGTAACAGAAATACGACTAGTGGGGGCTTTGACAAACAGAATTTTATTTTCTCCCAGTTTAGGAGGCTAGAAGCCCAAATTCATGCATGCGAGCTCTAGGGGAAGGCTTTGTCTCTCTGTTGGCTCTGGGGGAAGGCCTTGTCTCTTTGAGCTTCTGCTCCTAGGTTCCTTGGACATCTTCATGTGGCCGGGTATCAGTCTTCTCCCCATCTGTGCCTCTCGCTTCTGTGCCTGCTCTGAACCTTTTATATCTCAAAAGTGACTGGCTTAAGGCACACCTTACACTGGTATAGTTTCATTAACATAACAAAGAAAAGCCTAATCCCAGATGGTTCTACATCCACAAGAACAGGAGTTAGGATCTTCAAACACATAGTTTTGGGAGACACAGTTAAATTCATAACATTAAGCTGAGAGGATAGAGAGTGAAGACATTGAATGCAATTTAAGTGAAGACATAATGGAGTGTGGGAACAAGCCATGCCGGCATCAGAGAGAAGAATGTTCCAGGCAGAGGAACATGTGTAGACATCTGCAGTGGGATGACTTGGGTGTGGTGGAGGCTGGACCAGGAGCTTTGAGTGGTTGGAGAAGAGAGAGAGACTGAATGTAGTGGGAGGTGAAGTCTGAGAAATTGCAGCCAAGGCCACCCAAACAGAATGTGGGAAAGACTTGGGATTTTTGCTGAATAAGATGGTGGTCACTAGAAGGTTTTGAGTAGGGAGTTGTTATGATCTGACTTATGCTTGAAAAGGATAACAGCAGCTGCTTTGCCATAAAAGACTATAAGGTTTCTAGAAGAATCTTGATCAAAAGGAGGGAAATGTGGAACAGAATTTAAAATTCTCATGGAATCCAGACTTTCTGGAGCCATTGAAGCCATATTAACCGCATCCCCCTGAAACTATTACCCTGAGGAAATCTTTAAATTTTGAACCAAAAATACCCCCGAAATTCATTTTTGAACCAAATAATAGTTTAGTCTAATTAGAAAAGAAGATCTTCATTAAACAGTATACTCATTTAAAGGATTATCTATATGTCTTCAATTGACAACATCAACTTGAAAAGATAGGTGGGAAACTTAGAGGGGCAGTGAGTTTGTATTAATGGTGGTGAAATAGTTTGGAAAAGACTGTTGAGAAAGGTGGCACAACCTGAAGACTGTAACCAATGTCCTTGAATCACACACATAGGAATTGTTCAACTGGTGTTATGTTTTGTTGTGTGTATTTTCACTCCGAATTTCTTTTTAGAAGATGATAAGGTATTGAGTTTATTGTAAAAAGTCAAGGAAAAGGTCACATATGGAAGGAAACTTTCTTTGTTGGTTATCAGGGGTGGGAAGGGAGAGGAAGGAACACTTCTAGACAGGTAGAGACAAGTATTGATTTGGGTGAAAGGAAAGGCAATATATCAAAAGTGAGTGACCAACACAATAACATTAAGGAAAAGGAAGACACAGAGAGGTGCACAAGAGGTACAGACAACAAAGATAAACCCTTTTACATGTATGATACTGTGCTTTCAGTGATAACAAACATTAATCTATGGGTAAATAGGTGGGCAGACAGGTTCAATGATCAGGTATGTCTAAACAAAAGGGAATATACCCGTGACCATATATAAAGTTGGCAAATGATATTTCTACATACGTGTTTGTATGTGCTGTAAGAATGTCCACGTATAAAAAAGAGCTAACAAGGGCAAAGTTACGATAAGTTCTTAGCCACAGCCAATCATCCTGAGGGAGTGAGTATTTGGACCCGAGGACTTGGGATCATGGTTGCAGGGGACATCAAGCTCAGTTGGCATAACATACTACACAAAAACATTATTCTGTATCCCACTCTGATGAGTAGCAACTGGGGTCTTAAAAACTTGCAAGTGGTGATCTAGATGCAACAATGGGTCTCTCCTCGTTCAGAGCAAAGAATAATGAAGAAAACCAAAGACACATGGCAGCAATTAGTTCAAGGGACTAGTAGCCCATGTGATACTCAGCCTATATGACCATGAGACCAGAATAACTAGATGGTACCTAGCTACCAGTGTCAACCACTGGGAGGGGGATCAGTGCAGGAGATCCTGGATAGAGTAGGAGAGCAATCAGAACAAAACTCAAAATCATGAAATAAAAAAGACCAGGTTTGCTGGTCTCATAAAGCCTGGTGAGACCCCTGAGACTATGGCCCCTAGTTACCCTTCAGGTCTGGAACTGAACTCACTTCTATGGCTTGCAGCCAAACAATAGACAGGTATATGGGGTGAACATTTACATCAGGGAGTTATAATCCTTGGAATGATCAATCATAGGAGAACAGAAGGGCAGTGTTTGCACAGGGAGATAGCTTGGGGGGCAAGAATGCATAGGAAAGAAGGGCACGGGGAAGAGGTCACCATGGGGGGATGTGGGAAGAGAGCTGTTAAACTGTGAGGAATTGCAGTCAATGTCATGAAACAAAATGTGTTTGAACTGCTGTATGGAAAATGAATTTGCTCTGCAAAGTATCACCCAAATCACAATAAAATTATTTATTTATTATTTATTGTGATTTGGGTGAAGATTTACAGAGCAAATTCACTTTCCATACAGCAGTTCACATATACTTTGTCTCATGTCATTGACCACAGTTTACCACAATGCAACAGCTCCCCTCCCACTTTCTCCCCATAGTTACCTCTTCCCAGTGACCATCCCTCCATAGTCTCCTGCACCCTGAGCTGTCTCCCTGTGCATAAGCAGCTTTTCCTTCTCCCATGATTGTTCTCTCCAGGGTGTGTGTCTACTTGAGGTAAATGTTTAACTCACATGCCTGTACATTGTTTGGCTGGAAACCACAGGTGTGGGTTCAATTCCAGACCTGAAGGGAACTAGGGGCCATAGTCTCAGTGGTTCCACCAGGCTCTATTGGACCAGCAAACCTGGTCCTCACCTTCTTTTTTTAATAAATTTTTTTTAAAAAAGATGATAAGGTGGTGAGAGAACAGAAACAGGGAGACCAGTCAGGAATTTAAGGGAGAGGAGGAGGTGGCAGGATGACAGAGAAATTAAAGGCAGTGACATAGGCTTTATCACTGTTGTGTCTGAGCTCTGCCTACTTCAGTCTTGGTATTTACCATGTGAGAAGAAGTGCCCATAGTAAAATGATCTAGTTATATGTCTGAAAGCTCCTTGGGAGCGGAGAGCAAACCTCAATGTGTTAGACTGGGTTCTCTAGAGAAACAAAAACCAGTAAAGCTTATATATATGTATATATATATAGAAAATTATCTTAGGAAAATGGCTCACACACTTATAGAAGCTGGCAAGTCCAAAGTTCCTGGATCCAACGTCAAGCTGCAGGCTTTTCCTGGCTCTTGCAACTGCAGGGGCTGAGGAGCTCAAGGCTGGCAGGCAGTACACCAGCTATTGACTCCAATGAATGACGAATCCAAGATCTCCAGGCCGAATGGTGGACTGTTCACTATGGACAGTTGTAAGCAGTACAACAGAATCCTGATCCACAGAAGAATGTCTCTCTTCCCAGGATGTCCTTGGATATACTGGAAGCAGGCCACACCCCTAGGGAAACACCCTTTCAACAGATTGTCCACTCAGAACATAGTCATCTGATCCCATCATGGGAACAACCACACCACAACAGCTCAAACCACACAGAATTGTGGTCCAGCCAAGTTGACACACAGCTCCAACTATCACACTCAATCACCTTTGTAAGCCCCCCAAGTGCTCACAGGACCTAGTATAATAATAGGTGCTGAGTGGAGCCCCTCAGAGCCCAGATGGGCTGGAATTACTTGCATTTGAACCTGTGGTCTTGGGAAGTCCTTCCTGTCGAAACCCTGCATCCATAAAGCCTGGGCCACAAGCATCGTGGTCATTTGCCACAGATACATTCAGACAGCAGCCCCAATACTGAAGCAGCACGCTGCACGTTTGTGACCAGAAGCAGCTTTTGCCTCTCTCCATGCCTCGGATTCTTCATCTGTAAAAGGGGGTGACTGCGCTCAACCTCGTGCAATGAGGGGATTGAAGCAGAGGGATGGGCAGAGCCTTGGAAGTCACATGCCATTGTTGTTGCTGATTGGGCGACAGGAGGGTGAGCAAGAACTTCACTGAGGTGGGGAGACACACAATGAAGCCTGTGGAGCCGGCACACCACAGGACAGCCTTGTTCTTCTGGGTCTCACAAGTTTGCTGTCGTTGACAGGATACAGCTTAGCACTTTTCTATTGCTCTCCACTAGTGGAAGATATTTGAGTGTTCCTTCTCTGACAGGTTTCTGCCTCACACGTTCTGGCTTTTGCACTACATGTTTATGTATGCACACATGTGTATATAATGCTTTAAGTGCTTGGGGTATGTTTTATAATGCACATAATATTGTTGTTGTTAGGTGCTGTTGAGTTGGTTTTGACTCAAAGAGCCCATATGATAGAGTAGAACCACCCCATGGGGTTTTGTAGGCTGTAAGCTTTACATTGGAGCTCTGATGGCAAAGAGGTTAATGCATTCAACTATTAACCAAAAAAGGTTGCTTGTTCGAACCCATCAGCCACTCTGTGGGAGAAAGGTAAGTCTGCGTCTGTAAAGATGTACACCTTGGAACCCTATGGGGCAGTTCAACTCTGCCCTATAGGGTTGCTGTGAGTTGGAATTGACTTGACAGCAGTAGATTTGGTTTTTTTAGTTTTTAATCTTTATGGGAGAAGATGGCCAGGTCTTTCTCCCATGGAGCTGCTGGATGGGTTTGAACAGCTGGTGTTTCCATTAGCAGCCAAGTGCTCAATCATTGCACCACCAGGACTCCTTTATGTACATAATAAATCAGTGTAGTCATGTCTATATATTAGTTACAGACAAATGAATATCTTGGGGACACTGTCAACTTACATGCAAGTAAGTTTGGAGACAATACATGTAAGGTTGGAGACTATAGTTTAGACTAGACTTCATTTGGGTACTTTGTTAAGCATACTATAGCCCTGGCCTTGACCCTGAAATATTCTGATTGGTCAAGTCTAGGGGTGGCCCAGGAATCTGCATATAACATCCACCAGCTGATCCTGATGTGTAGTAACACACAGACCAGTGCTCCTCAAAGTCACTGTGGACTCTTGTTACAATGCAAATCTTGCCCAGTAGCTGGGGTAAGCCCTGAGCACCTGTACTTCTGCCCATCTCCTGGGTGATACCCAAGCTGCTGGCCTGAGGTCCACACTTGGAGCTGCAGAGATTCAGTCTTGGTTTTCAAAGCAAGGCCCGGGGACTTGCAGCAGCACCAGGGAGCTCGCTAGACATGCAAGTTCTCACACTCCACCCGGGACCCACCGAATCCCACCAGACCAGAAACACTGAGGGTGGGGCCAGCCCTGCTGGTGAGTCTGATGGAGGCTGGAGTTGAAAACCCCTGCTTTACAGCAGGAGTGCCTGCCTGGTGTCGGTGGTTAACAGGCTTGGTTGCTGACTCAAAGGTTGCAGGTTTGAGCCCGCCCAGAGGTCCCTTGGAAGAAAGGGCTGGCGATCTATTCACAAAAAACCAGCCACTGAAAGCTCTGCGCACAGATCTACTCGCACACACAAAGGGTCACCGTGGGTCAGAGTCGACTCAAGGGCAATTGGTGCTGGTCCTGGTGGTTTACAATGGCTCCAGGCTCCACCACACCAAAGGCCCATCTCCCGTCTTCCTTGAGTGTTGTCGCTGACAGCCAGCCTTAAGCCACTGCATTTCACAAGGGAGAGCCTTATGCATTCCTGCAGCGCCCTGCCTTCAGGGCGCCTGCCATCAGAGCCCTCTTCCTCTCCCTGTTGGCACAGCAGGCGTGCACATGACAGGTGGTTTCTATGGAGAGCAGCTGACAGGCCCTCTTATCATGGCATGATTGACAGTGCCCTAATCAGCAGGAAGAGAGCGTGTGCCTCTGGAATGATGTTTGCTTTGTAAATATTTGACATCATCTACCCTGAAAACCTGAAAGGGAACTTCATTTTTCTTTCTTTTTCTGGGAATACAGTAAGTCACAGAACACCTGTAAGTGTAATTAGTCTGACAAAGGAGTTTCTGACGGGCTGGGGCCCGAAGGCATGGGAACTGGTGTGGGTGTCACTGTCTCTTTGCTGCTCAAGGTGGATGGGTTTGCTCCCTGGGGCCGTGGGCCTCCTGGCTTCTCTGGGACTCTTGTTGACATGCAGACTCTGTGGGTTTGGAGCGGGGCTAGAGATGCTGCATTCCCACCCAGCTCCCAAGTGATGGACATGCTGCAGGTTTGAGGACCATACTTGGAGTGATAAGACCTGGAAGGACTGTCCTACGGCTCACTGGAACATAATGGTTGCCCAGAGACAGCTTTCAGAAGTCCTTCACAGCATGGCTTTTGGTATTAGAAAGACTTGGGTGTGAATTCTTGCTGTATGATTTATTAGCTATGTGACCTTGGGCAAGTTAACTCCCCTTTCCCAGGCTGTACAGTGGGGTTAATGAGAACATCTATGTGCTGAGACAAGGAGTCCTGCTGCCGTAATGGATAAGTGCTCGCTGGCAAACCAAAAGTTGGCATTTCAAACCCATCATTGGCTTCATGGGAAAAAAGACCTGGCTATCTGCTCTTGAGGAGCTGTGGTGGCGTAGTGCCTAAGGCACTTGACTGCTAACCAGAAGGCTGGCGGTTCAAACCCACCAGCCACTCCTTGGAAGGAAGATCGGGCAATCTACTTCTGTAGTGATACCGCCTTGGAAACCCAAGGAGGGGTCGCTATGAGTCGGAACCTACTAGATGGCGGTGAGTTTGGTTTGGTTTTGGTATTATATCATATTATTTATATTGAAAATAAACCAAGAACTCATTGCTGTCAAGTCAATTCCAACTCATAGTGACTCTATAGGACATGGTAGAATTGCCCCATAGGGTTTCCAAGGCGGTTATCTTTATGGAAGGAGGCTGTCCTCTTTCTTCCGCTGAGTGGTTGGTGGGTTCAAACTGCTGATCTTTCAGATTGCAGCCAAACGCTTAACCCCTACACCAAAAGAGGACCTTTATGTTATATTACTTACACTATATTGTATTATATCCTTTCTCCGTCTAACACCTGGGTATGAAGGGGAGAGCAAAGGTGCAGAAGAAGACAGAAATGGAATCAAGCAGAGCTGAAAATTTGAAGTTGGGTGTGAGTTTCGGATTTGCACCATCTTTCCCGTTGCTGTGTGATCTCGGGGCATTCTTTAACTTCTGGGCCTTCATTTCTTCATCTCTGCAATGGGCATGGCTCACTCTTTTTTCAGTAAAGCAGTGAGGAATACATCAGATGGAAGGAGATCATCATGGTGCCCTTGGGATGTCATGCCAACTGAACAGGTCTTAACTGGGCTCCCATGATGCCCCTCGTGTTACCCCCTTCTCCCCCCAGCTTGAGGCCTAGGAGACCAGCCAGCCAAACACAAACCATAGCAAATGTAGCCATCTTCGTGGAGAGTGGTCCAGAGTGTCGCTGGAGGGCCGAGGAGGGCCTTCTAGATGGTCAGAGTCAGCCCCTAGAGGAAGAACCTGACTGATGGCCAGAGGGGCGTGTTCTAGGCCAGCAGAGGATCCCAGTTTGAAGACTGTCCCTAAGGAAGGAGCCAGACTGGGAAGGTCTCATAGACTGCCGAGGCCTTTGGGTTGTATCCCCAGGCTTTGGGCAGCCAATAAAAGTAATTAATCAAGGGGTGAGGGGAGGTCAGGCAGCTCTGGTGCAGGAAACTTGATCTTCTGTCCTAGAAACTGGAAAATGGGGTGTGATGATACCTTGTGGGGTCTTTGTGAAGTGGGGAAATTTCTTAGCCAAGTGTCTAACTTACTCAGTAAGCACCAGTACCTAGTAAATATGTTAATGTATTTTTTAGGAGTTCTTCACCTATTGTTAATTTTGTCAACAAATATTATCTTGAGCATCAATGATGTGTGAGGTATGTAGGCTCTATGCTAAGAGTTGGTGATACAAGTGTGGGGCAAACATGGCATGATCTTGGCCTCATGGAGTCTGCGATCTAGAGATGGTTTAACAGGGGTTGACAAACTTTCTGCAAAATCCAGATAGTAAATATTTTCAGCTTCGGAGGCCAAGAAATAAAGTTGGGTTATACTGTGTCATAGTGCATTGGAGGCTTCTGTACACTGTGAAGCAATGAGAGGGTCACATATAGTCACAACTGTTCAGTTTGGCCTGTGCAGGGTGAAGTCAGTTATAGACAGTATATAAACAAATGAATGTGGCTGTATACCAATAAAACTTTATTTACAAAAACAGGTAGTGGGCCGGGTTTGGCCTGCAGCCTTCAAACTACCAACCCTTGGTAGAGAATCTGCCACAAGCACACATGTTGGAGCCAGACTATTTGACTGAGTCTCAGCTCTGCTTCTCACAAGCTAGTTGATCTGGGGCAACTTATCTTCCCTCTCTATTCCTCAGTTTCTTCATCTGGAAAATGGGGTGAAAACCGTACCTACCTCACAGGGCTATTTGTGAGGATTCAATAAACATATGAAAAGTGCTTAGAACAAAGTCTGGCTCGTGGCACCTACCAACATAAATGCAGCTATTGTTTTTAGAATAAGTGAGGAAGATAGGCGGTAATCTATTATTATCATGCAAACACGAGTGCAGTTGTAACCGTCATTAAATGCCATGCGACAAGGTCAGGAAGGGACATTGGCTAATTTCGGGGCAGTCAAGGAAGGCATTTCCTAACACAGTGGCGATTGCCAAGCGGCACCCTGAGAATCTTCTCCATTCCCCTGGGCTGGAAATGATTACGTGGTTACTCATTTTAATGAATTTTTATCACTTTTCTGGTTTATTTCACACATTGTGGTCATGCTACATTGACATTTTCATTAAAAACAAAACAAAAAACCAAAATAAAACTTCATCCCCAAACAATACAAGCTCATAATAAAAAATATGGACAACACAGAAAAAAGTCAAAGGAAGAAAATATCACAAAGACATCCTACCACTGTAGTGTGCTTTTCTAATGTTTTTCTTACCTGTGAGGAGCCCTGTTGGCACAGTGGTTAATTACTCCCCTGGTAACCAAAAGGTCAGTGGTCAAACCCACCGATGGCTCTGTAGGAGAAAGATGTGGCAGTCTGCTTCCATAAAGATTACCTTGGAAACCCTATGGGGCATTTCTACTCTGTCCTATAGGGTCATTACAAGTTGGAGTCAACTTGACAGCAATGGGTATCTTGTCTGCGTTTGCTTTCTACAGACGAGCGGCAGTATCTTTACTGGGGAGGGATCAAGCCTCACGTCTGTGTATACCCAGAGCGTGTCACAGTGCCCGGCACCTAGTAAAAAGACAAACCAGTGCTCTCAAGTTGATTCCGACGCATGGTGACCCCACAGATTACACAGAAAAGTTTTGCTCCGTAGAGTTTTTAAGGCTGTAAGCTTTCCAAAGCAGATCACCACCAGGCCTGTCTTCTGAGGAGTCTCTGGGTGGGTTTGAACTGCCAACATTATGGTTAGTAGTTGCGTGTTTAACTGTTTGCATCACTCAGAGAGTGTGGCACACAGTAGGTGCACAGCAAATTGTTTCTGAGCAAAATTAATTATGGTATGATACCAAAAAGTCTGATTTTTTAAACATTATTAATGCAATGCATGTTTATCATAGAATATTTTGAAAGCAAAGGAAAAGAAAAGCATACAGAAGAATATAAAAATAAAATAAACATTATTTATAACTCCACCCCCAGTAACATTTTCCTCAGAGTCTCATATTGTCTACATTACTTCTATCTGCTTTCTCTTTTCTTTTTTTGCTTTTTTACTAAATATTCTGTAACTGTTTCTGAGGCTCACACACTTTCATGGTTGTGTATTGTTCTCTCACATGCACGTCCCATAATTTATGTATATTCATAATTAATATATTCCATTTTAGAACACTTAGGATCTTTCTGATTTTTCACAATTAAACCAATGCTATGATTCTTGCTAGATGAATCTTCTATCTTCAATTATTTTCTGAGGAAAACTCTCTAGTAGAGCAATTAATCAAAGGGTATGCACATTTTAGGAAATTGATCAATATTGCTTAATCATTTTCTGGAAAGTTCCTATCCATTTTCCCTCCCGGCAGCAATGTGATGCTTCTTCGCTGCTGCCTCCCCAGCAATGGAAGTGGTATCTGTTCTTTCTCTCAAATTGATGGGTGAGGTGATTTCTCCTTATTGTTTTATAATATACGTCTCTTTGGTTATTATTGTCACTTGACATTTACTCAACTGTTCATTAACCATTTGCATTTCTTTATTTGCATTCACGAATTTTGCCACAATTTTTCTGTCAGTTTATTTTTCTTAGAGATATATAAGCACTCTTTGTATAACTAATTATATAAAGCCATTAATCAGATATTAATGCAAATAATTTTTCCCCAGTTCGTGACGTTTTATTGTATTTATGGCATCTTCTGTTTTTGACTCCCCGAGTTTCTGTTTTTATGATTTCTTCCCTAGTGTTTGTGTCTGGGAATGACTCCCCTGCCTGACAGCAGTGTGACCATCAGTTTGGATTTTCCTCTGGTTGTTTTGTGCTTTTATTTCTAATTATTTAATTAATCTGAAATCGATTCAATATATAATAAAAGTAAATATTTAACTTCCTTTTTCTCCCAGTTTAGTATCAATTGCCTGAACACTATTTTATCTGATACTAATGCACCTTTTCCAAATGTAAAATTCTATCTTTGTGATATACTGAAGTCTTATTAAAACATTTGACATATTCCTGGGCATTATATACTGTTCCATTGAGTTGTTTGTTCTCCCTTGTGCCTGCCCAGCATTTTTCAGTTATGTTAGCTTTATGGTGTATTTTCATACTTACTAGGGAAATTCTTTCATCGTACTATGTTTTTCTAATCAATCATCTCTCTCTCTCTTCTTTGTTTTTCAAATGGTAACGCACACACTTAGTAAAAACCTCAAGTGACACTATTGTAATGTTTTTATTTTTAAAAATGTATTACTGTTTTTTTTGTTGTTGAGAATATACACAACAGAAAACACACCAATTCAACAATTTCTGCATGTGCAATTGAGTGACATTGATGACATTTTTCAGATTGTAACCATCTCACCCACCTTTTCTGAATTGAATACAGATTCAGGTTTGCAAAGTGAGAGACAAATAAAAAATTAGACACATTTCAGACTTGCTTGAAGGACCCTCATTCTGCCAGCCTGACCCCTCTTACCTCAGGAGTGGTGTCTTGGCTTCTCCAGGGATCCTCTGGCGGCCACACTTGACCTTCTGATGGACCATCTTGAGTTCTTGGTTTTAATGCAAACACCTGCCTCGTGCTTCCTGCTGGGTACGGGGTCTTGTACTGACCCCCTCCTCTCCTTGTGCCTCCCTGAGATCATTCCCTGTAACCCAGATGGATCTCACGGAGACCCCAGGCCAACCAGAACAATTGTTGTTGTTAGGTGCTGTTGAATCAATTTTGACTCATAGTGACTCTATCCATGAGAGTAGAACTGACTCATAGAGTTGCTTAGACTATAATCTTTACAGAAGCAGATTGCCAATTCTTTTTGCCCCAGAGTTGCTGGGTAGGTTTGAACCCCCAACCTTTTGGTTAGCAGCTGAGCACTTAACTGATGGGCCACCAGGACTCCCAAAAGTCATAGTATAATTACCAAAAGCAACTAGGCACCTCCAGCTAGGCATTCTTAGAAGTCCACCCTCTGTGGTGGATGCTGGTATTAGCGTGAGCGATATGTCAGTCTGTTCCTTCTAGAGCTCAGCTCTTTGGTCAATGTGAACATTAACTGGAGTTTTATCATGGTAACAACACATAAACCAGAACAGGAAGATGGCCCAATAGTGTGTTCCTAAAAACAACAAAAAACTCAAGCCCATGGCCACTGAGTTGATTCCAACTCACAGTTGGTCTTTACGGAAGACTGCTGCACCTTTTTCCTGTAGAGTGGCTGGTAGGTTTGAATTGTCAACCTTTCTGTTAACAGCTGAGTGCTTTAACCACTGTGCCACAAGGGCTCCTTAACGCATTTCTATTTCTAGTCAGTTACTGCCTTTGATCCAATGACAGCCTTGTGTCCCCTGCCCTGTGGCAAGATTGAAGAGATGGAGCCCCAAGATTCAGACTGTGTGGGCAGGGGGAGAGTTGCTCCCTGGTGGCCAGGATAATGGTACTTATTTATTTAATAACCATCTACTATGGGCTAAGGGAGTCCTAGAGGCACAACGGTCAAGAGCTCGGCTATTCACCAGAAGGTTGGCGGTTGGAACCTACCAGCCACTCTATGGGAGAAAGCAATGGAAGTTGGCTTCTGTAAAGACTGCAGCCTGGAAAACCCTACGGAGCAGTTGTGTTCCATCACACAGGGTCACTGTGAGTTCAAATCCACTCAGTGGCACCCAACAGCACAGCCACACCATATCACCATATGCCAGGTACTCTGCCTCATACCAGGACTATGTGAACAAGGTGACATTGTTTTTTGCCCTTGTGTGAGGATTCATGGGGGAAAACTGACAATATGTCTATGAACACATTACTGCTTCTGTCAGAGGCTCTGGGGAAATAAATGTTCTACAAGGGACTCCATGAAAGTCTTTCTGAGGAGATAGCTTCAAAGCTGAGACCTGGAAGATGTCAAGAAGCCTGCACAGATGGGTGCCACTCTTTCCAGAGCAATCATTGTGGTGTGTTTAGGAACCATGGGAAGGACAGCGTGGCTGGAGCTGAGTTCACAAAGGGAGATGGCATCAGGGAAGTGGGCAGGGGACAGACCGTGTAGGTCTCAATGCAGCTCGGGGAGGAATTTGGATTTCAATCCAAGGAGATGGGGCAGCTCTAGGAGCCTTGTTCTTATTCCTTCACGTCAGCCATCTCCCTGCATATTGTCATCACTTCCAGCTTCAAGTGCCTGTGGCTCTGAGCAAAGACATTTCCTGGCCACTGGAGCCAACTTTGGGCAGGTTGAAAATGCTGGGAGTTAACACCCTCACCCCACTCTGCAATAGCCCTCAACTAATAACTGACTGGAGGTGGTGTGTAAGTACCACTAGAGGCAGGATAGCCGAGGTGTGCTGTACTGTCTCCTAGAGTTCCCCAGTGGGACTGAGCCCCCTTGCCCACCGTGATGACTGTTCTTCATCCTCTTTAGTGAGTCCTTTACTTTCCCATCTCCCTTCCCTGCCCCATAGGTATTTTTTGGGTTCACCTTCCATATAAACTACTTGTACTCACAGCCTCTTCTCAGGGTCTGTTTCTACAGGAGCTCACTCTAAGACAAATGGAAACTTGGATGGTGGAGGGTCTTGAGTAGGGTCTGGCAAACTATGGTCTATAGAGCAAATCTGGCCCTCTGCTTGTTTTTGGAAATAAAGTTTTATTGGCACACTGCCATGCCCATTTGTCTACTATCGTCCATGGCTGCTTTTGCTACAACAGCAGAGGTAAGTCATTGGGACAGATATTGGATGGCTGCAAAACTGAAAATGTTTACTCTCTAACCTTTTGTGGAAACAGTGTGTGGACCTCTGAGCTTGAGGAGCAAAATGACATCATCTGATTTACTTTCCACCTGCTGGGTGGTGAAAGGATTTGGGTTTGGGGAGCTTAAGGGTGACAGACAAGTGGGGAGCCATTTCAAGGACCTTGCAGATGCCTAGGAGAGGCGTAATGTGAAGCAATTTCAGCAGTATTGAAGGAAGAAATGACAGGACATGCTGATGGTTTGGACTGGAGGAAGGGAGTGCTTAAGGTATGTGTTCTGCGTACTTTTAATTCTTCTACTGCTTTTTGAGGCATTCACTCCCATCATGGCACAGGTTTTGGCTTCAGCATCCCTTCCTTCAGGAGTCCTTCTGTGACTCCTGGGCTGATGGGGGGCCCCCGTGCCTCCACAGTCTCTGTGCTCATGCTCCCACAATGCTCTTTTTCCCCCATAACCTTGCTCGAGGCCACAGAGACAACACAGGGCAGAACCTGAATTTTAACAGTTTGATTGTGTCCTCACCTTTGGTCATCAGTGTAAACCCCAGACCTAGCACACAGGAAAAACCAGTTGACTCATGGCCCCATGTGTCCAGTAGAACTGTGCTCCGTCGGCTTTTCAACGGCTGAGTTTTCATATGTTGTTCTCTAGGTACGTCCTCCCAGGTGTGTTGGGTGGACTCAAACACTAACTCTTTGGTTAGCGGCCAAGGGCATTGACTGTTTGCACCACCCACTGAGTCTTTAGCACATGGAAGGTGCTCAGTGAATATTCACTAAAGAGCTCTGGTGGTGTCTGAGGTTAAGGCATTTGACTGATAACCAGAAGGTCAGTGCTTCAAACCCACCAGCTGCTCCATGGAAGAAAGATGAGGCAGCCTGCTTCTGTAAAGATTTACAATCTTGGAAACCCAATGGGGGTCGCTATGAGTCAGAATCAACTCAGTGGCAGTGAGTTGGGTTTTGGTTTTGGAAGTGAATGGAGACCAAGAACTCTGGTTTGCTCTAAACTGTTCATCCCAAACCTTGCCCCTTCACCACCTCCCCTTTCCCTCACCTGTCGTGCTTTCTCTAACCTGGTCCCTCATGTTTTATGGCCTAGACATGGAGCCATGGCAATTAAGTGGAGCTAACAGGTGATGTCGTGGTCATCATAATTTAAGGAGTGTGAGCCTCATGTAGGCACGAGACACAAGAGGCCGCGAGCTGGCTGTGCACTGACAACAAATAATTTCTGGTGGGGCATCAGTGTCTGCTTGGGCAGCTTGCACGTGAAACATGGTCCAATTCTCCCAGGACATTAAAGGAAATGGAGGGGAGTCCGTGGGGAAACTGAGTGTTAAACAGGGCCATCGCTCTGAGGTGGAGAAGGCCAGGCCATCTCAATCACGTCTGCCCTGTGTCTTGGCGTTCTTGAATTTGTGAGACAGCCGCCCACTGCCTCTGTTGAGATTACATCATAAATTACTCAGGCACAGGCTGACCAGATCTGAGAGCATGTGAGGGCGGCCTGGGAACCAAGCAAGGGGGGCTGGCACTTGCAGAAATCGGCCGCTGGAGACGAGGGGAGACGCTGGAAGTGGGTCGGCCGGCCCGAGCAACTGAGAACCCACCAATGATTCCCTCGCTCGGCCTCCCTGGGGGCCGCTGGCGCACCTCCCCTCCCTGCTTTCCCTTTTCGTTCCTCTCTCCTCTCTTGCCAGCTTCAGAAAACACACACAGGCAGAAATCAATCCATCAAATGTCATTACACATTTATTTAGCCTGATGTAGAAAGACACTTAACAGTAACACCTTCAGGAAGCGTAAAAAGAGCACTTCTAGTCTGACTTGTGCTTTGAAATCTAAATATATATTTTTTATCATATAAATAATTCTTTTCATGTTTTAAGTGCATCTGTGTGTGTGGGTTTTTTTTTCTTCTTTTTTTTTACCTTCTTTTTCTCTCCTTTAATTTTCCTTTTATTTTTTTCAATTGGCCAAAACGGAAGTCTGTATCGACGGAAAGGAGCCATTTGTGAAGCTAATGGTGTTGAGAGGCATGGCCACGCTCCACCGTATCAGCTAGATTTCAGAAAGGTGGTTCGGTATCTGCAGCATTGACATGAAGGACAGCATCCAGCAAAATCATAATGGAACACAGCCAGGTCCTTTATGTCGGCAGTTGGTTTACTGATGCAAATTACAGTAAAGTTTCAGATGGGGATAGTCTATTTCCAATAACTGCTGATGGGAAAAGGAAGAGAAAGACTTTTTTTTTTTTTTCCTGCCCTAAAGGCAAGTGTTATCGTTTTAAAAAATGTAAATAACATACTTGTTGTTGTTGTTGTTATGTGCCCCCAGTTGGCCCGACTCATAGCGACTCCTCCTTGGGTTTCCGAGGCAGTATCACTACGGAAGTAGATCACCCCATCTTCCTTCCGAGGAGTGGCTGGTGGGTTTGAACTGCCAGCCTTCTGGTTAGCAGTCAAGTACCTTAGGCACTATGCTACCAGAGCTCCTATAACATACTTAGGGGAGCCTTTTTGATGGAAATGAGGGGCTCCATAGAACCTTGGCGAGTGAGTTGTTGTTATTTTTTTTGACAATAGCTGAAAGAAGTACTATCTATTATTTAAGACTTTAATTACAGTTCTCAAGGTAGAATGATTTTCCTTAAAAGAAACAAACAACAAAAAAAAAGCCCCAAACTCTTTAGATACAAAACATTATGGCTTCTGTGATATAATTTAAGGGTTTTCTTCATCTCCACCATCAACATTTATTTCCAGTGGTAAGATGGTATTAATAAGAAAACCAACTCTCCTGCTACGGATTCCCTTCGAGGCTGTAGCACCATACACGGCAAGCCTCTTCAGTCATTTTCATTCCACAAGGGGCTGATCCGAATGTTCCTTTTGACCTGATTTAGGTGACTCGGGAGATAAAGACCAGATTGTGTATAATTAGGAGGGATGACAGGATGGTGGCACCAAGGGACAAAAGCAGGAGCACCTATTCGGGAAGTCCCTGCAGTTTTTTTTCCAGCTGGAATGTTGTCATTTCCAGTTGTGCTATTAGCCTAGGGGCAAGCCACGTGGCAGAGCCTTTAGAAATTTACAAAGAGGGAGAGCATTGCAGGATGGTGGGGAGTGGAAGGAAGAGTGGCCAGGCAGGAAAGGAGGTTCTGGAGCCCAGTAAAGCCAACAACTGTCGATGTGTGATGGGTCTGTTTGGCCACAGGGTGGTATAATCCTCCTACCAGAAAACTTTTTTTTTTTTCTTTCATTGTAAGGACAATTTATAATCATCAAAAACAAGTGAAACATGGTTTTGATTAAAACAGCCTATTGGCTCAATAATCTTTGTAATTTTAAAAACATCCTTAATGCAGAAGAAGAACACGCGGATGTCAGGAAAGGCCTGGGGTCCCATTACAACAGCAACGGAATAAATAAGGAGAAGAATCGTGAGGTCATAAAAACAAAATTAAGCTAATGTTTCAAATTTTGACAATTATGAATTCTTCCTCTAAGAAGACATTAAAAAAAAATTTCAGGCACTATTAGACAAAACACAAAGAGGATGATTCTACTTGGATGAGTTTGCAGTTTTCCCGAGGGGTCAAGTATGCCTTGAAAGGACAGACAACAGTGAATGAGGACAGATGGTGGTCCCTCCCAGATCCTGCGACTGGCCTGGGCTCATGCAGCCCGACGGACGGAAGTGGTTCTTAGGATTTCTTTGTAAACTCAGATCTATTTTTTTCACAAGCTATTGAAAGAGAATGATCATAAAAAAAAAAAAAAAAAATTACAAGCATAGTTTTCTATATAAAAGACTCCCCGTTGTGGGCCAGTTTGCTAAGAAACAGAAAACAAGCAAATATAACAAAATCTGTGTTCATACATGGCGAGCTAGTCGGTATATACAAATATGTACAGTATAAAAATGCACAGAATGCTCACGATTCCAACCATCCAAGCGGCATGGTACACAGGGGAACGGCCTGCCTTTTGCTCCTGGTGCACAGGCAGACGTCTTATACACAGCATGCAGGGGAGGAAATCGGTGTGCTCGCACATGCACATTCTACAGGTGCCATCGCGGACATTTTCCTTTGAAAACGACTGCTCTGCTTCCCTCGCATAAAAATGTGTCTGCTGGCAAATAAACACTTTCCTTCTGAGCAAGGAGGAATGCGATTCTCACAGTGAGCCCTGTCCCACCTCTCCTACTGCCCTTCCTGAAAGAAAAAAAGAAAATTCTAAAACTAATGGTCGGGGGCAAATTGCAAACGTAAACACATGAACGCACAGTGGATGCCAAGTTTCCGAAATGCCCCAAGTGCTCTGGAGGGCAAGGACTGCTTGGCCCTTCAAACGATGGTGTCTGATCAACTTATCTTTCTGATTTTACAGGGGTTTGGGAGTTGCTGGTTCATTCTGTCCGTGTCTGATTATAAGGAATCAGGTTAGGAGAGAATTAGAAGGGTGCCAGGGAATGGAGATCGAAGGGTATATTGTATCCTGAGACACGTTGGCTTGAAGAACCCTGAGCCAGATGAGCACTGTTTTGTGGGTCAGCGTTTTTTGACTTGCACGGTGCCTTCTAGCATCTGACGTCTTATAAAGCTGCGAGTGCTGCCAAGCAAATATAACAAAATGTCTCTCTTCCATAGTATTTATTCCAGTGCTGCATGGGCACAGATTTTACTTCTTCTCCACACACTGGTCAGACCTTGTATATTTAAAAAACCATATTCACACACATTTATAATTCCCGGATGTCGAACGGGCTGTTTAGAAAGTGAGAGCATTACTGAACAAAGGCTTCCCATTTGAGAAATAACCGTGTGATCATTCAAATTCTGTAAATATAAGCTATTGCCTGGGGACTGGTATCCGCATGTAGGTTTCAGGTTCATGATAATTAAGTAAACACATGGGAATCTGTTTTTTGCAACGGTAAGGGAGGTGGTTAGTTTTTTGTTTTTTTTTTTAAGTCATGCATTTGTGCAACTTTTTCAACTTCTCCTGGGTGTTCTCACAAAATTTTTTTTTTTTTTTTTTTAAGTCATGCATTTGTGCAACTTTTTCAACTTCTCCTGGGTGTTCTCACAAAAAGAGTTATTGTTTGTATGTCTCAAAGCAGTTTGAAGCAAATCAACATTGTACATAGGGCTGTGGGTACTTAAGAATCTGTCTTTCTCAAATGGACCATTTTTTTGTTTAAAGGGCCTTAATGATAAGCATATGGCTATTGGTAAAATCATTTGGGCTATCGGCAAAATCATTTGTGTGCTGAAGGGTGTCAGATCAGGATGGCATAACTTGGAAAAGCCATTTTCCTTGGAATATATATTTTTTCCAAAGGAAATGGACAGAGTCCTACTGCAGAAAGAGCCTTCTACGTGGTACTAGCATTTAAAAACAGACCTACTCTAATCCATAAAACATTTCTAGTTTTCCCTGCAGCTTTGGACTGCCTTGCGCATGAATAATCTTTGGAGAAACACCCACACTCGTTAGCCCATTGTTCGTAACTGTTGGGAGAAGATTAACTGGAGCCTGGAAATTGTGTATCTGCGTGTGCCTTTGAATCTGTCGCAGGAAACCAAAGGAGATAAGTGGCTTTTACTTTGGATGAAGAGGTAAAATTCCCCTCTAGAAATTCGAAGGACGGTTCACAAGTTTCAAAATGTTGACTGCTTGTCTACAATGGAAACATGTCTCTCTGTCGAGGGGATAGAGATTTGCACCTCTGTTTCCAGCTCAATCTGTGTTGGAAATATTTCCTAGATATTGTGAGAAAGTGCCACATAGAGTCAGGAAGAAAATGAAATTAGCATTTTAACATGTCACTGGGGGAAAAAATTAAAAGGAAAGTTCATTTTTGATTTTTTTTTTTTTTGGCCTAAATGCATGTTAAAATAGATACTACTTTTATTACTTTAGAACCACGTGTGTGCATGCGTGTTTGAAAGCCTTCAATATATTTCCTTATTATTAGTAAATTTTACCATTCAGCTTTACACTACCAGTCTTATTGCAGGAAATAGAGAATAATGTGAAAATAACCTTTCTTTCTTTTTCTAAGCGAAAGGATTTAACAAGTTTAAGAAATGAAACCGGATGAAAAAGAAAATAAAGTTCGAATGTGTCAAGTAGTGTGGGAAGGGACAGAAGAGCAACAGTCCCTTTTAGGGCTTTGGAATCTCTGGATTTAGTGTGAAAAGTTTCCCAAAGTCAGACTCTTCCTGCCACACTGTCCCCGGAGAGTGGGAAAGAGCGCTGAAATCCCTGTTTGTATGATACACACACACCTCCTCTCTTTCACACACCTTCCCGCCATGACACACACACACACACTCCTCTCCCTCACACACCTTCCCACCGCTTAACCAAAGCCATAAATATGCTTCCCAAATATGTCATTGTTTTCTGCATTTCGACTAAGCTCAGCGGCTTGTGCCTATGACATTAATTTTGTAAGACTTAAACAACTGAGCAGGCACATTTTGGGGGTGAGTTTTAAGAAATCTGTTTGTGACCTGAAAGAAATTCTGTGGGGACAGTCTAGGCTATCCAATTTATTCCATGATTATATTCTGCTGTTAGGCCTTGACCTATTTTTAAGCTATTTCTTCCCTGTCTGCTTTTCAAAAGGAGAATTCTTTATTCTGAAATACTATTATTTCTGAAAACAGGAATGAAACACGAACCACAGGAGGGGAGCTGGACCGGTGCAGGCTCGGCCCCGGGTGTCGGGTGTCGCCTGCGACAGGAGCTTCTCTTGGCACTGCAAACAGCATCGGGGCAGAGGTGGTGGGTGACTTGCTTACTGTTGTGGCCCATCGTGCCTAGAAGTATGTCGGGCACATGATGAACCGTCACTTGCCGTCAAGCTCATTTTAGCTCGTGATGACACCATGTGTCTCAGGGTAGAACTGTGCTTCATAGGGTTTCTAGTCACTGAATTTCAAAAGTAGATTGCCAGGCCTTTCTTCCAGGGTACCTCTGGGTGGGCTCAAGCCTCCAACCTTTCAGTTATCAAATGATCAAGTGAACCATTTGTACCCCCAAGGACTCTAGGGCACATAGTAAAACCCAGACCAAGCCCATTGCTGTTGAGTCAATTCTAACTCGTAGTGATCCTAGGGGACAAAATAGAGCTGCCCCATAGGGCTTTCAAGGCTGTAAATCTTTATGTAAGGAGACTGCCTCATCTTTGTCCTGCAGAGTGGCTGGTGGGCTCAAACTGCCAGCCTTCCAGTTAGCAGCCAAGTGCTTAACCACTGTGCTACCAGGGCGCCTAGACACCTAACCGATGTCCAATAATACCTGTTGAATGAATTAGCAGAATAAATCGTTTCCTTTTGTGTCTTGTGCCCCCAGTGCTTTGTGTCACCCTGTGGATTCGGTGAATTCGCTCAACTACAAACTGGAGCCAAATACAAAAAGCATATATTTATATATGTAATTTTTTAAACAGATGTTGCAAGTTGCAGCTGATTGGTGGCTTCAGCTGGAAGGAGGGATGGAGAAGGCAACGCAACCTTTCACGCTTACTGATACCAAGGGTGGTGGCGGACAGAGATACTCAAGTACCATTTGTGTGCTGTTTTTGTCTCATGATCCTCCCCACTTCTGCAATTCCAACTCGTCCAGAGCAGGGAGAGAATGGCGCGAAAGCAGATAAACACAAGCTCCCGCATTCCGTTTATTTCATTTTTCCCTCCAGGAAGAATTTCCTAGAAGCCTTACAAAGCTTGCCAAACGAAGACAGGCCTGATCCAGGAACAAACCAAGAACTGCATGTACCAAACAGCCAGCCCAGATCTTGTGTCCTAAGGAGAACATCAGCAGCTGAACCTCAGCAGTGAAGTTCACGGTTATCAAGTGACAGTTCATGAATCTTACCAATTTATCAATATTTCTGCCTCTCATCTCCCATCTGCCCCCACTTGGTAACTGTGCTCACAGAACTCTATAGACGTGGGGGACCGTTTAGTCAATGGGCGTAACACAGGACTAAGCCCACACTAACCATCAAGTCTTCTAACCTGAACCAGAAGAACTAGATGATACCCAGCTACCACCACTGACCGTTCTGACCAGGCACACAGTAGAAGGTCCTGAGTGGAATGGGAGAAAAATGTGGAACAAATACCAAATTCTAAAGCAAACCAGACCTACTGGACCAATAGAGACTAGAGGAACCCCTGAGACTATCACCCTAAGGTACTCTTTGAACTTGGAATTGAAGCTATTTCTGCAGGTCACCTTTTAGCCAAATAATAGATTGGCCTACAAAACAAGGAATATTACCCTTGAGTCATGTTCTCCCTTGACAATGAACTATATGAGACCAATGATCAACATTTACCCAAAAGCAAAGATGAGAAGGCGAGGAAGGGAAGGGAAGCTAGACCAACGGAAATAGAACAAGCAGAATGGAAATCGTGAGAGTGCTGACACATTGTGAAAACTGTAACCAACAGCATGGACAGCTTATCTAAAAATTGTTACAAGGGAACCTAATTTCTGTGTGAACTTTCACCTAACACACAATGAGATAGTATTTAAATTTTTAAAAACCATGTGGATAATATGTTGAAGCAGATAATTTATTATTTTTTTTCTGAGATGGAAAAAACCCAAATCCATGGACTTGAGAACTGGCTTATTTCCCCCATTTGGAGCAGGAAGGCAAGCATTTGCTTTTGGGTTCTTGAGGCTGGGTCTAAATAACACAACTTTATCGAATAACCCTGGGTTGGAGCAGGCGATTTTTAATGGCTTCAAGATCCCCAATGCTGATGCATTGATTTCCCTTGAACAGAATTTGGTTGTTGAAGGCCAGTGCTCAGTAGAGTCCACCCTTCAATCTTAACCCATCTGAAGACTGTTCCTTTCCAGTTGAGCTCCATTCATTTCCAGTTGAATAGGTTAAGCAAAGACAGACCTCGCTGTTCTCAATTCACTTTATGATCCTCCCATCATAAAAAATAATATCAGCACCTTGCTTTTCATGTCAGAACTACATTTGAGCCGCTATTCCCTATGCCCATGAGTAAATCCCATAAAAGCCGCCCCGTTGTACTGTTGCTATTTTTCCTTGTGGGTGATTGATTGATGGATGAGTGCTGACACTTCAATGAAGCTATTTCGACTGCCATCTCAATCCGATGATGTGAGGGGTATATTTTCTGTCCATGCCTCATTACTTCAGAATGACATTCCTGGAACTTCATTTACTTTTTCCCTCCTTCCCCGAAGCGCCATATTTTTTCCCATCTAGGTTATGCATGCCATAAAAAAAGCAATTTGCTATTATATGTGGCATAAGGGCAACACTTTCTCTAGGAGGTAAATAAGAAGTTTTTTTTTTTTAATCCCAATGTTGAATTGAGGGATCATGTCAAAATTTCCAAAACAATTCCAACAGGCAGCCTCTTTAAGAAATGTTGAAGAGGATATATTTGATTCCATTTTGTCAGTGCTGAGATTTGTGTGTGTGTGTGTGTGTATGTGTGTGTGTGTGATGATCTTGGTAATTAAAACAATAACAAAAATATCTCTTTTGTTGCAGAATCATCTGGTTCCAAGTATTGTGCCTAAAATAGTTTTAATATTTCACCTATAGCTGAGTAACAGTTCACAACACAATCCAGACATTTATCCATGGAGAATAAGGAAATTCATTGTTTAAATGTAATCATGGATTTATCTATCACAGGTTGCTTTTGGTTGTATAGAGAATTCTCACCTAGAGTAAACAGACCTACTCCTGCATTTCCAAACAGGGCAGTAGGTATGCAAGACTTTTAATATTAAAACATGCTCTAAGCTTTTCCAAGTTGACTTAGGAGCTGATTTTAATCTGTGTAATACAGTATTCCCGTTAATAATAACGTATAATTAAGACATCCGTTAAAAATCCATAACGTTAATTTAATGGAGAAAATCTAATACAGTTCTATTGGAATTTTTACGTTAAATTAACTTTAACGGGCTTTTAATGGATGTCTTAATTAGATCTCATTATTAACAGGAATATTCCACAAATTAAAACTGGGCCCTCAAAGTTTTAATGAAAAAAGTTGCAAGAACACATTTAAAATGGACACCCTATTTCATGCTTTCTGTTGCTTCTAAACCTACACTGCGTTTAAGAGCCCGTTAACAGCGGGTCCAGCGAACAAGAATCACAGAAAAGCTGCATCTGAACTTCCCACCCTGCAATGATCTCATCTTGCTTGGTTTCAGATGCTGCATCTCACCAGCTTCCCCAATCCCCCCATTTTTCAGGTTCCAAGAGAGTGGTGCATGCTTAAAACCATTGAAAAAAAAAAAAAAACCAATCAAGGGAACAATGGCAATAATGATGCCTGCCACTGCGTGGGAAAAAAGTCTTTGGCAGCAAAATGGTTAAACCTAACTGTTCAAACAACTTTCACAGAAGATGAACATTGTTCGGAGGCTTTCTTGGCTCAAACTCTGGTTTAACTTAATAATTCTTCCACTTTGCAGTGATTAATGGCTCCCTAGTGCAGGGGCAGGCCTGGGCAATCCAGGTGCAACTGTAATTGTTGCACTGAACAGAAACATTTCCTTTAGACAAACGTTCCCAGAGGGGTTATAAATAGGAAATGGACATTACCATGAAAAGTAAGCTTCCAAGCATCTACATGGAGTGCAGCCCACTTGGACATTCAACTATTGAAGACTGATACTTTCTTTTCCCGTTTCCTGTCAAGTGTTACAAACTGACAAAATAAGTACTTCAATGTTCTCAGTCATTATCTTTCTTCGGTGGCACTTTGTTTTCTTGAGACAGTGAAAAGGGGACTGTGGAGTCAAGACAGCCCCTTTGCAGTTTATCAATGAAAATCTATTATCGTCCATAAGCAGAGAAGTGGAAATCAATACTTCATTACCCAATTGTTAGTGAGGATGAAGAGAAATGGCTGGGATGGCTTTTTTTTTTTTTTTTTTTGGCAGTCTTCTTGGAGCAGGGTATCAGGAGTTCAATGTCAGAAGCAGGGTAATTGTGACGAAGAAGGGCTCAGTTGTAAGGAGGATCCAGGCTGGGAAGTTGAAACTAAGGTATTTGTCCTGTAATGGGAATCAGAACAACAAAAAAGATGCATTATTTTCTGAGGTGTAGCCCCGATGAGTCTTTCCCCAGAGTACTCAAATTGCCCATCTGTGCTTCTTCCTTTGTGCCAATGTTCCAAGTACAGCCAGAGGCCATTAAGCCTAGTGTAGGATGTGATATGAGCAGCCCAGTGCTGCAATGGTTAAGCGCTCGGCTGCAGGTGGAAAAGTCAACAGTTTGAATCTACCCAGCAACTCCACAGATGAACGATCTGGAGATCTGCTCACATGAAGATTACCACCTGGAAAACCCTGTGGGACAGACCTACTGTGTCACATGGGGTCACTGCAGTTGAAAATTGACTTGAAGGCACTGAATAAAAACAACCACAACCACAATAAGGTCTGATATAACCTGACGCTGGAATTTAGAAAGGAGGAGTCAACTTGAAACAACAAAACTCTAAAATAATTTGTTTTTTTCCCAAGATAAAGTATTTTGAAAAAGAAAAAAACAAAAGTAACACAGGGGCTCACCAGCCAGAGACAGCCTCTGTTCACATTCTCCTGTATTTACTTCTAGTCTTTTCTTCGCCTATGCATTTAGTTTTTGGTTTACGTAACTCTAAGTGCCGTCTGTATGATGCTTCTGTCAAGCACTTTTTAAACTGAATGCGTCATTGTCAATAGCTGTGAAAGTTTTACCATGTAAATTATCCCCATTTACTAAACTACTCTCATCAGGTTGGACACAGTTAGTTCCCTTCTGGTTTTGTTCTACTATAAATAACACTGTAATGGACATCTTGTGTTTGAACTTTCCAATAACTTGGAATAATTTTTTGGGCTTAAATTCCCAAGGGTGGAATTCCTGAGTCAAAAGATATGAACAGTTTCACCAACTGCTGCCTTCAACCTGCTCCAGATTTGATGCACTTGGACATTTCTGCATGGGTGTGCGTTCGGACAAAGTTGGTTCTGGGAAGGCAGACAAGGCAACAGGAAAAAAAAAAAAAAAAATCATTTTTGTAGATTATAGTCCTGTCTTAGTTATCCAGTGCTGTGAAAACATAAATACCACAAGTGGAGGGCTTTAACAAACAGAAATTTATTTTCTCACGGTTGAAGCGGCTGGAAGTGTGAATTTCGAGTCCTGGCTCTAGGGGAAGGCTAGAGAACTCGGTTGGTTCTCCTGGGCAACCTTCACGGGGCTTGGCATCTAGCTCCCTTTGTGCCCCTCCGCTTCCCTCGCTTGCTTGCTTAGTCTTACCAAGTCTCCTCTGTATCTCAAAAGAGATTGACCCACAATACGCCTTACACTAATTCTGTTTGATTAACGCAACAAGGACAACCATTCCCAAATGGGATTATAACCACTGTCATAGAGGCCAAGATTTACAACACACGTGTTTTGAGGACACAGTTCAATCCATACCAAGTCCCTTTGTTGGAAATTCACAACACACGTTAACATAATAAAAGCTCTGAGAGGTCCTGCAATTAAAATGAAAGGAAATGAAGCACACGCAAACACATAAACCACAAGTGGCCGTTGAGTCAATGCCGACGCCTGAAAACCTTGCGCGTTTCAGAGCAGAAGCGCTCCGTCGGGTTTTCAACGTCTGTGATCCTTTGGAAGAGAGATTGCCAGGCCTTCCTTTCGGGGTGCCTTTGGGTGAGTGTGACCCATCAGCCTTTAGGTTAATAGCTGACTGCTTAGCTATTTGTGCCACGCAGGGTATCGTAAAGCAAACACAGTCTATTTTTATTTAACTCAGTGCTTCACAGACTTAACCTTTTAAGATAACCTTTTGCTTCCTCATGAAACACTCACAAATAATACTTGGGTGGTGTTTTTGGGAAAATACTTTCATGGCAGACTCTAGCGCAAAAACAAATGAGGTTGTAAAGTTCCTAAGATCTTGGCCCAAAACAGTGTTTCTGGGTTTTCTGTGATTCTTTGGTCAGGTTTTTTGGCTTTTTTTGGCCTCGCTATGAAGGGATTCTTTGGTAATTATAACTTGGCGTTCTCTGAATGTTTATTCTGCTCCACCCACGGTAAGTCCCTGCCTCACCTCATGTCAATTTCACGGCACTAGTGTCTACATCTCCCAGCCTGGGAAACTGAGGTTTAGAGAGGTGAAGTCATTTGGCCTGCAGGTAGCTGGCTGGTAAATATTGCAGTTTTTCTTGGCTCCAAATTCTGTTCTCTTAAACTCCTGCTTCTTATATTGCCGGTGATGGCTTGGTAAAGTCCTAACGTGTTAAACGCTAGTGTTATGAATAATTTAGGGGCCTTCCCCCCAGAGCATCTGAGGACTGTTACTTTTAAATTCCAGATCCGAGTGGTTTTTATTAAAACCATGGCTATGATGCTATTTCCTTCTCAGAGGTCTCCTTGTACCCCAGTGTGATTGATGGAAGTGGCGGATTCTTCTGGAAGGTGCCTGCTTCTGTTGTAGAGGACAAATGGGAAGGAGGACTCCGGGATCTTGGACCACTTTGGGATAATATACTAATGCCTTTATTGCTTCTTATCTAAAAAGAAGAAGAAAAACCTTATTTTTTTCCCCTAGGGTTAAAGAAGAGACCTGTAGAAAATTAAAATGTGAAAATCGAAGGAGGAGGAGGAATAAGAGAATTGTTTTCTTACTTCTTATGGTTCAGAAATGAGTTGCATAGAATGGATTAAAGGAAAAAAACAGAGAAAAAGAAAAAAAGAAAGAAGCCAGCAAAGAAACACTGTTGGTTGCCTTTCAAATGGTAGTTGAGACCAAGCTTGGCTGCTGCTGGAGTATCTTTTTTCCTAGTATGTTGAGCTACTCCTATAAAAATAAAACAGAAATAAATAAAATTTTTAATTACATATCTGAAAAGTCATTGGTGGTGTTCATTAAGTAGAGTTTGTGAGGGAGAGCCAGGCGAAAAGATGTAATTATTTTTTGTATTAATTACAGAGCCATCAACAGATGCATAGAATTATATATGCTTTAATTTGGCCGTGCTGGAATTTTCAGTCTCTCTGGCAAATCCTTCTGGTTGGCTCTTCCTGTTCTCCTTGCTCCCGCTAAGCCCCCCTGCCCTCCTCTCTCTACCCTCCACTGCTGCTCGCAGGCGGAGTGTCACTCTTACTTGGTGTTCTGTGATGCTGTAACGATGGGGCCACCGCTAGCATGTATTGGGTGGGTCTGGCCTGTTACTGTGTGGCACAGTTTCACACAAGGAAGCATTGCCCTCACCCTGCACCATTTTTGACACTCTCTCTGTAGGTTGACATTTCTCAACCTTGGCACTATTGACATTTTGGGTTGCACAATACTTTGTTGTGGGGGGCTTTTCTGTGCATTGTAGGATGCTTAGCAGTGTCTCCTGGCTTCTACCCACCAGATGCCAATAGCACCTTCCTGTAACCCAGTGCCCCATAGTTTTGACAATCAAAAACATCTCCAGACATTGCCAGTGTCTTTTGGGTCCAGAACCCGAGGATGTGGGTAGAAAACATGTTCATAATTATCTGAGCCTGAGACTGAGTATTTTGTGCATGAAGGAGCACTGGCAGCGTAACACTTAAGCACTTGGCTGTTAACCCAAAGGCTGGCAGTTTGAATACACCCAGCGACTCCGAGGGGAAAGATCTGGTGATTGGCTCCCATGGAGCTTGTTGTTGCTGTTATTTACCGTCGAGTCAATTCTGACTTATGACGACCACACGGAAGCAGAGGTTTTGAAGGCTGTGAACTTTCGGAAGCAGGTCTCCAGGCCTGCCTTCCGAGGTGGCTTTGAGCTGCTAACCTTTTGGCTAGTATTCCAGCACTGAAACATTTGTGGCACTCTTCCTGTAAAGATTAAAACCAAAAAAACAAACTTACTGCCATCGAGTGGATTCTGACTTATAGCGGCGACCCCCACTGGGTTTCCAAGACTGTAAGTCTTTACGGAAGGAGACTGTCTCATCTCTCTGTGGAGCAGCTGGTGGGTTTGAACCACTGACCTTTTGGTTAGCAGCCAAGCACTACACCAGTAGAGCTAGTACCCCATAAAGATGACAGCCTAGAAAACCCTATGGGGTTGTTCTACTCTGTCACATGGGGTCGCCATGACTTTGAATCGACTTGACGGCACCTACCAACAAGAACAATTTTAGGCACAGTTTTAACGCACACCTAATTTTCCAAAAATGGAACTGTCTTGCAAACCAATAGAAAGCGTGCTTTGTTTTATTTGGAATTACAATGGGAGTTATTTGCCTTTGTTAGAAAATCAGGTCACCTTTGGCTGGCTGGCTGTGGCATTTGAGATGCCCGTTCAATACCCCAATTGATCTGCATTTGTCGCTAACCTGCTCACAGCAAATCTCCGCAGAGGCACACACATCTAACCCCCTTATTGTGCTCCCTGGGCCCTCAGCCCTCCCAGTGCAGCACCCAGAACCCAGGAGCTTGTGAGAAACGCAGGTCAGGCCCCTCTGCCCCTGCTGAGTCAGAAGCTACCCGGAAACGACATCTCCAGTGATTGACAGCACGTGAACGCTGGACGAGGCCTGTTCTAGTGCATTTGGTGCCCAAACGCTTCCCTTTGCTTTCCGGTACTCAGTTACAGTGGTAGATGGTTTCTAATGGGAATGGTGTGTGCAGGTGGTTATCTGACGTAGGAATTTTAATTCAGGACAGTAACCTAAAGAACCAAATCCATTTCTATCTAGTTGATTCTGACCCACGGCACCCAACTTGATGGCACCTAACAACAACAACAACAACAACAACAACAACAAATCTTTATGGAAGCAAAGCCCAGACCTAACCCACTGCTGTAGAGTTGATTCTGACTCACAGCGCCCCTAGAGGACAGAGCAGAACCATCCCAGAGGGTTTCCAGGGCTGTCGATTTTTACAGAAGCAGACTGCCTCATCTTTTGAACACTGACCTTTCGGTTAGTAGCCATGTGTGTAACCACTGCGCCACCAGGGCTTCTTTCAGGATGTAAAGGGGAAGTTAGAAAGTGACAATTATAACATGTTGACAGTGTTCCCAAAGGCTGAGAGGCTCTGCTGTGTACAGGCATCACCAAGCCCATGGTTTCGATATATGACTGTGCTGAGAACCCTTGGAGCCCCACCTCGGCCCAGCCAATGGGCTTCCTGATCTCATTATGTGAATATCTCACAAGCACTGCAATTGTAACTTTTAAAAAAATAAAACCAAAACCAAACAAACAAAACCAGTTGCTGTCAAGCGGACATAGACTCCTGGCGAACTCACGTGTGTCAGATGGGAACTGTGCTCCACAGAATTTTTAATGGCAGATTGCTTTGGAATTCAATGGCCAGGTCTTTCTAACAAGGCAGCTGTGGGCGGCCATGAACTCCAGTCTCTCAGTTAGGTGCTGAGCGTGTGTTCACCATTCCCACAACCCAGGGATGCCATTGAAAGAGCAGGCCCTTGAATTCCTCTGGCCCCATCCTGTTCCCTCTCCAGTGTCCACTTCTTGGGAAATGGAAACTCGAAGCACTCAATTGCACAGGCCAGGCATTTGCGTATCATTCCCGACACTGTCCTCGCTCCAGCCCCACACCCAGTGTACCACCATGGCCTCGTCACACGATTCCTCTCCAGGTTTTCTGTTTCTGCCTCCATGTCCAACTTCCTGGTTCAGGCTTGTGCATCTCTTCCCTGGATTGGCTCCTTTATTCCTCTTTTGTGCCCTTCCAATCATTTTCCATGCAGCAAACAAAGGGATTTTATAAAACCTTAAAAGAAATGAGGTGGTCACTCCCCATTCATCTCAGCTCAAACTCCTTCAATGACTTCTCATGCACTCAAGACAAAATCTAGTGTTTTTCTAAAACTTGCTGCTGGATTAGGCTTTGCCCACCTCCGTGATGTCACCGAGGACCCTCAGCCCCCTGCTGGCACGCCCTGAGCACATTGGCTTCTGACGGCTCCTGGAGCATGCAAACTCTGCCTCAGGACCTTGGCAGGTGCTCTTCCCTTTGCCTAGAAAGTTCTTCTTCTCCTTCCTTGTTTGGCTAACACTTTGCCACCATTGAAGCCTCAGTTCAAATGTCACTTCCTCCAGGAAGCCTTCCCTTACCCATGGGACTCAACCGAGTTCTTTTGTTACAAACTCGTGCACAACATTTTATGCTGTCCCTATGGAGCTCACTGAAGTTTATAAATATGTAGCCATGTATGTAACATTCAGTTTAGCATCTGCCTCTGACACTGGCTCATAAGCTCCAGGACGGTGGGACGGCCGCATCCTGATCTCAGCAGTGTCCCAAGCAGTTAAGCCAATGCCTGAAACATAATAGACACCCAGTAAATACTTACTGAGTGAATGAAGCCCTGATGACAAAAACGGAAGCCTGTCTCTCCCACCACGGGGAAGGAATTTAAAAGCACTTATCCCTGAGACAATACAGGAAAAAAAAAGATTTACCCAGAACCCTGCTTTTCTAATCTGTGTGAGAGACAATTCAGAACATGTAGAGAAAAGAGAAAAGAGTCTAGAAAAATCAACTGAAGGAAAAACAATTAACGCACCAAGAAGCTTTGCCATCTATTGAGGTATTTTTAATGTTAAAGAATAATTTACTCTGCCACTTAGAAGCATTTCCATTTTTGAAATCACATTATATGTGTGCTGTTGTCAGTGGCTGCCTAGTCAACCAACCCATGTCAACCGTATGTACAACGGAATGGAATGTTGCCTGGTCCTGTATCAGCCTCACATTCTCCAGCATGTTCAAGTTCATTGGTGAGTCCGTTGTGTCAGTCCATTGCCCCAAGTGTTTCCCACCCTCTTGTTGACCCTCTCCTTTACCAAACATGGTGTCCTTCTCCAGGGGCTGATCCTTCCTTATGATATGTCCACGACAAGCAAGGTGAGTACTGTTCTGTTGTGATCCACAAGGTTTCCATTGATTAATTTTCAGAAACCGATCACCAAGCCTTTCTTCCTAGCCTGTCTTACTCTGGAAGCTCTGCTGAAAACGTGGGCGACCCTGCTGGTATTGGAGTTACCAGTGGAACAGATTCCAGCATTGTAACAACAACACACAAGCCACCACGGATGCTTGCTGTGAACCGAAAGGTTGGCAGTTCGAACACTAGCTGCTCCGTGGGAGAAAGATGAGGAAGTCTGCTTCCACAAAGATTTACAGCCTTGGAAACCTTATGGGGATCCCTGTGAGTCAGAATTGACTCAATGGCACTCAGTGGCAGTGGGTTTGGTTTGGTTATATATATGCACACGTGTGCACACACATACACACACATGTCCATCACTCAGTGGCTCTGGGGGAGAAAGACCTAGTGGCGATCTGTTTCCATAAAGATTACAGCTGAGAAAAGCCTAAGGGGCAGTTCTTGTTTGTCACATGGGCTCATTATGAGTTGGAATTGATTTGACAGTGCCCAACAACAACAACTATATATATATATGTTCTCTTCTGAAAAAAAAAATAGAATAATTGTTAGCAGCCCCATCAGAGATGCAAATGTGGAGGCTGAGGGATTTGCCCATGTGGCAGTTAGATGATGGGGTTAGGACAGGAACTCCTAGTTCAGGGTTATTCAAAACTGCCTGGTTGAAAATGAAAAAAGAAGAAAAAAACAGAGTGAACTATTAATGCTAAAATACATATATATATATATATATATATATATATATATATATGAAACAGATCTTTAAAAAAGCACTCTGACAAGGAAGTGAGGTGGAATTGAGAAGTGTGGTTTTAACCATGCAATCCTGGGAGAAACTGGCAGTTAATTTTTTTCAAATTGACTTAACAATTTGCAAATTCAGATTGGCTTACCTCCATTACTGGATTGCATCATTAGTGCCTCACCTAATCTTTCCTAAGAGAAATCTCTGTGTGCAGAAACTCTCAAACTTTGGTGGACCGATTTCAATTCTTAGAATGAATAAAATAATTGCTAGAATATATTGAGTAATTTTTATATGCCAGTCCCAAGTTCCTGTGGGTAAGTAGATAATACATTAAAATTTACAAAAGTTGGAACGTATGCAAGGCAGAAACCTGTCAGAAAGGGAAACTCAAATACTTCCCACAATAGAGAGCAACAGAGAAGTGGTAAGACTACACCCGTCAAAGATGGAAAACTGTGAGACCCATAAAAAAAAGGTGGCTCTATTCAGTCAGTCTCTCAACCATTTCACCTTATTTTGAAATGTTATCTGATGTGTTTATGCCTTTTCTTTATTCCATGGAGTTTTCCCATCATGGAAAACAGAGACTGAGGCTAGTTGGTTTTGGCAAGACAGGTCCAAAATAACCCAGGTTACCAAAACTGGCCGAGTTTCTGAGTGGTAGGAGTGAGTGTATTTTTGTTACTTACATCAAGACTTGTTGAATGAACAAGAAAGTTTTAAAGTTCTCTGTCAGTGACATCTGGGTTGTGACTGTTAATTTTAAACCCACAACATCTACGTGTTTGTCGTCATCACACGACTCCAGCAAGGTATCCAGCATTCACCAGCTGCCGATTCTGACTCATGGCGACCCACATGCATCTGAGTGGAGCTGTGCTCTGGAGTGTTTGCATTGGCTGGCTTTTGGGAATTAGGCCACCAGGTCTTTCTTCCCAAGCATCTCTGGGTGGACTTGAACCTTGACACTTTCAGTTAGCAGCCGAGTGTGTTAACTGCACCACCCAGGTACACTGTGTCTAATATTAAACCAAAAAAACCCAAACACTGCTGTTGAGTCAGACCCGACTCATAGCGACCCCTCCTTGGGTTTCCACGGCAGTATTTCTACAGAAGCAGATTGCCCAAACTTCCTTCTGAGGAGTGGCTGGTGGGTTTGAATGGCTAGTAAGTGGCAGTATGTCCGTTGAAATGTATATATATATATATATATATTTAAATTTCAGAGCTTTGACTCATAACCACTAAACTAATTGTTCCTGATGTTGGATCTGTTCTAACGAGAATGAATAGAGATTCTTCATCAAATAGTTGTTTGGTGAGACCCTTGAAGAAGGAAGAATACTGCTATTGATCAGAACAGTCTTCCCCTGGGACATCTACATGCAGGTGGCAAGAAGGTCCTGACTGACACTCTGGACAACCTCAACTTTTGAACTTCCTCTTTTGAAAAGCTACATGAAATAAATCAACCACATATCTGAAATGCATGATGTTCACTTCGTGACATGAACCAGGTGGTCAAAGCCGGTGGCTTGAAATCTGGACAAGGGTTGAACATCTCTGGGTTTTTCCTCTCTGTGACAGAGCAAACCTCTTCCGGGCTGACTTCCACCCTCCATAACCAACCTTGAGTGTCTCCTGGACTGAGGGGATTGGAAGTCATATTTAAAATAAGTTCCCTTTTTGTCTATTTTACGGGCAACCCTCAAGATGGTTTAAAATCTCTTCGCCGCCGTGTGCAAAGTGGCTGTTGAATGAAACCGGCAGAAACAGGGTGATATCTGGGAGAACAACAGAAGTGTCAGACCAGAAGATGTGGGGCCTCCAGAGAGTGGCGAAAAGGCTGTCACTTGGTGTCATTTGTGTCCTTACTTGTGTGTCAGCTTAGAAGATTTTAGTGGCAGCAGAAAGTCTTTTCGTGAAAACCCACCCTTCAACTTCAGGCTACCCCAGTAGTTAAGAAACAGGCATAAAAGAATGGCATGAGGGTTTGCTCTATGAAAATTGCTTGACAACTAATGATGGGATTATGGAGTCTTAACTGCTGTGCGGTTATCCCTAATTATAACCAAAGATACGTCAATCTAAATAAAAATGATAAGGCAGAGAGAGGCATTCTCCCCGCCGCCCCCACTAGCTTTTTTAGAGTCAATCTTCTCAGTATGATGCTTTGACAAAGCTTGGATTGAATAATTATCAAAAGGAGATGGAGCCCAGTGTTAAGTTAAACATAGTTTTGCAGAAAAGAATGATTTTAATTTTTTTTTTTTTTT
>NW_006921636.1:2176790-2182075 GCF_000298275.1 Orycteropus afer afer
TGGCTGGTGGGTTTGAACCGCCAGCCTTCTGGTTAGCAGTCAAGTGCCTTAGGCACTACGCTATCAGAGCAGTACCTTGAAAATGGAATGAGATATAGAATACAGTTAAAAATACATGTATAAAATTCTGCTTATGTGTTAGAAATAATTAATCATCAAACTGGGACAATGAATTATGCTTTCTTTAGGAAATTTAAAATACTAAGGGAGCTCTAGTAGCATAGTGGCTAAGGCACTTGACTGCTAACCAGAAAGTTGGCGGTTCCAACCCACCAGCCACACTCCTCAGAAGGAAGATGGAGCAATCTACTTCCCTAGTGATACTGCCTCGGAAACCCAAGGAGGGGTCACCATGAGTTGGGTCTGACTTGACGGTACATAACAACAACAACAACAAAGTAGGAGAAAGTCTTTTTAGTTCCTGTATTAAACAAAGTTGAAAAGAAATCAGGGATCAATTCAGATGTGAACCTGAGAAAAGCTTCCCCTTTTATAAAAAAAGTAGCATTTCGAAACTTTTGATGTGGATATTAAGAAGAAGAAAGCGGGGAGTAGTCATAGGACCTACCATTTTATTAAACACTTATTATAAGCTCTGCGGTTTGCAACAACACCTGGTAGTACATCTTATTGTCTCTATTTATTGATAAGAAAACGGAGGCTGGGCTTGGTAAAGAGGTTTGATCAAGGCCAGATAGTCAGCTTGCGGTTGAGCCATTTTGGACTTTGGCCTGTCTGCCTTTACTGTCTGGTTTCTAGCCAGTATTTACTGCTGTCAGTGGTACTAACTAGAATCTTCTAAAGGCTCACTGCTCAGTAAAGCTATGTAATGAAAAATGATAAGGACTGAAAAACTGTCCAGCTGTTGTCATCCTTCTGAAAGATAAATTTTAAAAAGTGGCAAAGATCAGGCCACCATCCTGACAATGGGAAGGAGGCTGTTCCTGCTGGTTTCACTGTTAATTATAACTTCGTGTTCGACAATTATATATTTAACATTTGACAGTCCTCACGTATGTTGCTTTTGGTGCACGGCCACAGAGGAGAGAGGGAGAGCAATTTCCCCAGACCCGTTTTTATTGAGCTTCATTCATGTGTTCCAAGAGGGCACTTAAATGGTTTGAAAGAGGTCTAGATGCTGGCAAACACCACCATAAACAACTGGGATGGTTTAAAGTCCAAACCGCCAATGACATGATTCACAGTGGAGCCTTTCTCTAAGTGGAGTGCAAAGCCCAGTGTTATTTACAATGACTAACTTATGACCAAACGAGATTCAGTGCGTGGACACAGCTAGGGGACTTTATGGCTGCCTAAAGTGTGACTTGTTGGCATTTAGGAAGAAAGGCATACCCTCCGAGTCTAGAAAACAAACAGGCCAGAATTTTTCCTCACCCCGCCCCCACTGTGGTCATGTGTCTAAGCCCATGGCAGCACTGTGTGTGGTTGGATCTATACTGGAAAATGGAGTTAGTGGACTGGAACATTTATTTAGGTAAATCAGGCAAACCTCCCACTTATTAAGAAGAAGAATTTGTCTTCACTTTAATGATAGTTTCTATGGTAGCGTAGTGCCTAAGGCACTTGACTGCTAACCAGAAGGCTGGCGGTTCAAACCCACCAGCCACTGCTCGGAAGGAAGATGGGGCAATCTACTTCCGTAGTGATACCGCCTCGGAAGCCCAAGGAGGGGTCGCTATGAGTCGGGTCCAACTCGACGACATATAACAACAACAACTCAAGACTTAGGAACCCTAGTGGCTCAGTGTGTAAGTGCTTGACTGGCAACTGAAAGATTGGGTGTTCGAAACTACTAGCCACTCTGTGGGAAAAGATGTGGCAGTCTGCTTCTGTAGAGATATTAAAGTCTTGGAAACCCTATGGGGCAGTTCTACTCTGTCCTATAGTGTCGTTATGAGTTGGAATCAACACAATGGCAGTGAGATAGCTTTATTTATTTATTTTTTTTGGTTTCTCAAGATCTAAAGCTTGATTGCTGTTGTTTTATTAATTATTACAATAATCTCCAAAGTAGCTCTTATGGACCCCTTTTGAGAGATTAGGAAACTGAGGCACAAAAATTTAAACAACAGCTCAAGATTATATGCCTGGTAGGTGGTAGAGCAGGGCTTTGAACCTACGTTTCCCTGTCACCCAAAGTATCATGCTGCTGCATGATGGTCACTAATGGTAATTAGATCACTGCTTGTTGTTGTTGTTAGTCAGGGAATCTCTTCTCCGTGTGACGTTTGGACCAAGCTCAGCTTGAATAATTCCGAGTATAATTGGGTTGATTCTGACTTGTAGTGACCCATGTGTGCGGGGTAGAACTGTTCCAGAAGGTTTTCAAGGGTGTGGCCTTTCAGAAACGGATCACCATGTTTGTCTTATGAGTTGCCTCTGGGTGGGTTCAAACCGCCAACCTTTTGGCTGGTTGTTGTTGTTGTTGTTATGTGCTGTCGAGTCGGCCCCGACTCATAGCGACCCCTCCTTGGGTTTCCGAGGCAGTATCACTACGGAAGTAGGATTGCCCAACCTTCCTTCCGAGGAGTGGCTGGTGGGTTTGAACTGCCAGCCTTCTGGTTAGCAGTCAAGTGCTTTAGCCACTATGCTACCAGAGCTCCCCTTTTGGCTGGTAGTAGAGTGCTTATCTGTTTGTGCCACCCAGGGACTAGACTATTGCTAATCTTCACCAAAAAACGGGCAAAATATGAGTTATTATTTTTCTTTGGAAAGGCAGAATCAAAGGTTTAGGGGTTAAACTGTCCCCTCTGTCAACACAGCCATTTCCTAGTGACCCGGAAATGAAATGAAAATTGTCCTGGATCTCAAACCTACTCTCATCTGACTCACCCAGTATTTCCCAAAGTGTGTTATGGAGAACTCCAACCCCTTGAGATGCTCTGAGAATGAAAGTTGTTCTTTCATTCATTTATTTATGTTGTAGTCACAAGCCCCTCCAAAATGCCACACTCCCGCCCCCTCCCCAGCCTTGCCTCTGTGGGGCCCCTCCCACAGCTGTGCTGGTTGATTGCTCCAGCACACTCATCTGTCGGCTGAGATGTCAAGTCCTCAGACTCTCCCTTATCCCAGAATCTAGACTAAACCAAACCAGTTGGCATGGAGTCTATTCCAACTCATGGGGACATATGTGTGCAAGCAGAGGCCACAGGGTTTTCAGGGCTGTGACCTTTCAGAAGCTTATGGCCAGGCCTTACTTGCGAGCACCGCGAGGCGAGTTTGAACTGCCAACCTTCTAAAGTTAGTAGTCGAGTGCTTAACCATTCCTGTCACCCAGAGCTAATATCTAGGTCCTCAGATTTACTCTCTTAGGCTCCATGTGTTGTGAGTCACATACTGGGTTTTGTGAATATCGGTTTACTGCTTGCCTCTCCCATTTGCCTTCAAGCTCTACGAGGGCAGAGGTGGTGAGCATCCCACTCACCATGTCTCCAAAGGCCAGCCCAGTGCCTCACCCACGGGCATGACTCAGTGAACAAACATGAGCTTTTCTTCATACTTGGTCCAGTGGAATCATAGAGATGAAAGTGAAAGATCCTGCGGTGACCTTGAGTCCCAGAAGTCATGCCCATTGGATGATGATGATGATGATGGCAACAACCATGAACCAAAGCAGTTGCTATTGAGTTGATTCCAACTCATGGTGACCCCCTGGATGTCAGAGCAGAACTGTGCTTCATAGGACTTTCGGGGCTGGGCTTTTGGTAAGTAGGGTGCCAGACCTTTCTTCCAAGGTGCTTCTGGGTGCACCTGAGCTCCCACCATTTCTGTTAACCATTTGCATCACTCAAGGACTCCAGTATTAACAAACATCTGCTCTTTATCAACCCTCTATGTTCCTAACATGGAGTCCCCAGAGGGGCAGATGGTTAGGCACTGGACTACTAACCAGAAGGTTGGTGGTTCAAACCTATGGGTGCCTCAAAAATAAGGCCTAGTGATCTGCTTCCAAAAGGTCACAGCTTTGAAACCCTATGGAGCAGTTCTACTCTGTGTACGTGGGGTCACTATGAGTTGGAATCAACTCAGTGATGACTAACATGTTTCTGACAAGAAGTTAAGTGTTTTATCAATGATATCTGATTACACATTCTAGACAGGGGAGGAAACAGGGCTCAGAAATGTTAAGCAACTTGCGCAAGCTCACAGGCAATGAGTAACACCCACCTGGGTCTCATACCTCTCAACCAGTCTCCTTTCTCTGGTTCCAAACCTCATGGGCCCTGCCCAGTCCTCTCCCCAGAGATCCTGCCTTATTTGGAATGGATTATAGCCTGGACCAAAAACCACAACCAAACTCACTACCGTTGAGTCGATCTGGACTCATAGCAACCCCTCCTTGGGTTTCTGAGGCGGTATCTCTATGGATGTGGTTTGCCGAGTCGTCCTTCTGAGGAGTGGCTGGTGAGTTCGAACCGCCAGCCTTCTAGTTAGCAGTCAAATGCCTTAAGCATTACGCCACCGAGCTCCCCAGGTGATTCCAATGCGCTGCCAAGATTGAGAACCACTGCTCTGATAGATGATTGAGTGACTGATTTTCACTGCCCTTTGTTCAATTAATTCCTCTTGGAGAGAAGGAACATAGAAGTTGCACAATTTTTCTACAACACACTCTGCTTCATTCCCTCTTTGCTCTCTCTCGCCCTCTGTTTCTCTTTCTCTCTTGCCTTCTCTTTCCCCTCTCCATCCCCAAATCAGCATTTCTATGTACATGAAATTCCATCACAACACATTCAAATGTGCACAAACACCTGCAAGATTGTTTATCAAGGCAGAGAACCTTACTCAAGTCCCAGCCCAAATGGGGCAGTTATGTCTCATATAACAAAAGGAGCATTGGTATTTCCACACAACAGAAGAATTTGTACGTGACCTGCGGGTCCCTGGGGTTTATTTAGTTGTTTGCATTTTGGTAACAGTAATAGTTTTTATCATTTTTATTAATGAGGACTCTTCGGCTGCCTCAGTGGTGCAGCTGGCTTTTGTGATCGATGGCTGACCTAAAGGCTGGCATTTCAAATCCATTCAGCAGCATTGCCCAAGAATACACCTGGTGACCTGCTTCTGTTAGGATTGTTGTTGGGTTCCGTTGAGTTAACTTTGACTCCTAGTGACCCCATGGGACAGAGTTGAACCGCCTCATAGAGTTTCCTAGGCTGTAATCTCCATGGGAGTAGATTGGCCGGTCTTTCTCCCAAGGAGAAGCTGGGTGGTTTCAAACGACCAACCTTTTGGATTGGCAGCTGAGTGCGTAACCACTGCAC
>NW_006921636.1:2182195-2202493 GCF_000298275.1 Orycteropus afer afer
ACAGCGTACTGTCCCAGGTGCTGCCGGGAGCTTGTCGCACGGACTTTGAGGCCCCTCGACAAGACTGAGCTGGCTGTTATCACAGGACTACTTCACAGAGAACCACGCCGACTCATGGAATTGTGAGCTAACTGGTCTGGGGACCACTAGAACTGGGTGGAGGCTGGACACGAACTCTCTCTGTCTGACCCTGGAGTTGGCTCCTTTCCCGCTAGACCACACTGCCTCCTCAAGGGCCCCTTCAGGCCTTTGTCTGTGGTCCTCTTTGTGCTGGACAAGCTCTGAAGCAGGCTTTCTTTCCTGAAGTAAAGCAAGGCTTCCCTCCACCCCAAGCCACCTGTTGAGAAGAAATGAGTTATATTTTAAACACCTCCCTTGTAAAATTTACTACAGAAACCTTCCTTCCTCCCAAGCATAGCTATGGGTGAGGTGTTAGGGTGGCCCTCCCATGTTCTGTGAGCTTCCATTGGGTCAGAGTCGCCTGCCCATGGCAGCCCCACACACAATGGGACCGACCACTGTGGTCCATCCGGTTTTCATGGGCTGTTTTCGGCAGCACGCGGCCAGGCCTTCTCCCCAGGCTGTCTTAGTCCGGAAGTGCATTGAAGCCCGTTCAGCATCACAGCAGCCCAAAGCCTCCGCTGACAGGTGGGTGATGCTGCGCTCGACGTGCATCGGCCGGGAATCGAACTCAGATTTCCCACATGAAAGGCTCGCACGCTACCACTGAAGCCCCGCTGCCCCAGGAAGCTGACTGAACGCTCAGATAAGGTTTCCCACAGCCAGCCACATGCTGCTTCTTGAAGCTGGGGCACAGGGAAGGGCGGTGGGCATGAGAACCGACCATTGACATGAAGGTAAGAAGGACAGAAGCTTTTGTGAGAGACAAAAGCTGGGGGAGAAGAACACAAGACATGTTCACACTGGCCTGGGCCGCCCATTCCTTAGTGTTTGGAGGGAATGGTTGCATCTCTGTCCCCCCCCTTGCCTCTCCTGCTCTTCCGTGAGTGAGAAGGGAGGCCCCCCCATACTCTTTGCTGAGTATTTCTCTAGTAAATTTTGTATTTCATTGTTAATTGACCACATACAGCTCGAGAGGCTTTCCTGGGCTTGGCACGGGGCTAGGTGCTGGCGATTCAGCAAGGAACAAGTTGGCCTCGATCCCCGTCATTGTGTGGCTCATTTCCCAGGGAGCCAGCTTTTCCTCAGTGACCATTCTCCTGCCCTGACTGCCTCTGCCCGTAGGCATGGTGGGCGTCTCATCGATACCTTCATTGTGAAGTCAGTCAGATGGAAGTTCACACCAACACCCTCTCAGTGAAAACCAAAGACCAAACCTACTGCAGGGTCAATTCCGATTCATAGTGACCCCCATTGGGTTTCTGAGGCAGTAAATCTTTATGGAAGTAGATTGCCCCCTCTTCTTTCTGCGGAGTGGCTGGTGGGTTTGAGTCACAAGCTTCTGGTTAGCAGTCAAATGCCTCAGGCACTGATGTCTTAGTAATGGGGTCCCTGAGTGAGGCAACTGGTTAACATGCTCGGCTACTAATGAAAAAGTTGGAGGCTCGAGTCTACCTAGAGGGGCCTGGGATCTGCTTCTGAAAAAAATCAGCCATTGAAAACCCCGCGGAGCCCAGGTCTTGTCTGACCCACATGGAGTGGCCATGCGTCATTATTTTTAAAAGTAAATGATAATGAGAATCTATGGCGAGGGGAGGGGCAGCAGGCTTGAGTGAGAAAGGAAACTAACACGAATTTCCCACCCATGGGGAGACTCAGGCAAAGAGCCTCCACGCGGCATCCATGCATAGGGGTCAGGGGTTCGTGAGCCCGGGTCGGGGAACAAAGAAGATGACTTTAACTTCATTAACCTGTAATGGGCTCCTGCACTCCCCTCAGTTATGAACGTAGACACCAAAGCACAACAGCTGCTGTCTCATCTCTGTTACCACCAGTATTTTTCACCCAAACATCCCAGATGTTTTTACATTGCATTCCAGTTGTTGGAAGTAGCTTGCAATATCATTTATGCTTATCGTTGCTTGGAAATTACAGCGTCATTAACCTTAGCGCCGCCGTGCTATCTAAAATGTATAAAGAAGTTCGTAAATTACGATATCCCAGATTGGTTTCTTTAATATTTGATAACTGTATTTCAGCAAGGTTTCATTTTTTAATTCTATGCATTTTATTACATGCCTTTGAAAGTAAGATTTTGAGGAGGGGTCCATGGGCTGTACCAGCTGCCAAAGAAACGTGCTGCTTGGAAGGGTATTGGGAATTCCCAGGCTCTAAGGTTTCCTAGGCTGTAAGTCTCCAGTGGCGTAGTGTCTAAGACATTTGACTGCTAACCAGAAGGCTGGTGGTTCAAACCCACCAGCCACTCCTCGGATGGTAGATTGGGCAATCTATTTCTGTAGTGACATTGCCTCAGAAACCCAAGGAGAGGTTGCTGTGAGTTGGATCCGACTCCATGGCAGTGAGTTTAATTTTTTCTTCTTCTTATTATTAAATCTTTACAGAAGCAGACGCCTACAGAGCAGCTGGTGGGTTCGAACCACCACCTTTCAGATGGCAGCCGAGTGTTTAACCTTTGAGCTACTAGGGCTCCTTTCTGTCCAAATGCAAGAAGATTTTCTACGTGGAGCTGAATAAGAGGGTACAAAAGGGTTTGTATGAAGGAGTCCCTCAATATTGGCTTTTATGTGTGTGTGTGGGGAGAGCCAGCGGCTCCTTGAGTTAATCTTCATTATAACCTAAGTGGTTTTTCCCCTCCTGGTTTTAAATTAAGACACCCTGACCAGTCCCGTCCCTTTCCTCCACTACACTCACACAATCACCCAGTGAGGCATTTTAATTAGGCATTCTCTATTCTTAGAGCACATGAAAAAAGGGGGAAAAAAAAAACCCATAGCTGGTCTGAAGGACCCATAGCTAGGAAAGAGAAAGGTAATCATTTAATTTGTTGTTGTTTCCATAAATCAGGGCCCAGTCATCAATTTCTCCACATATTTGAGAGCACATGTTATTGACAATGTGTTCGTGGAGAAAAATGGAGCTAGCTGGCAAAGTTGTTCCATTTTCTGAAGATTAAATTGTTCATTGTACAGGCCGCCATCTGCCCTCCCTGGAAGATATTTAGTTGTTGGCAGAGACATTCAAAGTCTAGAAGAGAAAGTTGAATCTTTTTCTTTATTGTTAGGTGTAATCTAAGGCAGTTTCATTCATTCATTCATTCATTCGTTTGTTCAGTATTTATCAAATGTCTTTTGTGCCACACATGTGAATAAAGTCAGATGGCTTCCCAGGAAGGGCTCTTGGGGAATTGTAGCTGGTTTATAATCCCGTGGCACTCATTTGTGCATCAGACCCCTGAGTGGTTGGCATTTCCGGTCCCCTAACCAGCCACTCCTCGGAAGGAAAGTTGGGCAATCCTACTTCTGTAGTGATACTGCCTCGGAAACCCAAGGAGAGGTCGCTATGAGTCGGGGTCGACTCGACGGCACATAACAACAACAACAACAACAACAACCCAATCTTTAAGGAGGTCTGGTGGTGTAGTGGGTAAGACATTTGGCTGCTAACCAGAAGGTCAATGGTTTAAATCCACCAGCTGCTCTGTGGAGGAAAATGAGGCAATCTACTTCCACAAAGATTTACAACCTTGGAAACCCAATGGGGCTCACTATGGGTCAGAATCGGCTCAATGGCAGTGAATCCCCAATCCTTGTGCTATCAGGGGTTCAACAGAATTATGGCAGGTAAGACATGTTTCCTCAGTTCAAAAAGCTGCTAGTCTGTGGAGAATAGATAAGGCAAACACATCTAACAGCAATACAAGACAAAATGTGAATTGGAAAAACTACAGAGAAGGGGCACAGCTTATTTCTGAGTAGAAGAGAACTTGGAAGAATCAGACACTTTCCTTCAAATACTTCGTGTTCTTTTACACACACACTATCCTGTTAGGAAGGAGCTCTGGTGGTACAGTGATTAAAGCATTTGGCTGCTAACGGAAAGGTCTGTGGTTTGATCCCACCACCAGCGCCATGGGAGAAAGATGGGGCAGTCTGCTTCTGTATAGGTTACAGCCTTGGAAGCCCCATGGGGCCAGTTCTACTCTATTCATAGGGTTGCTATGCGTCAGAATTGAATCTTTGGCAATGAGTTAGGTCAAATTCTCTCAGCTCCCCATCCACTGGTCTTTTCACTCTAATCCAAATGCCTTTAGAGTGAACAACAGCAGCAGTGCTGTCAGAGTAGGAGGGGGGCATGTGGGTGTTGGGGGGCAGATTGTGAGCCCACCAGTATGGTCTTAGCATCAGGTACCTGATACAGGGAAATGGGAGGTGAACTTACTCAACAAAGAACTATTGGGCACCTCCTCAGTGGCAACCTGCTCTGCTAGGTTCTGTGGGAGAGCCAAAGGTGAGGAACAGAAGATAGTTCCTGCCCTCACACTTCTTGCAATAGAGGAGAAAGTTCAGGTGGGAAGTCTAAAGAGTTCTTATCAACTCCAAATCTGGCTGGACCACATAAAGTTGGGCCTCTGAGCTCTTCAGATATTTCAGTTTCAGTCCTAAGCCTCTTGCCTTGACCCGTTCCATGAGCTGCCTCTGAACCTGCCCTTAATCCCTTCATTACTTATTCTGGGGTTACTGACTTCACTTCATCCTTTAGACTTAATGAAAGCACTCTTATCTTGGCCATGACCTTGGCTATTCTTCTTGACTTTCTTGAGCAACCCTAAGGGTACCCACCTCCTCCTCTGACCTGCTGTCCTCACCTAGATTCTTCCAGACCCTACTAGCAAACCCATTCGTGCATTCCACAAACACATTCATTCTGCTGTTAGCCTACCACTCCAGGTGATGGCCAAGACTGGAATGATCCCCACCTTAGGTAGCTTATGAAGTTACTAATTTAATGAGAAAAGAGACTTGGGGCAGACTCATGCAGTGATGACAATGAAGGCAAATGCCATGCAGAAAAACAAGCAGACTCAAGGGGGAGAGGAACCGAGGGTTCTAATCTGGTCTCTCTCTCTCTCTCTCTCTCTCTCTCTCTCTCTCTCTCTGTATACATGCTTTAGACAAGAGAGGGTGTCATGAAAAGTTTTACGAGGAGGAGCATTTATTCCAGGATCTCAAGAAATGTTAAAAAACTTAGCTAGCCAGACAAAGGATTAAGGAAAGAACTCTTAGTAGAGGTCCCCAAATATTTGGAGCCGAAGTGGGAAAGAGTTTGGCTTATTTAAGGAACAAAAAGAAAGTCAGGGTAGCTGGGGTACAGAGGCAAGATATACCAGACAGTCTAAGTCATTGAGCCATTTTAAACAAAACAATTATTACTTTGGTCCAGCAGGTGAGTCTCCAACAGGCACGCTTTCCGAAATAAGTTAGGGATGTGCCATTTGTGAAAAGAGGAGCACTTTGTTTCTTATTGTACATTTGGGTGTTTTAATCAGTCAGCTTTTAGATCGAGACGGTTATGAACCAGAAAATGAGAAAATTACATTCATCCTAAAGGAGAACCATTGCTGGGAACCCTCATACTAGGCTCACGCTGTGTGAAAACTTGAGACTGTTTCCATCCAGAACAGCTTTGGAAAAATTTTTGTAAATGACACAAACAACACGGAATGTTGACTTGGAGTTTCTAGTCAACTTTTGCCTGAAAGATTTTCCGGTCTCTTTCCTAAGACGTGTTCCTTCTCACTTCCAAGGGCTACGAGCTTTCGGAAGCAGATAACCAGGCTGTTTGTTCTTCGAGGCACTTCTGGGCGGATTCCAACCACCAACCCTTTGGCTAGTAGCCAAGCGCTTAACCATTTGTGCCCCCAGGGACCCTGATGAGTACTTTTCACTTGGGTTGGGAAAGTAAGATGCACGGTCCTTTTTGTGGTTTCGGAATCTGGAGAGTGGTAGTCTGGGGGAGGGAAGAGAAGAGAAGGACATGCCTTGTAGGGCACAGTGAAGTTCTTAAAGCCAAACTCAGCACTTGGTTTTTCTTCTTCTGGCAGCCTGTGGAGTACTAGAGAAACATGTAGTCTTCAAAGTTTCCTCTATAGTAAAATTAGTAATAATCCCTTTTGAAATCATCAGTAATAGGGTAAAGGTGGATGCCTCTCTCTACACAGGTTTTGCAAAAGTTCAGGAAAAGTCAGGCACCAAAAAATGACTCCTGCAACGTTTGAAGAAGTTCATTGCCAAGGCCACCAAAATGCTTTCCATGTTTTCTCTCTTTATCATCACATAACTCTGCACGGTAGCAGAGTCGCCATGGAGGGCAGGATGCATTTGAAAGGGGAGGAGATGGGGACACCAGGAGAGGGATGAGGCCAAAGACACAAACAAAGTCAGTGGAGTGAGTGGCCGGGACTGCCATGCTTCAGGTCGTTTCAGGAGATAACACCCCAGGGCGAAACAGACAGACTCTCTGTTGCAGTTGTTGGATGGAGGCGATTCCTACTCACAGTGGCCCCATGGGACAGATCAGAACTGGGGTAGCCTGGGGTTTCCTCGGCTCATCTTCTGGGGTCCAGATTGCCAGGTCTTTTCTCCCTCAGAACTGCAGATGGGTTTGAAATGCTGACCTTCTGATTAGCAGATGAATGCTTAATCGTTGAGCCACCAAGGCACCTTGCCAGAGCCCCTAGGTGGCACAGACAACTAAACGCTTGACTGCCCCTGAAAGACTGGTAGTTTGAAGCCACCCAGAGGCACCTCGGAAGAAAGGCCTGGGAAGCTGCTTCTGAAAGGTCCCAGCCTTGAAGCTCCTATGGAGCCCAGTTCTACTCTGCATGGCGTCTCCGTGGGTTGGCATCGACTCGATGGTAACTAGCAACAACGCTTGGCCACGGCCCTTTAGGACTCGCAGTTCAGCAAGAAGGTTAAGACATGGCCATTCACTGTTGCTTTTGTTCAATCAACAAACATTTGAGCACATAGTGAGTCAGGCACTGGACTCAGCAGGGAGTCTCGCCCGTGTATTAGGAACCATGGTCCCTGCTGTTGGGGAACATGTTTATAAGCTGGTGAAGAAGGTAGACTGGAGAGCATGTCATGACACTGCATCAGTGTTGCCGAAAGGGAAGGACAGGCTGCTGCTGAGGGTTATGGCGAGGTCATTCACGGGAGCATAAAGAGTAGCACCTCATGGGAGACTCGGACAGGCCAGAGCAGGGCGACCCCCAGGGCGGACCCTGGGGTACCACAGGGGGACCCAGGAGCACCCACAGGGAGGACTCAGGCCACCACAGGGTAGACCCTGAGGCACCCACAGGGGGGATCCAGGGGCACCACAGTGTGGGGGCACCCCTAGGGCAGACCCTGAGGCACCACAGGGTGAACCCTGAGGCACCACAGGGCAGACTCGGGGCACCCACAGGGTGGACCCTAAGGCACCTACAAAGTGGACTCTGGGGTACCCACAGGGTGGATCCAGGGGCACCACAGTGTGGGGGCAGCCCTAGGGCAGACCCTGGGGCACCACAGGGTGGACCCTGAGGCATCACAGGGTGGACCCTGCGGCACCACAGGGCAGACTCGGGGCACCCACAGGGTGGACCCTAGGGCACCTACAAAGTGGACTCTGGGGTACCCACAGGGTGGATCCAGGGGCACCATAGGGTGGGGACACCCCTAGGCCAGACCCTGGGGTACCACAGGCCAGACTCAGAGGTGCTCTGTAAGGGAGGTCCATAGTACTCTTGGAAATCCTACAAGGAAGTGATCTCATGGAATGAAAGAATCAGGAAATTCATAATCAAGGAGGTGGAGGCTGAGCTGCGCCTTGAAGAAGGGGTGTGCTGCTAATACAAAGAGATGGAGCGGCAGCATTCCCGGTCATGGGAACAGCCGGGGAAGGATGTAGGCTCACCGGGGGAGGGGCTGGGAGCCCGTTTAACCAACACCTGGATTTGATAATGCATCACTTACTTGCTCTCTTGTTTTTGTCCGCCTTACCTGCTCTGGGGTAAACTCATTGGGGCCGTGGGTTCTCCTAGCCTGAGTCAGTGGCTATTACCAGAGTCTACCACAGTGTCTGGCACATAGTGGAGGCCCCATGAATATGTGTTGAACGAGTGAATGATAACTTCAGTTAATTATGCAGTTATTGCCTGCTTATCCTGTGCTATGCACACTGTATACTGACAGCATTCACTGTATTTCTTTACTTAAACAAAAATCTTTGGATAATTTTCAGTAATTGCAATAATCCCAAGAGTTAGCTCTTATGGAGAAGAGGTTACTAAGACAGAAAGAGTTGAAGGAACTTGTCCAAAGTACCTAGGATCTGTGCCATGGGTCTCTGGTTTCAGCTGACTGCTGATGCTCCCTGTACTGCCCGGTAGGTGAGAGTGGTTAGTAACACCACACAAAGCAGGCTGGCATGACCTGGACAGGACCACAGCAAGTATTCAGGGGCTTGAGCGAGTCCCCAGAGACGCAGACTCAGGGGAATGACATGCTTGGGGAAGTCACATCCCATCTCTGAGTTCCTGGGCCCTTTGGGTAAACAGGTGACAATTGCCCACAGCACTGTGATTTCTTTTGAGGGTTGCAATGATGTGTGTGAATCACTCAAGACGTTTTTAGAGGTATCCATTGGTCAGGGTCTACAGGGAGCCCTGGTGGCACAATGGTTAAGCATTTATCTGGTAACCAAAAGGTTGGTGTTTCAAACCCACCCAGTGGCTCAAGTCAATACCTAAGAACAAGAACAATAACAGGGCCATCTCCCGAAATCTCTGGCTATGTGATCACTAATCTTTCCAGCAACCTTGAAAGGTGGTTATTATTATTTTCCTTTTTCCAGATGCAGAAGTGAGATTCAAGAAAGGATTAAATTATATGTCCAAAATCACATAGCTAGTATCACAGGCTATTGAATGGAATTTTCTTATTGCCCAGTATTTTGGGTAAAACTGCAAAGACAAGGATCATAGGAGCTAAGCAGCTCACATTTTAATGAAAGCTGCCAGATGCCACCATAACCAAGTGACTAAAGTTACTATCACCAGGAATAAGGCATAGCATTATCATGAAAACCCTGGTACCACTCACTGAGGACACATCACCTTAATGGTACTCTTGGTTGTGGTCGCCACCAGAGTGGTGGTTAAGGCATTTGGCTGCTAACCAGAAGGTTGGTGGTTCAAACCCCCCAGCTGCTCCATGGGAGAAAGGTGAGACTGTCTGCTTCTATAAAGATTTACAGCCTTGAGAACCCAATGGGGATCTCTAGAGTTTGAACTGGCTTGATGGCAATGAGGTTTTTTTTCTTTATATAGATTCTATTCATGAGGAAACATCAGAATAACCTCAACTGAGAGACATTTTACAAAAACAAAAACAAAACAAGCACTGACCAATACTCATCCAAAATGTTAAGGTCATAAAAGGCAAGGAAAGATCAAGGAACTGTCACCAAAGAGAGGAGGAGACACGACAACTAAATTCAATGTGAGGCTTGACATTACAGCCTGTAACAGAAAAAGGGTGTTAGGCAAAAATCTGGTAAGATTTGAAAAAGATCTTTAGTTTAGTGAATGGTATTGACCAAACCCCAAAGTAAACCCATTGTCATCAAATCGATTCTGACTCAGTGATCCTGCAGGACAGAGTAGAAATGCCCTGCAGTTTCCAAGGCTGCCATCTTTATGGAAGCAGACCACCATATCTTTCTTCTGCAGAGCAGCTGGTGGGTTTAAGCCACTGACCTTTCAGTTAGCAGCTGAGTACTTAACCACTGTACCCCCAGGGTTCTCTTGAATACTATTCAACCACTGTTGATTTCATAGTTTTGATTTGGCACAGTGATTAAAGCACTTGGCTGCTTACTAAAAGGTTGGTGATTCAAACCCACATGGAGGTTCTGAGGAAGAAAGACCTGTTGATCTGCTCCCATAAGGATTGGCAGCCTTGGAAACCTTATGGGCAGTTCTACTCTGTTCTCCAGGGTCACTGTGAGTCAGAATCGACTCGGTGGCAGTGGGTTTGGTTTGGAGTTTCCAGCAGGTCAGGAGCTGCGTTGTTGCTCATTGATATCCGGCCCCAAAGTGGGAAGGAGTGCTTAACAGCAAGAAAATGAAGGGTGAACCATAGGGGGGCAGATGCTTAGGGGAGTTAGAAGTGATCGTGAATGGGGCACTTCTCCCATTTTAGGAACCAGGACTCTCATGGACCCCATGCGTGCCTCACTGGGGAGTCAACCTCTGGATGTCTGCCTCATACAGGACCTTGACTAACAAGAGGGTTGCAACACACTTCATTAGTAGGAGAAGTCATTCCTCTTGCCCCAACCTTCCTCTGGAGATCCAATACATCCAAGAAAACAAGGGGCCAAGAAGCAAAAGGGGAGGAAGCAGCCTTCCTTCCCCCTTCCCGCCCCACGGCTGGGACAACCAGCTGAGCTGGCTCCGTTCCACTCCTTTCGTCCCCCAGCAGGTCATGCTGGGCAGGTTCACATAGCAGGGGCAGAGGTGTGAGAGTGAGCAACCCAACGGTGCCAGTTCTTTCTAAGCCTCTGCTTATACATCTGCTAACATATGGCTGACAAACATATAGCTGAGCCCAGAATCAGAATGAACGGACACTACCAAGTTACCTGGCAAAGGGCATGATGCAGGGAAGGGTCAAGCACTGGGGCCACTTTTGCAACCTACCAGCCAGGTGACGGCAGTAAATGGAAGAGCTGGGATGAAGCCAGGTTTGGTTAGTCTCTAAAGCCCACACTCTTCTCTAGACTCAGCTGCACCCCCCCCCCCCCGGCCGCATCAGTGGGTAAGTGTGACATGATCAAGGCATGTGTTTCAAGTAAGAGAGTAAGACATATGGGCAACACAAGGCCCAAAGCCATCAAAGTGGCTCTTTGGGGTCCCTCTTCCTCTGTGGGTTTCATTTCCTGAGTGCATTAGCTTCCTTGCTGCTTTGGCAGTGAGTTGAGTCAATTCGTATTTCTGGAGACTGGCCAATCTCTCCAGTGTCTTTGGCCAGCTCTGGCTCCAGCTGAACCCGGCCCGTGACATTAGACACCAGGCTTTGCTGGACATCTTCTCCCTGGCTACCTTCCACTGCCAATGGGTAGAGTGCTAACAGAAGTCAGTTAAATTAGACTTGGTAAAGGGACGCTGCATCTTTGAGTAATGAGGTTGGGAAACAGGGAAAACATTTTCCACTAGCTCATGTCTGACTGTATGGCGTTCCGATTTCATGACACTTCCTAATAAATCATTGCTTATCACTCACATGGGAACAGAACACGGCTCCAGTTAAGATTCGTTAGTGATTGTAAAGAAGAAACATGACTGGCTCTATATCAGAACTTCCTGATCATCTTCCTGTCCACTGCAGGCATTTTTTTATCGTTATATTTACTGTAACCGTTGTTTATAACATAAATAAGTGGAAGGAGAGAGCACCAAAAACAAATAATGAAAATAAATTTATCTTATTGATGTGTTTATGAAAGCATTGGGCAATTACTCCACAGGGCGGTTTCCATCGAGGGTTGGCGGCTGCGACACTCAGAGACGTCCCTCACACTTCGAGTTCTCTCTCCTCACCTGTTCTAGCTGTGGTGACTTGAAAGGCCAGCACGCTCACACCAGGGGTGGAAAGCCCTTGCGTGCATGCTGTTCCAGTCTGAGTCTTTAGGCCACTGAACCATGTCTGCCTCCATGTTCGTGACAGAGTCCTCTGATAGGCACATTCGTTGTAGGCTATTCCTTCACATCTGAGGGAGGGAGGGAGGAGAATTCAAAAAAAGGAAGACAGCGGGGCTGGGCTGGGGGGCCGAGTTGCAAAAGAAAACCAATTTAAACATGGTCCAGCTGATTTGCCATTTGAGATGAATAAAGACTTTTCTAAGAAAGTGCTGGCTGTGGGCCAGACCATCTTAGGAGGTTTGTGATAAACTCACCAAAGGTTAAGGGCTTGTAGACCCTGTGATGTATTCTAGAAAATTCCTCTGCTACGATGTCCTTAAGAGTAAAGATTTGGTGGGTTTGGCTAGTTGAGTGGCTCCCAATGTTTACTTTTGGATGGACAGGAAAATACAAGTCTATCCCCAAAATGCTGAGAGGGCCCCCTCTGGTCAACCCCCACCCAAGTTGACTTTCCTAGACCCCTCCCCCCACTTTCCACCTCCCAATTCCTTCCTGGTGATGCCCAGCTGAGCATGGCAATGTTGGCATTGAAGGACTCACCCAGTGGCATCACTAAGGGAGTGTGGACCATACCAGGTGACACAATCAGAGGGCATGACACGAAAATGACTGTAACATTTTTGTGCAGTGTTTCAGCAGGAATTTATGATTTTTAGAAAAACAACTCTGTAGTTAGTTATAACAACAAAAACATTTTTTTGTAAGCCCAGCTTACATGTATCAGTATGCCTACAAGGCTAAAACTCTGTGCTCATTTATCTTTTGAACCTTCTTATGGGCTCTAGTCAGAGCTGTCATTATTGCCCCGTCCTAGTGACCCTTCAAAGCACGCAGTTTCCTCTGCACATGCTACACGTGTGTGCTGCTGTTGTAGTTGCTGATTTTTAGCTACAATATTGTGTTTTAGCTACAATATTGTGGTAAGTAGTATTTATGAGCTTGTAGCAATAATTTTTTGAGAATGAAGTAGTAATTAAAGGAAAATAAGAAAAAAAATTTAAAAAGCCTGTATTGATAATGTTGTAACTAATAATGTTGTAATTCAGTATAGAAAGATTTTATAAAACAATTTTATTGGTATTCTTATAATCTAAGATACATTACATGTAAGCAATTTACAATCATATTTATCACAGATATTTCTATAGTTAAAATTGATAGTAAACATTACTAAGGATTCTGTAGGGTCTGGTATAGGAGGAGGTGCCTGTGTGGTGTGACACTATGAGTTACCACGCTGAGTGACACCAACCTTAGTGACGTCACTGACTCACCCTCCACTCTCCTGCCTACTCCATCCTATTCACAACACACGTAGTAGACTCACACTCGGTGAGAGGGGCAGACACCAGTAACTCTGTCTGGAGAAACTGAGGTGGAGCCCTCTGTCTACAGAGGAGACCATTTCCTGGTTGCCATTTTCTGTTTCTGGAGAGCAGCTGGAATGTTCTAGATTGTTCTCACCGAGCACCATGACTAATCCTCAAAGTCCTAATCTTTGAACCTGGGATCAGTCAACCACGAGTAGCCAGTCCTTGGGCTTGAGGCCTGAAGAGGAGGTTTGTTTAAACTTAGGGTAACTAACTCATCTCAGTTTACCCGGGACTACCGATTTTGGGACTCCATCTTGGGAACATCCTCAAACCAAGATGTTGGTCAGCCTATTTAAAACGGCAGAGTGAAGAGGCCTGGGGGAAGTTTATTCGACTCCACCCCTTTTCTTGGTCCTTAGCCACTGATATCCACGGTTTTCCCTAAAGCTGTGGAAGCCAATGAGGATTGCAGAGGCGGATGAAACCTCTGAAAGGCTTAGGGTGCCTTATGGTTTACTTCAAGGAGTCCAGGTGGCACATGGTTAAGTGCTTGGCTGCTCACCAAAACACTGGCGGTTTGAACCCACCAGTTGCTCCGTGGGAGAACAGACCTGAGGCTGTGCGCCTTTAACAATCACAGCCTAAGGGGCCCCGTGGGGAGTTCTATTTTGCCCTGGATGGTCACTATGAGTTGTAATCGACCCCACACATAACAACATCAACATGGTTTCTTCAGGCACTCCAAGAATACCAGGCCTGTACACCAGGCCTAGCTCTCTGCTACCACTGGTGGAGGAACAGCTAGGTCTGTTTCATTGTGGGCACTTTCCACTAATCACCTCTGCTGCTCAGAACTACCCCACAAAGTTTGCATTATCTGGTCATTTCACAGATGTGGAAACTGGCTCAGGACACAAGTGACTTACCTACATTCTCCCAGCCAGTAAATGGCAGAGCTGTTCAGGTCTGATTCCAAAGCCCTTTCCACATGGTATGTCCACTCTTACACACACATCAACTATTTTTAAACCTTAGATCAGTTGGTGGCACAACTGTTAAGTGTTGGGTTGCTGACTGGAAGGTTGATGGTTCGAACTCAGCAGCCCTGCAGGGCCAAGACCTGCCGATGGGCTTTCATAAAGATTACAACCAAGAAAACCACAGGGGCATTTCCACTCTGTCACTTGGGGTCACTATAGGTTGGAATGGACTCCACAGCGCCCAACAACAACGGAACTACCTTCAAGTGCTGTTCAGACAGATGAGAAAGCTGCAGCTCAGAGGGGTTAAGTAACCCAATCAAGGCCACACAGGGCTGGTGAAGAAGAGAATGAGACTAAAGACTCTAATCTCTGGGGAAATTGCCGCTTTTCCCCTGAACTCCCTGTGTCCTCTGTGGAGGAGAAAGTGGACACAAGGCTTCTTAGACTTCTCTCCGCTCTTGAGTGGATAAAGATGCAGCCTGACCCTTACTGCGCATTTCTGAACACTTTTAAAGTGTGCTGATTAGATACGAAAATGGTGTTTCTCACATTTTATAAATATTTTAAAGATCCTTTTTAAACAGCACAACAGAAACAGTGAGCTCACTGCCCAGAATTCTAAGGGCTTTTTTTCTCCTTTTCCCTGGTATGGCATTTTACACAATCCATCACACCAGTCTGGGAAACGCACAGTGCAGCCACTAGGTGAGGGAGACAATACTGGCCAGAAAATGTGGCCAGTGCTTCCAGGGACGGTGCCCGTTTGGAACTAAATGGTGATGGATGTGAAGAAGCTGTAATTTTTGCAAACGGCTGTGTCTTGGGACAGCATTAAGGTCCCTCCGTGTTCTCACAGAAGCCAGGACATGCTAGTAAGAAAGCCTCACCTTCCAGCACCCGGGCTGAAGTTTCCTCTTAAGCAGGATGAGAAATTACTGTAAACTGTTTCTTATTTTTTTTAAAACAATGGTTTGATAACAGTTGCGCACAGAGCTCTCGTCTGCACCAGGCGTCGCTTAATTTCATCACAAAACTCTGCCGGCTTAAAAACAGCGATCAGAACAGGGGAATACAGATTTGACAACGCTGTGAAGGCAGCTTTGCTAACGATTTTCGAACAGCCTGCAACTGAGGCCTAAATGCCGACAATATCCATAAACAACTCTATACTGCCCAATTAGGGAGACAGAGACGTAGCGTCCTGTCAGGAAGATTTGCATGGCTGAGAGTCTGAGATCAGAGAGCCGATGAGGGATCGCTCGGAGTGATGGGGGCGCAGACGGATGACTATCATTACGATATTACAGGGACTCACACCTTCCCAATTACTGGCAGGATTCATTAATTACCAGCGCATTTCCCTAATAGAATCCGAGCTCTGGCTTATCAGCGCCTTCCCTCTGTCCACCTAAACCCCCACTCAGCAGTCGATCACCTATGAAAAATTAGACAGTGTAGCTTCTAGTGGCCTATTTAAAGGAAAGAGGAAAATGGATATGGGAATGTGCGAGCGAGGGTGGGACGAGGGAGAGCTGGAGCAGGAAGGCCGAAAGCAACGGAGTGGCCGGGGGAGTAGATTGGTGGTGGTTGCAGGGAGGTTTACTGTGATGAGTGCGGAGATACAAGCATCTCCTTCACACACACACACACACACACACACACACACATGTTGTTGAGTGCCGTTGACTTGACTTCAACTCATAGTGACCCCATGTGACAGACTAGAACTGGGTTTTCTAGACAGCGGTCTTCATGGGAGATGAGCATCATGTCCTCCCTTCCACGGAGCTGCTGGTGAACTTGAACCACCAATCTTTTGGTTCGCAGCCAAGCATTTAAGTGTTGTACTACCAGGGCTCCATACACACCCCTGCAGACAATCTCCTGATGACTGTCCATTGTATTTAGAAGAAAAATCTAAATCCCCACCAGTCCTGTACTTCCCTTCATCTACTCTTCCTCCTTGCCCACAAAGGCCCACCTGCCTGCTGCTCCTCCAACACCCAACGCAAACCTGCCTCGGGGGCCCGGCACTTGCTGGATCTTTTCTGTAGGAGAGGGGCCGACCAAAACCCAAACTCACAGCCATGGAGTTGGATCCGACTCATAGCGCCCCTCCTTGGGTTTCTGAGGCGGTATCACTACGGGAGTAGATTGCCCAACCTTCCTTCCGAGGAGTGGCTCGTGGGTTTGAACTGCCAGCCTTCTGGTTAGCAGTCAAATGCCTTAGGCACTATGCTATGAGGGCCAGGTGGGCCAAATTTAGCATACAGCTTGTTTTCATTCAGCCTCTTCTGGAGCTAAGAAAGCTTCTATATTTTTAAAGCATTAAAATGCAAAAAAAAAGAGAGAGAGAGAGAAGATGTGAAGAATTGTACATGACCCACCAAGTCTACAATCTGGACATTTCCAGAAGAAGTTCTGCCAATGCCAGGATCAGAACCCCTTCTCTCAGGGCTTGTCCGAGGGCATCTTCTCATACTCAGGCCTTATGTCCCGCCATCTCTGCAGAGCAGGCCCTTTGCTTAATGTCCATCATGGCACTCATTGCCAGTGAGGGCTGACTGATAAGCTTTATTTATTAGTTTCTCAAGGTGGTCGTCAATGTGGGCTAAGCACAGTGAGTGTGATACCCTGAAGAGCTGTTAGGAATCCTCACACACCACAGGGTTTGATTCAGTTCACTGGGGCCGGGACCCAGGCATTGGTGTCCGTGTGCACAGAGAGGAAAGCAACTGGGTGGCACAAACGGTTAAGCGCTCGACTGCTAACAAAAGGGTTGGGGCCTCAAACCCACCCAGAGGAGCCTCAGAAGACAGGCCTGGCAATCTGCTCCTAAAAGGTCATTGCCTTGAAAATTCTGTGCCTTATGGAGTAGTTCTACTCCGCATACGTGTCCTCATGAGTTGAAGTTAATTCCACAGCCACTAACTACAATGGAGGGAGAGAGACTCTGGGTGATGCCAACAGTGAACAGGCTCGGCTGTGGCCAGAAAAGCCGAGGCTCAAGTCCCCCAGAGGTGGCTTGGAAGAAAGGCCTGGTGATCTGAATCAGCCGCTGAAAATGCTACGGAGTAGCACTGTGCTCTGATACACACCGGGTCATGGGGAGTCCAGATGGACTCAGCAGCAGCTGGTGCCATGTATATGTGTGTGTACACAGACACGTGTGTGTGTCTGTGTATCTACGTATTTGTTTACGCTTCCTCCATAACTCCATTGCACGGCCACGTTTGGGAACACCTGGCTCTTGTGTGTCTCTTCCCACTAGAATGTCACCTCCACGAAGTCACGCCTGTTGTCCATCTGCCCACTTTTGCAGCCCTGCAACGGGAACAGTGTCTGACACAGAAGAGCAGTGCCGTCAAGGTCTGATGAGTGAATTAAAAAAGATGTGAAGGAGCTCGGGGGCATTGTGGTCAAAAGCATTCGGCTGTGAACCACCAGGTCAGGGGTTCAAACCCACTCACCACTCCCAGGGAGAAAGATGTGGGAGTCTGCTTCCATAAAGATTACAGCCTTGGAAACCCTATGGGGCAGTTCTACTCTGTCCTATGGGGTCGCTGTGAGTCAGAATCAGTTTGATGACAGTGTGTTTGGTTTTTGTGGATCACACATATGCCCATGAATTGAGGCCTGCCGCAATGTGACATGATGCAAGGTCTCCCAAGCTGAAGTCATGCATCAGAGAGGGGTGACAATTTCCGGAACCCTTACAGCTGCAGCAGACTCAGCCCCATTAAGGATAATGGGGTATGAGTCTCCCAGGCTGTCAGCTTGTTACTGTCAACAGCATGATCAGTTATCAACTGCTTTTACAATTATGCATTGTTATGGATTAAACTGTGTCCTCTGAAAATATGGGATGTAAATCCTAACCTCAATGCCTGCAGTTATCATCCCATTTGGGAATGGGTCGTCTTTGTTATGTTAATAAGACAGGGTTAGTGTAGGGTGTGTCTTAAATCAATCTCTTCTGAGATATGAAAGAGCTAAATTAAACAAGCAAGCGAAAGAAGCAGAGATGGGGGAAGAGAGATGCCAAGCCACATGAAAATCACCCAGCAGGAGAAGCTCAAAGAGACCAGGACCCTCCCCGACAGAAAGAGAGCCTTCCCTTTGAGCCAGCTCCCTGAATTCAACCTACCTCCTCAACCGGGAGAAAATACACTTGGGTTGTTAAGGCCGCCCACCTGTGGTATTTCTGTTACAGTAGCACCAGGAGGCTTAGACACACAACATGGCTCTCCACGCACAAAGACACAGCAACCCCCAAACTCGCTTCCCCTTTTAAATGTACTGAAAAAGAGCAGAGATTTCAATCCTTCATCTGTTCACGGATGAAAAAACATTTCCAAATCGTCAGTGATCACATTTTTTTTTTTTATATTCGAAAGACGACCAACTGTTCCCAGTGATTTCGATTACATTTTCTACCTATTATTTCATGTAATGGCATCCCTTAAATTTTAAATTAGCTTTGAAGAATAAAAATAATTGAATTCCTGCTGTTTTGTGTACATAGAGGGTGACAGGAGCTAATGTGATAATTTAAACTGTAAATGAGTCTTCACTTTGTGTTCATTAATTACAGCTAATTACTGAATTACAAACCTTCTTGGTTAGGCACTGTTATGTATTCATGTAGCATGTTGAATCTCCAGCTGGTGTAAAACTGTTTTATAGACTTACAAGCTGACACACCAAGCTACCACGGAAACAATTCAGTTTGAAAACCAGGGGGGTGGGACCACATAACTGCAAAGGTTTCTTAGAATGAAAAGAACACTGTGCTTCCAACTCATATCTTTGGGGATAGTGGATCTTGCACATATAATTAGAACAATTTATGCCACAGGAAAAGAAAAAAAAAGAAGGCTCAGCTGTTCTCCGCTCTGGGTGAAAATCTATATTAGAGCAAGTAATGTGCGAGCCTCAAGTGTTCCTGCCCTTATCTCCTTGTTCCCTGGAAACTGAGCATCATAATTATTTATTAGCTGATCTTGCTTTTAATAACAAAGACACATCACGGGTGCCAGGAATCCTGCCCAATTCTCCTGACCAGAAATGGTTTGAAAGAAAAGATTCAAACAGACAGGTCAACGACTTGATCATGGTGAATTCTCTCTTACTAGGTTAAAAATAAGATTTAAAAATTTTTAATTTTTTTTTCACAGGGAGCTGGGCACTTAGAGTTATTAAACATTAGTATCTGGTGTATTATTTCTGACTCCAGATGGGAAGTTTTGGATGTCTGGTTTACCAAGATTTTCCCTAAAAGAGTTTGTTGGAGAGATATTCAAACTGATGCGTGGTCTCTGCTTGGCTTAGTTGTGTCACTGTAACTAGCACAAGAGGAGATAAGCGAAGCCAGTAGGTATGTTCTTCAATGTAGTCACGCATTTATTAATTTTTTTCATGTGTCCCATAATTTGATTGAGCATCTACTTAGTGGGGAACAAAATACCAGGTGCTAAACCAAAAAACCCCAAACTCACTGCAATCGAGTGAATGCTGACTCACAGCGGCTCCCTTTTGGGTTTCTGAGGCGGTAAATCTTTACCGAAGTAGGCTGCCCAGTCTACAAGGTACAAATGCTAATGTGCTTAGCTGCTAACCGACAGGTTAGAGGTTTGAGTCCAGCAACAGGTTCCTCAGAAGAGAGGCCTGACAACCTCTTTCTGAAAAAACGAGCTGGTGAAAACCCTTTGGCACACAGCTCTCTGGACACGTGAGGGCTTTTATGAGGCACCAAAAGACGAATCAGCCACGGGTTGTGTACACACCTGGGTAACCCTGGTCTCCTCCTGTTAACAACCCTGATGGTCCCTAGGCGAGCCACCTCTCCCTCATTCTCAGGCTACGTATGGGTTTGGGTGGGGCTCACCCCACCTCCAGGGCTGGACATGTGACTCAATCGGACTAATCACTGTGTTCCACTCTTCTGGCAACAGAGATTGGTTCAAGGATGAGCACTGACCCAAAGCAGTCCAATTGAAAAAAGAATCGCTGGAACTTTTTGTTTCTTTGGGGTGGTTGCTGAGCCTGAAGGTCCTGGGAGTGGCTGAGCCACCGCTTCACAAACGAGCTGTCTGAGGATAATGCCACCTCCAAGGAAACGCGAACTGCGAGGCTAAGGGGGCTCGCCTTCCAACGACACCATTTAAGCACTGGATTCAGCTGCACCCGAAGGAACTCTGGTGGTGTAGTGGTTTGGCTTAACCAGAAGGTCGGTTGTTCGAACCCACCAGCTGCTCGGCAGAACAAAGTTGAGGGAGTCTGTATCGCTTCTGTAAAGATTGACAACCTTGGAAACCCAATGGAGGTTGCT
>NW_006921636.1:2202788-2204100 GCF_000298275.1 Orycteropus afer afer
GGTGCTGGAAGAGAGGACCTTTTCTATTTTGGGAGAAGGAAGAGGATAGGGAAAGGCTTTCTAGAGCAGAAGGTGTTGGTAAAAGAGAAAGAATTAATTTGTGGCAAGGCAAGGAGGAGAAAGGGAGCGAGGAGACGGAATTCCGAGGACAGGCTGGGGCTTGTGCTGGGATCGCACAGTGTTGCTGAGGCAGAGAAGGAGCGAAGGGGAGGGAGACCCCACGAAGTAACCCATGGTCCGTATCCCTTGCTGTCAGTTGCCGCTGGGTCAGCTCTGATGCGTGGTGAACACGTGTCCAGCAGATCGAGACCCTCTGATCCTGCGTGGTCTTCACAGTTGCCAGTGTGTTCAAGTCCGATGCTGAGGCTATACCGTGTGTTTTGAGCCCGGGTGGTGCAGCGCCTGAGGCATTTGGCTGCTAACCAGAAGGTTGGCATTCACAACCACGGCTGCTCCGTGGAAGGAAGATGGGCAATCTACTTTGGTGAAGATTTACCACCTTGGAAACCCAATGGGGGTCATTATGAGTTGGAATTGACTCGATGGCAGTGGGATTTTTTTGGGAGGCTGGTGTATTCTGAGTGCCTTTCAACCCAGGAGACTCAGCCTCCAGCACTTACGGGACAATGTTCTACTGTGACCCATAGGGTTTCACTGGCTAATTTTCAGAAGCTGATCCCAGGCCTTTCTTCCTGGTCTGTCTTAGTCTGGAAGCTCTGCTGAAACCTGTCCACCCTGGGCGATCCTATTGTATCTGAAGTACCAGGGGCATAACTTCCAACGTCACTGCAACATGCAAGCCACTACACTATGACCTCAGCATCTTTTTGCATAAGTAAGTCACCCGTGGCTGTAGCTGTACAAACGAAGGGTAGACGTACCATAGGGTTGCTTTGTGCCCACCCTTCCCCAGCACAGTCACTGACCTCTGGCTTTGGGTTTTGTGAATTTGACCTTTATGACAACGTTGGACAGGTGAGGACTAGAGTAGTTTCTTGGAGGTAGAAGGAAAGAGAAGATGTTACCTGTCATTGTGGATCATGAATGGAGAGCCACAGGATCTGCCCCTGGGGACTCCATCCCCAGGGACAGCTCCACGCTTACACATTCTGAGCCAGGGGTTGTATGCCTCGAGCCTTCAGCTTCATCAGACACTGTGTTAAATGCTGTAAAAGCAGCAATAACAAACAGAAGCACAGCAAACCATAGCTGAGTGCTCGTGAGGCTCCAGACACTGCACTAGGCTTAACGACGATAGCAATACATGATCACCACCTCTGTTACCGAAAATAAAAACCCATAGTGGGTTTAT
>NW_006921636.1:2204420-2219920 GCF_000298275.1 Orycteropus afer afer
CAGTCAAATACTTAAGATTACAGCCTTGGAAATCCTGTGAAACAGCTCAACTTGGTCCTACAAGGTCACTATGAATTGGCACTGACTCAACAGTAATGCATTTGGTTTTGATTGGGTTATTGTATTAAGTAAGTTTCTCACATTAACTCATTGTGTTTTCACAGCAATCCTGTGAGGGTTACAGATAAGGAAACTGAGGCTCAGAGAGGTAGAGTGACTTGATGAAGGTCAGACACTTAGCTGGTGGGGGGGCTGGTTTTTGACGGTAGGTAAATCTGATTACCAGACCAATGTTCTTTGCTATCATGCTGTCATATTTCCTCATAGCATATTTTTTCGTATAGATTAGCATTTCATGTGTTTTTAAAGTTCATTTTGCCCCATGAGCTCATCACCCTGGAAAAAAAGAAATAGATAAGAAAGAGGTCATTTTAGCCGTGTGTCATGTAACTCCCTTATTCTGGCCTCAGTGAAGTCTTCATTCCATAAGGCCTGTTTTGATTTTGTTTCTTTGCATCCACCAGCATCTAGTACTAGAATCTTTTCCAGGGCCTGGCACACAATAGGTACTCAAAATGTTGGTTGAATGGAGCTGCCTTGAATTAAAATGGTTCCTTTACTGAGTTTCCTAAAAGCAAGTGTGGGCTCCAAACCAATGGGGAAATCCTTTACGAAAGGCTGGATCCTGATTCCAAAAACTTCCTGTCTTTTTGTGATTTGGGAATATCACGTATCCTGGACTCTTCTTGTTTTATTTTCTTTCTTTTAGAGTCTCGGACACTCAAAAATAGCACGTGAAAAGAAAGCAGGCGATTAAGCGACACACACAGTCTCCTTTTTCGGCTCGGTAGGTGTTTGCATCCGGCTCAGACAGCCCAGCCTGCACAAACACGCTCAAGAAGCAGAGACAGCCAGCAGCAGGCCCGAAGCAGCTGCGCCTCCAGACCAGCCTGCTGGCAGTTTGGCCAGAGCACTGCAAGCAACGGAAGTCACTGGAGCCAGGCAGATGGTCAGCAGATTGTCAGCGGACCCTGAGAAACCTCAAGAATGCCCCCAGACACCAAACGGACCCATGCTGAATGTGGCCATGCCTGCTTGCTTTGTGACTATCCACACTGCTGTTGGTTTCTTGTGTTTGTTGCAGCTGGGAGCCCAGCATTGACCTTCATAACCACTGTACATGGAAACCAAGTCAAGTGTCTCTAAAGGGACTGCCAGGAGCTTTCCTTGACTATATCGGCCTTCACAAGACCTGTCTTCCTTGTCATTCATCTACAAGCCACTTCCAGGAGCATGAAGCTCAGCCCTTAATATGACTTTATCTTGTTAACCAGGAGAACACCAGGTGTCCTCGCGTCCACTCTGACTCATATCAACCCCATGGATCAGACTGGAACTGTGCTGCGTGGGGTTTTCAATGGCTGATTTATTTTTCTGTTTTTATTTTACATTATGATTTGGGTGCAAGTCTACCGAGCAAATCGGTTTTCCAATCAACAGTTCATCAATGTTCTGTTTTGTGACCTTTAGTGCAATTCCCACAATGTAACAGGACTCTTCCCACTTCCTCGTGGTGTTCACCATTTCCCTTCGTCCTTTTCCCTTCACCCTTCTTTCCTATCCCTCCCTGCCTTCTGAGCTTCATCCGTGGGCAAATGCTGCCCTTTTGGTCTCCTACTGTTGATTGTTCTAAGCAGTGCGTTCCTCCTTGGCATTTGTTGTTGTTGTTGTTGTTTGCCATTGAGTCGGCCCCGACTCATAGCGACCCCTCCTTGGGTTTCCGAGGCAGTATCACTACGGAAGTAGGATTGCCCAACCTTCCTTCCGAGGAGTGGCTGGTGGGTTTGAACCACCAGCCTTCTGGTGAGCAGTCAAGTGCCTTAGGCACTATGCTACCAGAGCTCCTTGGCATTATGGTTCACTTTATAGACCTGTCTATTGTTTGGCTGAAAGTTGAGCCTTGGGAGTGTGTCCAGTTCCAGGCTTGAAGAATGTCTAAGGACCATAGTCTTGGGGGTTCCACAAGTCTCTGTCAGACCACTAAGCCTTGTCTTTTTTTTTTTTTTTTTTAATCATTTTGAGTTTTGTTACACATTTTCCTCTCACTCTATCCAGGACCTCCTATTGTGATCCTCAGAGTGGTCAGCAGTGGTAGCCAGGTACCATCTAGTTCTTCTGGTCTTGGGGTCATGGATGTTGAGGTTTGCATGGTCCATTAATTCCTTGGACTAATTGTTTCCTTGTATCTTTGGTTTTCTTCACTTTTCTTTGCTGTGGATGGGGAGAGACCAACAGTGGCACCTTAGATGGCAGCTGACAAGATTTTCAGATGCCAGTCGCCACTCACCACAGGAAGACGTAGAACACTTGTTTTGTGAATTGTTATGCCAATTGATCTTGATTTCCTGAGACTGTGGTCCTGAGCCACTAAGCCTAGCAACTCATTTCCCTCGAGGGGTTTGGTTATGACTAAGAGAAAGGTTGGGCAATTCTGCTTCCGTAGTGATACTGCCTTGGAAACCCAAGGAGGGGTCGCTATGAGTCAGGGCCGACTCGATGGCAAATAACAACAACAACAACAAGATGTTCTCATAACTTCGCCCCCTATATGCCCTACTACATTCATGGGTACCTTTGCAGACACATAAATACATATGTAGACATATCTTTTGTCAAACCTAAATATATTCGTGGGTGTAGTCCAACTCACCCTCCCACCACTGTTCAGCTTGAGTGTCTATCTGTGTCTCTAGTGGTGGATTATTGTTGTTGCTGTTATTGCAGGAGTGAGTATGTAGTAGTGTTCCCCTTTGTTGTCTTTAACTCTTGTGCTCGTCCCTTTGTCTTCCTCTGCCTCGATCATTTCGTGCTGACCTCCACATTGCATATTGCCTTTCTCTTCACCCAAGTTCACACGTGTCTCCCCTCTAGTTGGTGATTCTTTCCCTCCTGCCCCTGGTGACCTTTAAAGAATGATTCTTTCTGTGTGTAAACCTCTTCTTGACTTTCTGCAGTGGTAGTCTTATACAGTACTTGTTCTGTGATTGAGTAATGTCACTCAGCATAATGTGCTCTAGCTTCATCTACCTTATGAGGTGTTTTGTAGATTCACTGTTACTCTTTAACGTTGTGTAGTATTCCATTGTGTGTATATACAATACTTTGTTCATTCATCCATTGACGGGGACTTCGGGTTTTCCCATCTTGTTGCTATTGTGAGCAGTGCTGTGAGGAGCATGGGTGTACGCATATCTGTTCCTGTCACAGCTCTTAGTTCTCCAGGATATTTACTAATAGTGGAATTACTGCATCATATGGTATTTCTACTTCCAGAATTTTAAGGAAGAATGGCTGATTTTTTTGGAAGTCAATTGTCAGACCTTCCTTCTGAGGAGACTCTGGCTGGACTGGAACTTTCAACCTTGCAGTCAGTTGCTAAGCACGTTAAATGTTTGCTCCACCCATGGACTCCATTTTGCCTTGTAGTACTGGTAAATTACCCCTCACATGTTAATCTCGACTCTCTTGTGTTGTTGGCACCTTGAGGGTGAAGATGATGGACTTTGAAGTTACTCAGACTTAGGTACAAAGCCTAGATATGTCACCTTCAAACTGGGTGGCCCTGGACAAACCATTTTGCCTTTTGGAAATGTAGTTTCCTCTTCTGTGAAGGATGTGAATGAGTCATTGTGACAATTATCTGAGATAAGGTACACAAAGGACTTGGCACAGAACCTTGCGTTCTTGGTGGCTGCTCAGCAGGTTGTTGTTGTTGTTATTGTTCTGATGGTGCTGCTGCTGATGACAGTGGTAGCATCTACTAGTCCTTATACAGCCCACTGCACTCAGGACATTTTTGACCAACAATATTTACCTCGTCAACATTTGGTGATTCAAGAACCAAAATCCTTTGCCTTTGGGTCAGTTCCTACTCATAGCAGCCCTTTAGGACAGAGAATTGTCCCATGGGGTTTTCAGAAGTCTTAGGGCTGTAATCTTTGCAGAAACAGAGACTGCCACATCTTTCTCCTGCATCTGAGCTCAAACTGTTGACCTTGTGATTATCAGCTGAGCACTTAACAACAGTGTCACCAGGGCTTCTTTTGGGGGGAGATTGAGTAATTCAGAATGGAAGAAACAGCTCCAACCAATCGGTGGCTGATGGATGGGAAAGGATTTGAGAAGGGAGGACAAGAGAGGGCGAAAGGAGAAGGGGTGGACAGAATATCTGCTCTTCTACAAGAACACTCCCTGGGGCAGACACTAGACACTGTTAGTTACCTTCTCAGCGGTCATTTCCCTGCTCTTCCTTGCTAATAAAGTCCTGGTTTTGTTTCCTGGGGCAATGTGCCCAGCTAAATATTCACTTTATGACATCCCTTACAGCTACAGATGACAAAATGACATGGTGCTGGGTAGGGAGGTTTAAGTGGAATTCTGCTGGGCTTTCTGGGAAAGATTTGCTTCTCTGAAAAGAGAGGACAAAAGTGGCCGGTTCGTCTATTTCACTCCTTTTCCTACCTTGTATGAGAATGGGATGTCTGTGGCAGCAGCCATTTTGTGACTGTGAGGCACGGTACTGAGGGAAAAATAAGAGGTGCACAGAGACCCGTCTTCCAACATTATCAAGTCATTGACTCATTGCTATAATTGTCTGCTTCCAGATGTCATGATGGTGGAAAAGAAACTCCCAATTTACCAAGTCACTGTCAGTCAAGTTGTCTTTTACTTGCAGCCTAAAGCTTTCCTAACTTATAACCTTCCTGCTTTTCTTTGATAATGAAACTTTGGAACTCCAATAGAAACAAAACAAATCCCAAAGTCAGCATGAGTAATACACAAGAAGTGGCAGCTGAGGGTTTGCTCCACGAACACAGGCACTGAGCTGACAGCACATAACCATGGGAAATAATAGCTAATAATAATAACGGACACGAATGAAGTGTTCAGTCTAGGTCAGAAGTAGCACATTACTCGACATAGTAGATATTAAGACAAAGACCGTAAAATGTGGTAAGAAGAGGTAAATGAATCAATGACATGCAGCTCTACCAAACAGCTTTGTCGTCTTCCTCTCCTACCACAGGAAACTTTGTTTCCCATATTTTCAGTATTTCTTCCTGTAAATGGAGATAATAATAATTGTTGCCTCGTAGATATTACATATTTGTTATTTATTAATATTAAATGAGTGACTACAGATGAAGATCTTTAAAAAGTACCCATCACATAGCAGATACTCAGTGTATGTTAGGAGTTGTTGTTATTACTGTAATCATCTTGGTGAGATTATTGTAGGGACAAGAAGCTATGTGATTTTGGTCAAGTCTGTTCCATGATCTGGACTTTATTTCTCCCTGACTGTGAAATGTGTCTATATGACTAAATTGGTGTTTCCTAAATTTCTTTCTCCCACATACACCCTTCTTGATTTTTCCCATCACTATCACCTGTATTCTCTCTATTTTTTTTAAACAAAAAATTTTCCCAAAATCAAAGCAACTTTTTTCTTTAGCTTTATCCTAAGCAACAATATTCATGAAAACACAGGTATAGATCAGTGATTCTCAACTGGGGGAAATTTTGCCTCAGGGAACATTTGGAAGTGCCTGGAAACATTTTAGTTGTCCTGTTTGGGGACAACAGTCCCTCATCCCAAGCAGGGGCCAAGGAAGCTGCTAGGTGTTCTACAAACTGTGAAATCCACATGACAATGCTCACAATAAAGAATTAACTGGCCTACACTATCCATAGCACCAAGATTGAGAACCTTGATACATCCACACATACACACACTCAAATACATGTTTAGATAAATAAATATGCATTTAAAAAATCATCCAAGTAACATGTAAAATCGTCTTGTGAATCTTCAGGGGAAAGGATTATTGACTTTCCCCTGATAAGCTGCTTTCCAAGTCTCTTCCTCCTCTAGGACTCTCAGCAAAGTCAAATGGAAGGTAATAGGTTATTTCTCATATCAGTTAGGGCTATAAAGAAGTTTCCTCAGAAACAAACCAATTCTCATTCCCAAATAGCGATAACTGTAGCCTGAATTGACTTGTAGAAAGAGCCTACCTTTCCAGAGTCCACAAACCAAGGAGCAATCTCATGACTTTGAGATGCAGCCATCCACCCAGAAAAAAGTGACTCCACAGGCTGGTCACCCAGAGCACATGTCACTAAAGATGCCCTCATGTTTACTGGTAGAGCAGTAATTGTCAACCTTTCTCCCCCCTGACGTGATGCATGGTGTGTACATGCATGATGCTCTCATAATCAGGGCCAGGGTTAGGGCTACACTTTCCCTTCTGTTTTTTTCCACTCAGAAAACTGTATTGCAATGTTACTGAGCTCATTGATCAATGTCAGCCCTCAACAATAACTGGTAATAAATTATTTGCAATTGATTGGAATTGATCCTGTGAGTCTTAAGACCACATATGAAAACTGTTGGTGAGGGAATTCTTCAACCAAGAGTTTCCTAAACTGGAGCCACTTATACACCAATGTGAGACATGATGATGAGGAAGACTGTGGAAAAAGGCAGAAAAGTGACTTGAAATTAGTGCTGTACTTTCTCCACTGAGCTCCATTAATAATTCATGTTCTCCTTCCGGTTCAGACTTCATCCTCAGTGCAATCATGGGAGGTAGGCAGGAGCGTCCTCCGCACTAGCTGATGAGAAGACTGATGAGAAGATGGGAAGGACTGCAAAGCCTGTTCACTATCTCCCTGTCCCTGTTTCCTAATTTGCTGTCTTTCCACAGGATGCTGGGACAACTTAACAGACACCCTTCCTTCGTACAATCCTCCCTACCCCAAGCCTTCTCATCCCTGGAGTTGGTGCTGGGGACTGATCTTCCACTTGAGTCATTTAAAAGTAGGGATACATTAGTGGATACAGCTTACACAAGGTCTTTCTTAGCAGAGGTCATATCCTCTTGTGATTAGGATAAACCAGAGAAAGGACTTCTGGAAGGCCAAATCATCTCAGACACACAGCTTCTCATATGCATTCTCTCTTACAACTGTCCCTCCTTGTTGAAGTCCTTAGCAGAGGTGGTTTTTGCTGAATTGTTCGCTGAGGTTGGGCCAGGTCTCTAGGCCTTCCATCCCTCTTTTAACCTACCTGCAACTTTTGGGAGTCATGATGTAGCCGTGTCTCCTTGAAGAAGACTGGTGAGGTAGGGGCATGCTGGAGGCAGGCTGTGTTCAGGACAAATGGTCTAGGAGGTTGTTTCCTCCACCACGACTGATAGAGCGATTCAACACAGACACTCAAGATCAATAGCTCTCATTGAGACGTGGCTATTTGTAGTCTGTATTTGTTTTCTGAAACCTAGATCTTTGTAAGCCACTTAGCTTCACATCCAGCCATTGTTGGCTTGTTGCTTTCTCCGAAGTTGAAGACAGGAAGTGGAGACAGAACTCTTTCCCTAGGTAAACCTATTTGCACCGGCTAAACATGAGCTTCCATGCTCTTTCCCTCCTAACGATTCTGGTGCTTAAGTCGATTGGGGTGGGTGTGGGGGTGGGGATCTGGCATGCCACCAGAAGGGTAGGAGAGGCTGACATCACACCTCGCGCCTCTCCACAAAGGTTTGATTCTTTTTATGAGTGTGATCCGCCAATCCGTAATCAAGGGTTAATTTCACAGCTCACTGCTTCATCTAGCATAATATCCATTCAGACTAATTAAATCTGTCTAATAATGTGAGTGTCTTTGTCTTTGTTCTTCCCCTTCTTTGTTTTACACCCTTCACATCTCATCTCCAGAACCACACGCCATCACACTCTACTTGACAAGCAGAATCCATCCCTAAAATTAAAACATTCCTGACCTATCTGCAATGACAAGGCAGGCAAGCTTCACGGCGCTCCGGCCCATGAAGGGAGCTGACACATTTGTTTTTAATTTCAAAAGAGTAGAAAGTGAAGATCTGACCCCGTCAATCAAGCCCTGTGACAAGTTTAATCATTGGTGCCCCACAAAAATCACGACTAAATAGGAATGCAAATACTGTATCCGAGGGCTCTTATAAATGCTAATCAAGGGGAAGTAATCAACCGACAATTCCACTGATCTCTTCTCTGAAGAAGTCACTCCTCACTCTGTCTCTGGGCCACAAAGAGAAGAGAAAGAGACAAAAGCGATGAATGAGCTTTCTCCCAACCTCCCTCTTATTTTTCCTTCCAGGACATTTCTTTTTAAAGTGAGAATTCACTCTTTTGATCCATCATTGAACTTTAAAGCAAAGAACTTACACAGTTATGTGTCAAGTGTACTTTATTGTCAGTACCCTGGCCGGGCAGAAAGCACATCGAAACTTCCACTAAAATAAAAATCATCATTTGTCTTTGTCATTAATCTGTTCTCAAATTCTCTTATATCTTAAAAGTGACTGACCTTCTCCATGACTGCGGGGTGGTGGTGGTGGTGGTGGAAGTTTTACAATTCATCAAAAATCTGAAAATTGTGATCACGGTTAACTTAAAAAAAGAAGGAGGAGGAAAAAACCCTCCTAAAAGCTTGATCCAGTATTAATGAAGAATTTATAGCCATCAAGAAGTTCTGAGCCCAGCGCCTTTCCCCACAGCTTCGATGGTTGGCTGTGTTTACTTGTTGTTGTTGTTATGTGCCATTCAGTCAGATCTGATTCATTGGGACTCCTTCTTGGGTTTCTGAGGTGGTGTCACTACGGAAGTAGATTGCCCAACCTTCCTTCCGAGGAGTGGTTGGTGGGTTTGAACCGTCAGCCTTCTGGTTAGCACTCAAGTGCCTTAGGCACTATGCTGCCAGAGGCTGTGTTTAGGAAGAGTACAAAATGGCGGCTCGTTTTGTCCGATTTCTTATGGGACCAGAGGGTTCCATGTTTTCCAATGCTCAGAAGAGCTTCTCTTCTTCTCCATTTGACTTTTTAACCAAGAAGGTCCGAAAGAAATCCAATTTTCTGGTTACTTCTTACTGTAAATATTTATTTCATGGGGTCATCATGAGAAACAAAATCCAGTATTAAGTTTCAAGTTTGCTTTTCAATGTTTACCCAGTAGCTATAAAAACAGAACCTTCCAGAAATTCAGATATTGGCAGATTAATTCCTGTAGTCTTACCTAAAACAATCACTCGCTGTTGAGTCCATTCTGACCCACGGTGACCCCCTGTGTGTCAGCAGAACTGTGCTCTGCAGGGTTTCCAATGGGAGACTTTTCAGAGGTAGATTGGCAGGCCTTTCTTCCGAGGTGCTCTGGCTGGACTCAAACTTCTAATGTCTTGGTTAGTTGCTAAGTGTACTAACCATTTGCACTACCCAGGGCCTCCAGTGCTGCATAACCAAGTGCAAAACATCCAGATTGCTGTCCTTTATCTTAGGGACAGAACAAGGGAATTTATGCATTTTTTTAGGGTATTTTTCTTCTTCTGTCACGTTCTGTGTAAGAGGTTGTTGTAATTGTTTTTTGTGCTGTCAAGTTGATTCCGACTCATAGTGACCCTGTAGGAAGCAGACTGCCACATCTTTCTCCCGTGGAGTGGCTGGTGGTTTCAAATCACTGACCGTTTGACTAGCAGCTGCGTGCTTAACCGTTGTACTGCCAGGGCTTCTTATGGAAAGGGGAGACAGGCGAAATCTAGCCTGTCACTTGTTTCTGTATGGTCCAGATGCTAGAAATGGTTTTCACTTTTTTGAATAATTAAAAAAAAAAAAAAGAAAAACCCAGAAGAAGAATATTATATTGTGGCATATAAAAGTTATATGAAATGCAAACTTCAGTGTCCATCAATAAAGTTTTATTGAGACATGAACATGCCCATTCCTTTATGGTAGTATTCATGCTACAAAGGCATCATTGAATAGGTGCAACACAGACTCTACGGTCACAAAGTAGAAAATATTTACATTAGGCTCTTTGCACAAGAGTCTCCCAGGGTCTGTTTTTTATCATCATGGGAAGTTCTCTGCACTTGGCTGGGTCTCAGTTTCCTAGACTCTGAAATGCTTCATAAATTAGCACTGATGTAGTGTCTCGGGTTTTCAGATGTAAATTTCCCGTTGACTGGAGAAGGCCAAGGTTTCTTCCAGTGAAGTAAGCATCTTGCTCACTTGGTGGTAGACCTGGGGCCTTCTGCCTTGCTCTCCCTCTGCCGCGGAGCCCTAGTCTGACAAGGAACAGCTTCTCTGAGTGAGATTTGCAGTCACCTCTGGTGGGGTCAATCCCTGAGTCCATGCACCACTGGCTGTCTCCTCTCCCTTGTAACATTGTTTCAAATTAAGATCTAAGCCACTTTGGAATTATAATGAGACTCCCAAAACAAAATAGCCCAACAATGAAAAAGGGAGCATTGTGCTATATCTTGTGGTGCAGTGGATAAGCACTTGGCTACTAACTGAAAGGTCAGTGGTTCGAATCCACCAGCCTCTCCGAGGGAGAATGATGTGGCAGTTTGCTCTCCTAAAGATTACAGCCTTGGATACCCTAGTTCTATTCTGTCCACTGGGGGCATTGTGTAATTGCGTTGCTGGCACTGGGTTTGGTTTGGTACTTTATTTCTATTTTGAGGCATAGTCACTGGGATGGAATGTGATGTGAGTGATAACATGTGCACTGGGAAATAAGAGGCTGGTCAAACAATACCACAGCAGAAAACCAGAAGAGAGAATATTCCTTCCTACCATATGTGTCCAGCTATTAATATGTGAGTGTGTGTATGTGTGAGTGTGTGTATATATGGATGCACCATGGACTCCCAGAAGAACTAACACATCTGTCCTAGAAGAAGTGCAGCCAGAATGCTCCTTGGAAGCAAGAACGGCCAGACTTTGTCTCACCTACTTGGGTCATGTTGTCAGAAGGGACCATTCCCTGGAGAAGGATGTCATGCTTGCTAAGGTGGAGGGTCGATGAAAGAGGGGAAGGCCCTCAATGAGATGGATTGACACGGTGGCTGGGCGATGGGCTCAAGCATAGTGGGGATTGCGGAGCTGAAGCAGCACTAGGCAGTGTTTCATTCTGCTGTGCATGGGGTCGCTACGAGTCAGAGGCGACTCGACGGCACATAACAACAACAACAAAAAGAGTGTTGAAACCCACCAGCTACTCCATGGGAGAAAGATGGGGCAGTTTGCTTCCACAAAAATGTACTGTCTTAGAAATGCTATGGGAGCTCTGGTAGCATAGTGGCTAAAGCACCTGACTGCTAACCAGAAGGCTGGCGGTTCAAACCCACCAGCCACTCCTCGGAAGGAAGGTTGGGCAATCCTACTTCCGTAGTGATACTGCCTCGGAAACCCAAGGAGGGGTCGCTATGAGTCGGGGCCGACTCGACGGCAAATAACAACAACAACAACAGAAACGCTATGGGGCAGTTCTGCTTTGCTACCTAGGGTTGTTATGAGTCGGCATCAACTCCGTGGCAGCGGAGTTTGTTGTTTGTTTTCCATTAGGTCCAGTAGACTTCTTGTGGGAGCTGTGGGATTTTCCATGTATGGATCATGTCATCTGTGAAGAGGGATCACGTGACTTCTTCCTTATCAACTTGTGTGCCCTGCCTTTCCTTTTCCAGCTTCATTGCTCTGGCTAGCACTTCAGCACAATGTTGAATACAAACGGTGACAACAGGTATCTGTGGTAGTTAAGGTTGTGTGTCACCTTAGCTGGGCCATGATTTTGAGCGGCTTGGCAGCTGTGATGTAGTTATTCCCTATGGTAAGATTGTTGTGTTGTTGTTATGTGCTGTCGAGTCGGACCCGACTCATAGAGAAACCCTCCTTGGGTTTCCAAGGCAGTATCGCTATGGAAGTAGATTGCCCCATTTTCCTTCCGAGGAGTGGCTGGTGGGTTTGAACCATCAGCCTTCTGGTTAGCAGTCAAGTGCCTTAGGCACTTCGCTACTTAGTTGTGGTGTAATAACTTCCATGGTAGAATGTCCTGTGAGCAGCTAATTAGTTAACGTGGAGTTGCCTTTGGGGTGGGTGGGGCCTGCTTATGGAAAAGCTTTAGGAAAGCTCTCTGGTCTTTTGCTTATTTTGGATTCTGTGCTTGGCCCTTCATCATCTCCTGTTCCTCGACTTGAACCAGTGGCCTGCCATGTTGTGTGCTGATTTTGGGGTTGTTGCCTCTGCACCCTGTGAGCCAACAAGGATTGGTCAGCCTCAGCAGCCAGCAGCCTGCTATACTGTCTGCCAATCTTGAGTTCGTCAGCCCCTGCAGCTGCGTGAGTCAGGAGCAGCCTCCAGCTTCTCCAGTGGGCCTGGAAGGCAGAGCTGAAGCCCAAGGTTGATGGGCCTTCATCCAGAGTCCAGAGAAAGATTCTCCTAGTGCTAGCACTCTGAATTCGGACTTCTTGCCACCTAAACTGTAAAAGAATACATTTCTGTTTGTTCCAGCCATCCACTTGTGGTATTTCTGTTACAGAAGCACTGGAGAACAAGCCAGCCCTTGTTTTGATCTCATGGGTAATACATTCGATCTCCCTCCATTGAGAACAGTGTTGACTGTTGGTGTTATGTATATGCCCTTAATTGTGTTGAGGAGTTTCCCTTCTATTCCTATTTTGGTGAGAGATTATATCACAAAAAATGTTGGATTTTATAAAATGCCTTTTCTGCATCGATTGAGATGATCACGTGATTCTTTTCCTTTGTTTTATTGATGTTGTAAATTACATTGGTTGATTTTCTAATGTTGAACCACCCTAGCTGCATCCCTGTTATGAATCCCAATTGATCATGATGTATTATTTTCTCACCCTGGTCTCATAGTTAAATAGGTAACACCTTTAATAGTAGCTGGCCCAAACCATCAACTCCAATTGCTACTCTTCCGTCTGCTCTTAAGCCTACACTCTTAACAAGAAGCTCAGGGGCACACTGTTAAGCTCTAGACTATTATTAACTGAAAGGTTGGTGGTTCAAATCAACTCAGAGGCTCCATGGGAGAAAGACCTGGTGACATGCTTCTGTGAATGAGAAACCCTATGGGGCAGTTCTACTCTGTTGCATGGGGTTGCTATGAGTTGGAATGGACTTGAAGGCACCCAGTAACAACAACATGTTCTTAAAACTGCAGTACATTGTCCCCAAAGTCTGACTGTAATTTGAAGGAGACCTTTTTTTTGGGGTATGAGTGCATTTGGGTGCTGATAAAATAAGTATGTTTTATAAGTGAATAAATCAGATAATAACCTCTCCCCCAACATTACTTTGTAGCTTTTGGACTGTCGGTCATTATGAGAAAAGCCCGACCTTGAAAATTAGTCCTGTGCAGGTGCTAAGGTGGAGGTCTGGGTGGTGAATGTGAATGTGGCGGTGGTGGAAGTCTTTATTCTGATGTGAAGGCTGCTTAAGGTGGGGGTGTGTGTTTAAAATTGGATCTGCAGGGGGTGGTTCTGAGGAGTTGTCAACGTCCTTCTTTTTGAGAAGGTGTTGAGAAGGTAGAAATTGCTGAGCGGTTTCCCTTTCATCTTATCCTTAGTAACCGTCACTTCTCTCCTTAAAAACTACACAGATCTGATGAACCATGAAACTATTGCCCTGAGATCATCATTAAACCTTAAATCAAAAATATCCCCTGAAGTCATCTTTAAACCAATCAATAGTTTAGCTTAACTAGTAAAGCATGCCTGCCGTAAGCATTATGCTCTTTTAAAGAACTACTTCTATGGGATCAAATTAACAACAGCAACTTGAAAGCCTAGCTAGGAAGCTTAGGGGGCAGTAAGAGGATGTTAATGGAGGAGGAACAACTCAGGAAAGGAGGTGGAGAATGGTTGCACAACTCGAAGAATGTCGTCAATGTCCCTGAATTGTGCCTGGAGAAACTGCTGTTCATGTTCTCAACAACAACAAAATAAAAGGAATTAAAGAAAAACCAGACAGATCTGGCAAGAATGACTTTTGTGCCCTTCTGATGCTGGTAAGACCAAGGGCTCCAATCACAAAGCACAGAGAAGGAATTGTAGGGTAGGTCTGTTCAATCATTGCTTCCTGGAAACTGTCCACTGAGAAGTCTGGCTCCCTGAAGTTCACGGAGGTGTCACATCCCCACGCTGCCATCTCTCTTTGTGTACATGTTTGTGTGTTGTGGACATGATACAGTGTGATTTCTGTGCCGTACCACCTCCAGCTGGACCCAGCTTAGCGTCTGTGGCTGACGCCTCGTACTTTTAATGAGTGCCTGTGGGTTGGTTCAGTGCGAGATGGACAATCAAAAATGGGCTAAACCTGAGCACAAAAATGATCAAACGTAATCAGATTTTCAAATTGTGGCCATTGTGGAGAAAAGGCCCTTCGTGTAAATCAGAGTTTCCCAAATTGGTTTCCATGGAAACACAGCTCTGAGGGAGGCGAACAGATGTTAAGGGAAGAAATGGATATTGGGTTATATATGTTTGAGTAATACAGTAAATCCCCAGGTTAAGAACATCAGACTTACCAACACCTCCATACTTAAGAATGGACTGCCATAAAGCCTATTGTATTAAAATTTTTGGTTCAACACAATCATTCATAATAAGGAACACACCACTACTTTGTGATGCTCTTGAAAACATTGCATGGCTTCAGCAGTTCAAGGGGCAGGAAGGAGAACACCTTCTGCCTTTTTCAGTCAGATCACGTTGCCTTTGACACTGTGAGAGTGTGTACTGTGTGTTTGGTTTAAATTCCTCTCTTGTTTAACTGTGCCGCAGAACTAACCAATGAAGACCTTGTGGAATTGGAGCAGCAGACGGGTGCACTGGAGGAAGAAGATGGGAGCTCCAAACTCCAGAACCGAAAAAGTCATTGATGAAAGAGTTAGCTGAAGCCTTTCGTCTCAGTGAAGCAGAGATGGCAAAGACAGAGGAGCAAGATCCTAATACAGAGGTTCACTACAGTTTACCGCACAGTTACCGAGGGCCTCAGCTGCGGCTACAAGGCCATTCACGACGAGAAAAGAAAGCTCTGTACAAACCCCCCTTGATGCTGACTTCAAGAAACTGACTCCAATAGTAAACGCCCCACTGCCTGTCTCCAGCTGCAAAATCCACCCTGACTCCCCAGCCCCAGGCCCATCCTCTCCAACAGTGGCCATCTCTCCATCATCTTCTCCTTCATCATGTAGTTATTAATGTCATCATAACGTTACCTCACAAATGCCCCTTCCGGTGTGCAAGACATTGATGGAGCAACAGTAAGTGTTAAACTCTAATTATGATCTTTTTTTTCTTCTATCTAAAAGGTTTTAATTCTTTTTTCACAATACTGTATACCTACACACACACACACACACAGAGATTCTCTCTCCTCAGTACAGTACCGTATGTAGTTACTTTTATTATCGCTGTATTATTACCATTATTACGTACTATATTATTATGTTTAGGATGTATTAGTGGATTTGGAAGCATTTCTTAAGTTTTTTTTTTTTTTAAATGCATTTTATTGAAATATAATTTGTGTATAGTGAAATACACAAAACTAAAGTGACATGAGTCAATGCATTTTTTTTTTTTTTTTTTG
>NW_006921636.1:2220520-2222957 GCF_000298275.1 Orycteropus afer afer
TAATTATTGGAAAATACGAATTTGTTGCTGTCATTTTTGTTATGTGCTGTTTTGTGGTGTCGATTTCTTTGCTCTATATAATTTTCTATGCTGAGCTCGTTTTGTTTATGAATCATGTTATCACTTCCTTCATTGCTATTGCTTAATATTTGCTAAATATTTGTGCTGGTCCTCTTTTTTATTTTGATGTGAAGGTTTATCAATTTTCTTTGAGGCTATCCTATGATTTGTAGTTTTCTTCCCAAGTTTAGAACAGTCCGTCCTATCTTGCAGTTGTCTTGACTTCCCTACCATCTAGAAGTTCTGTAATGACACAGTTTTTTCCCTTTCTGGTTTGTGGTTGTCCTCATTTGTCAGTTGATGTCTCTGGTTCCCTGTTTACAATCCTGTAGGCTTATTTACTTTGGATACTTCCATAGCTGGGTTGGTTTCTGGGTTATATCATGTGTGTTAATGGTCAGTTGTTGTTGGCGGTTGTTGCTTCTCTGTCCAAAGGGCTCCATCTAGCTTCTCTTGTAAGGTTGGTCTGGTTTTAATAAATTCCCTTAATTTCTTCTTGTCTGGAAATATCTTAATTTTACCATCATATTTGAGGGACAATTTTGCTGGGTATATAATTCTTGGTTGGAAATTTTTCTCTTTCAGGGTTTTGTATATACCATCCCACTGTCTTCTTGCCTGCATGGTTTCTGAAGAAATCTGAGCTTAATCTTATTGTTTGCCCCTTATAGGTAACTTTTCATTTTTTCCCCATGCTGCTCTCATGATTGTTTCTTTGTCTTGGTTTTGGTAAGTTTGATGATGATATATCTTGGTGATTTTCTTTTGGGGTCTATCCTGTTTGGGGTTCATTGGACTTCCTGAATGGGTATATTCTCATCTTTCATCATATCAGGAAAATTCTCTTCCAACAAATCTTCGACAACTTTTTTCTGTGGTTTTATTTGTCTCTTCCTGTTCTGGAATTCTGATTACACTATCAGAATTAGGCTATTCCTTTGGATGGTATCCCACATGAACCTTAGGCTTTCTTCATTTTGTTTTGATCTTTTTTCTGATTGATCCCTTCCCAAAGAAGTGTTCAGGTATTTGCCTTCAATCTCACTGATTTTGTCTTCCATTGATTCAATTCTGCTCCTTTGCCATTCAATGTCTTTTCTATTTATGAGATTTTAGTATTAATCTCCTGGATTTCTGTGTGTAGATTTTGTATCATTTCTAATTTTTCATTTATTTTGTCATTTTGTTCTTGTATTGTCTTTCAAAATTTTTCTAGGGTTTTCTCTGTGTTTTCCTTGATCTGTTTCTTAATTCATGGAAGTTATCAAAATATAATTATTTTGAATTTTTTATCAGAGAGTTCCAATGCTGCATCTTCCTCAGGGATGTGTTTTGGGTCTGTATTCTGGTTCCTTGTTTCTCCTGCTTTGTCTTGCTTTGTGTGGACAGTGATGCTGTGTTGTCTCTGAAGCATTGTGATGTTTTTGTGTTTATATTTAATTGGCTATTGTATGTTGGAGTGACTTGCCCATGATTTTCATTTTCTTTGTTTTGTTTGTATGTTATCTGCACAAGCAGGATACTGTGGTGTGCTCCTCTGTTCACTAGTTGACAGCACTTATACACTTACTACCTGTCTCCTTTCCTGTTGTCAGCCTCTCATATGTCCCTGCCTGCCTTGGCAAATAGAGCCTATTCTTAGATCCCTGGAATCCGAATGAGAATGCTGTCAATTTAAAATCCAAAATGGTTGCTACTAGTAAACATTTAAAATGTTTGCTGTGCCCTCTGTCACTTTAAATATCCAAAATGGCTGCCACTCTTAAATAGTCAAGTTGGCTGCACCTTGGGTCACTTTAAACATCCAAAATGGCTACCATGTGTAAACAATCAAAATGCCTGTGCCCTCCAGACAGTGGAAAGTCAATAGCTCAGGTTGTCTCCCTCCTTGCTGTTTCCCTTCCTAGTCATAGGCCACCAGTGCAGTCATCCTTGCCACCCTTGGTGACCAGGGCTGATCTTTAGGTCAATTCTCAGGTCCCAACACCACTTGGAAATATTCAGGCTGTTGATCCCATCAGAGTAGCTGACAGTCCACAGCTCTGACCATCTCTGTACTCACTGTTTTCATTCAGATTTTTTCCCTAGTTGGTGTCTAATCCACTTCTGTGTAGTTTCTTTCAAAGCTCAGGGCTCCAGGATTATCTTCTGTATCTCTGTCAGTTGGTCTTTCATTTATTTGTTGAAGAGGATCTGTGTTGTTTGTCTGCCTATTCCTACATCTTACCAGAAGTCCTTCTTAAGTGTTTTATATGCATGGAAGGGTGAAATATACATTACATACCTGGACAAGCATTTAACTGACTGATGCTAAATAAGAACCGTATATACCTGTGTCGACTTACCTACAAAGTTGACTTAAAGATAGACTCAAGAA
>NW_006921636.1:2223407-2242032 GCF_000298275.1 Orycteropus afer afer
GTGCCCATCCCTCCATGCACTCCTGCCCCCTGAGCTGTCTCCCTGTGCATAAGCAGCCCTTCTTTCTCTCATGATTGATCTCTCCAAGGAGTGTATCTATCTCAGATAAATGTTCAACTCCTATGCCTGTCTTTTGTTTGGCTGGAAGCCACAGGTGTGGGTTCAATTCCAGACCTGAAGGGCAGCTAGGGGCCGTAGTCTCAGGGGTTCCACCAGGCTCTATCAGACCAGCAAACCTTGCCCTTACGGGGACCTCTTGTGTCAGAGCAGAATTATTCTCTGTAGAGTTTCCAATGACTGACTTTTCAAAAATAGATCACCAGGCCTTTCTTCTGAGGTGTCTCCAGGTGGACTTGGACCTTTAACCTTTTGGTTAGCAGCCAACCACATTAACCATTGGCATAACCCAAAGACTCCTATTATAAGGAATACAACTTGTGAAACCTTTTCTTTCAAGGTCAGCCTGCCTCTAGGCCATTGGTTGCTCCTGCTATTCTCCTCTTTCCAGAATGTTCTTTACAGATGTCTGCATGACTCTCTCTTTTACCTTTGCCATCTTTTGGTGTAGACTTCCTCGATGACCCTGTTTCCAATTGCAGCATCTTGCTTGCACTTGACACTCCCTTTCTTCCCTCCCTGCCAGTAGGGAAGATGGATTCTTCCTTCATGCCCTTGCACATGTTGTTTGCTTTCCTTTCTTGGCTGTTTCCCCACCCCAAGCTGTGAGCTGCATGTCACTGTGGTTGTTAGGTGCTATAGCAACTCCATGTGACAGAGGACAACTGCCCCATAGGTTTTCTAAGCTGAATTCTTTACAGGGGCAGATTGCTAGGACTTTTCCTGCAGAGCTGCTGGGTCGGTTTGAACTGCCAACCTTTAGGTTAGCAGTTGAGCACTTAACCATTGCACTGCCAGGACTCCATGAGGGCAGGATTTATGCTCATCTTGTCTATTGTCAACTAGAACAACACCTGGCTGGCACTGTATGGGCACTTAACACATGGCTGTTGGGTGTATGGGTAAATTTATAAACCCCTGCTTTATACATGGCACAGTGAGGCAGAGGGCGTCTAAGTGGGTGCATAGTGACTGCAGCTTTTGTCTATGGTTGGGCTTTGCAGGATGGACCAGGGAATCAGCAGTGCAGTGTCACCCAGGCCCTAAGATACTCTCTCTGTCCCAGTTGTAAGTTGTACCAACAGCAAGTCATCCCCATTGCCCATCCATTCACACCCAACTCTCCCTATAATTATAATAATGGCTATTATTCATTGCCCACTGATGAGGGACCTGTAGTTAAGATCCAGGATCTAATATACCTGGGTTAAAAACTTGCCCTGCTCTCTGCAAAGTGGACAGACACACTTGGGCATGTTATCTAACATCTCTGAGACTCCCTTTCCTCATCTGCAAAATGGGAATAGTAATAACACACCCTCCTCTTGGAGCTGTTATGAGGGTGAGGTGTTTACAGAAAGCATTTAGTCTGATGTCTGGTGTTTCGGTTACCTAGTGCAGCTCTAACAGAAATACCACATATGGGATGGCTTTAACAAACAGGAGTTTATTCTCGTACAGTTTTGAAGGTTAGAAGTCTGAGTTCCAGGTTCCAGGCTCTAGGGGCTGGGTGAAAGCCCCTCAACCTTGGTCTTCAGCTCTGCCTCTTGTTTCTGGCCCAATTGAAGCTAGAGGCATCTCTCCACTCAGGTAGCTGGTGGCTGCTGAGGCTGACAAACCCAGGGTTAATGAATGAAAAGGCATAGTCCCTATATTACCAAACCACGTGGCAAGCCATTGATTCAAGCCCATTAAAAGTTCCAAGTTCAGCAGAGCATGGCAGGCTGCTGTATGAAGACTAAGCTACATGCAGGGTTCAAGTGTGCCAACAAGCTAGAGATCTTCCTCAAAGCTGCTTCTTATAACTGGAAGCAGACCGCATCTCTGAAGCAGCTGCTCAACTACTCCGGCAGATTCCACCCTGGAACTGACTGCCAGTCTCACCCTGGGGAATAAACTCCATCCAGCTGCCCAGCCACTCAACCAGGCCCAGCCGAGTTGACAACAAGCCTAACTACCACATCAGGCACACAGAGAAACTCAGTGCATGACGGTTGTTATCACTATTACCTCTGCCACGCGTACCTTATTCTCATCACAGCCCTCCAAAATTGACTCCCTCTTTAGGAGTCCAAAGAAGTTAGGTGATTTCCCTAAGGTTGGGCAGTTTGTAAGTGCAGGCCAGATCTGAACTCTCATTCGTAGGTCCCCAGAGCCCACCCAGACCCGCTCACTTCTCCCGCATGCTGCTTGTAGCAGACAGTGTGCTGGGGAGGCTGGGTCACAAATGACACAGCCATGCAGTCCAGGAAGCTGCTCGAAGCCCCCCTGCTCCAAAGATAAGCGATAACTTCTCAGAGTATTTAGCTATTTCTCAAGTTGTTTCTCAGCCTGAAGGATCAGCTCCTTGTACAGACTGGTTTTCCTTTGGGGGAAAGGAAGGATCAAAGTGGAGGAGGTTGGACATTTAGATTTGGGCTTTAGAGGAGTTTAGCCAGAGGGCCTCACACACTCAAACACCATCCTAGCCATCCTCACTCCCTTCCAGGTACCCAGCTAAGCTCTGGGGCCACTGGGGCCCAGGCTGGGTTAGGAGGGAGAAGAGTGGGTAAAACTTCAGGTTGAAGTTAATGTCCTGTGCACCTGGGAGCTCCTGACTTTAAGCACTGACTGTAGTCATTTCAGAGTCCCTGAGTGGTACAAACTGTTGACATACTGAGCTGCCACTTGAAAGAGTGGAGGTTTGCGTCCAACCAGAGGCACTTCATAGAAAGGCCTGCTTCACAGAAAGGCCTGGCTGTGTACTTTAGAAAAACCAGCCATTGAAAACCCTGTGGATCAAACTGACAACAGCAACTTAAAAGATTAAATAGGAATCTTAGGGGGCAGTGAGTTTATGTGGAGGAGGAACAGTTTGGGACAGGAGGGTGAAAAAGGTTGCACAACTTGAAGAATGTTGTCAATGTTGCTGAATTGTACATGCAGAAACTGTTGAGTTGGTGGATGTTCTGATGCGTAGATTCTCCACAACAACAAAAAATAAAATAAATGATTAAAAAACAAAAACAAAACCGTGTGGAACACAGTTCTAGTCTGACACACAAGGGGTCACCATGACTGGAGTTGACTCGATCAATGGCAACTTTTACTACATGGCTGTTTTGGAAATCCACATGAGATCCTCAAGTATCTGGCTGTTTTTGGAAGCTGCTCAGGAAATTCAGGGCCACCCTGAGGCTCCTGATCTCCACAATGGAAGGAAGGAAAGTCTGTGGAGTATCAGGAGAGAGACTTCCCCTCACCCATTGCAAACGCAAACTCGGGACACATTACACATCGAAACCAGGCATTTCTACTCCCTCCTCTCTGGCCATTGCTGCTCCTTCTAATTATTTAAGCCTTTGTTCAAATGCCATCTCCATGGTGAGGTCTTCCTTGCTGTGCTAATGGTCTACCAGTCACTCTTAGGGCATCAAACACTCACCAGTAAATGGTGTTCTTCTGTTTATTATCTGCTCATGTGTTTCCTCCATTAGAATATAGCTCCATGAGGTCAGACCTGGTCAGTCTCGCTCCTTGATCTATTTCCAGCATCTAAAGCAGTACCTGGCAGAGCAGGTCCTTGGTATGTGTTTGTCCAATAAGTAATTTTATCATGCATTTCTCCATTATTTCCATAAAGAGAACACCATACAAGGAGGGCATTATGGAGAGTGTGATATGGCCAATGTTATGTGTCAACTTGACTAAGTCATGATTCCAGTGGTTTAGCAGACGTTGTGTAATCCTCTTCCATTTTGTGATCTGATGTGAGTAGCCAGTCAGTTGGAAGGGGAGTTTCCATGGGGGTGTGGCATGCATCCAATGTACGTGGGTGTTCTGGAAAAGTCCGCTCCCTCTCTCTCCCTTTGTCTCTCTCTCTGCCTCTCCCTTTTTTTGCTCCCTCTCCTTCTCTCTCCTGCACTTGTCCCATTTGACCTCTGGTTCTTGGGATATGAGAAACTTGCCACTTGACATGCATGTTTTGGATTTGCCAGTTTTTATAACACTGCTAGCCAGCAGCCTGCTGTCTAGCCCATGGATTTGGTACTTGCCTTCCCCCCATAAATGCATGAATCATTTCCTTGAGGTAAATCTCTCTTTCTATACTTATATGCATGTTTCACTGGTTTTGCTCTTCTAGAGAACCTAGCCTAAAACCGAGAGCAAATACATCAGCCCTTCTCTGTTACTCATTTTCCTTTGATGACAGAGTGGGAAAAGAGAGGAGCAAATACAGCATGAAGGATTTAGGCTAGACAACAGAAATTTCCCAACAGGCTGAGTTGAGTAATTAGAATGAGTTACAGAGGGTGGCTGTGCAACCAAGTGTTCTAAAAAAAAAAAAAAGAAAGAAATAAAGAAAGAAGAAGGAGGGAATGTCTACAGGGTTGTTTACAAGAGGCCCCTAACACTTATTTTTATTGACAACTTTTCTCTCAAGAGCTGTGTTCTCAACTGGAAGGTGATGTCCCCTTGGAGACATAGTTGATTGTCATGTGGGCTGGGGGGTGGTGCTATTGGTAGAGGTCTGGGATGCTGCTGAGCACAAACCCATGAGGGGCTCCACAGGAGAAAAGACCTGTTACCTGCTCCTTAAAGATTACAGCCGAGGAAACTCTATGGGGAAGTTCTATTCTGTCATATGCAGGGTCACTATGGGTCCTAGTCAATTAAATGGCACCTACAACAACAATAATCTCTGTAGCAAATATTCAAGTGTGCCATTGTAGCTTGAAGGCAGCATAGGCAATAAGAAAATGAATGGGTGTGGCTGTGTTCCAATAAAACTTGATTTACAAAAACAGGTGATGGGTAGAATTTGGTTGGCAGACCTCGGTTTGCTGATTCCTGTTCTACATGGACTCACACTCTCTGTGATGCCTTCCTTGTGTGCTGTTCTCTTTATGGAGATAGCGGGGAAATACATGATAAAAATCACTCATTGGCCAAAGCAACAACAACAACAACAACAACAAAGTCCCAGCTTTCAAAGAGCTCACTGTCCAGTGGGGGAACCTCCAAGTCAGTAGAACCTGGCAACTGAAGAAGAACCCAGTCCAGATAAGCAGATGCCCTGGATGGTGTTGTTATTAAATCCAGTGTCTCTCTGGTCAGTGATACATGTGTTCTCTCCATATCTGAGCCCTGTCAATGTACTGCTGCAACCATATTAAAATTATCTTCAGCAAAATTTTACTTGCATGTGATATTATTGATGTTGTTTGATAATTTCTGCATTCTATTGAATCACCTTTCTTTGGAATGGGCACAAATATGAATCGTTTTCACTTGGTTGACCAGGTAGCTGTCTTCCAGATTTCTTGGCATAAACAAGTGAGTGCCTCCAGCACCACATCCATTTGTTGAAACATCTCAATGGATCTTCTACCAATTCCTAGAGCCTTGTTTTTCACCAGTTCCTTCAGTGCAGCTTGCACTTTTTCCTTCAAGACCATTGGCTCTTGATCATATGCTGCCTCCTGAAATGATTGACTGTCGACCAATTCCTTTGGGTACACTGACTCTGTGTATTCCTTCCATCTTCTTTTGATACTCCCCGCATTGTTCAATACCTTGCCCATAGAATCCTTCAGTATTGTAACTCGAGGCTTGATTTTTTTTTTCTGACGTTCTTTCAGCTTGAGAAATACATGGTTTTATACAGAACTATAGTCAGCTAGTACAAGTGCAGTTATAAAATAATTGTTATAGAAAGTGCTGCTGGGTCTGAGAGGGCTGAACACAGAGGAGATTCAGGAGAACTGTGGGGGGCGAGATATGTGTGTGAGGGGGCTGATGTGGTGAAGGGGATGGGTGGGGCTTGGAAGGAAGTACTGAAAAGTGGGTGAGGCTGCGGTGTCTTGGAATACAGCTGAGGGTACCGGTGCACGCTATGTGCCTCTGTCTCCATAATCAACAATATTGATAATTTTATCATCACATATTTTACACCCGCCCCAAACAGGCAGTTCTTAAGTGCATTGGACTCAAAAGATGAATCCTACACAATAGCTAATCTGACATTTTGCTGATTTTTAATGTGTTTATTGTGTAAGCTATCAACAGAAGCCTTGAGGGCTTTGGGTAATGGGGTATGTTAAAGACGAAAGGGAAGCAGAGAGAGACAGAGGAAAGATGTTTTCTTGTCTAGGTGTTGTCTTCTGAATTTGCATAAATGACAATAGTGAATGTCTTGATTCACTGGCACCTTTGTGAAGCTGGTAGTTAGAAACCAGCCACCATGTCTAATAATAACCCCTATTGATATATGACAGGCCCTGTCCTCGGCACGTTAACAAACATTATCTCAATTTATCTGCTGAACACTTCTAAGAAAATGCTTTTTGTACATCTGAAAAAGAATAGGGCACAGAGGTAACATTTCTTGTCCCAGGTCAGGAAGTGGGATAGGGTGGGGACTCCCGCTCTGAGAGCCTGGGTTACCCACCCTGCCGGCAGCTGGAGCCCCAGGGCAGATCACACAGAACCAGGAATCTTGGTTTTCAGACCAGTGCTATCCTCCCTGAGCTTAGTCAGGGTTTCAATTGGATTTTTCATGGGAGTAACAAAATAGTGCAAAAACTTGAGTTCATACGCCACAAAAATAAACTAAACTTCTCCAGCCCTAGCGCCTTTTCCTTATCTTTATAGAAGTATTCTCCACATAAAAACAGACAAACAAACCCACACCTGTTGCCACCGAGTGGATTCTGACAGAGCAGACCTTCCCTGTAGGGTTTCCAAGGCTGTGATATTTACAGAAGCGGTCAGTCATATCTTTCTCTTGTGCAACCGCCAGTGGGTTCAAACCGCCAACCTTTTGGTCAGCCGCCAAACACTTTAACCACTGTGCTGCCACAAACATTATCGTGTGTATGTGTTTATGAACCAAACCAGCTACAATCAAGTTGATTCCTATTCAAGGAGACTCCATGTGTGTCGGACTAGAACTGTGCTCCATTGGGTTTCCAATGACTGATTGGAATGCTAGGCTTTTCTTCTGAGGCATCTCTGAATAGACTTGAACCAGCAACCACCATGGAGAGGTCACATTAGCTAGCTCCTCGGTGATCCCACTAGCACATGCGTGATTACTCAGATAGTGCTAAGTACTGACAAGACACCTGAGCCTCGTATGGTCATTGAGTCACATGAAATAGTTGATGGAATAAGCAGGTTGGGGAAGAAGGTGATGACATGGAGAGAGGAAGCCTGCTGTCAAAGGAGTCCCACCATGTTTTAGGGGTAAAATTGTGTTTTCCCAAAATAGACGTTGAAGTCCTGCCCTCTGATACCTATGGATGTGACCTTATTTCTAAGCAGGGTCTTTGCAGATCCAATTTATTAATTAACATGAGATCATATTGCAGTAAGGTGGACCCTAATCCCATATGACTGTTGTCCTTATAAAAAGAGAAGAGACACAGAGGAAAGACAGCCTTGTGAAGACAGAGTCAGTGATCAGAGTTACATGCTACCATGAGCCAAGGAACACCTGGGACCACCAAAAGCTGGGAGAAGGGAGGAAGGATCTCCTCCAAAGCCTTTGGAGAGCACATGGCCCTGCCAGCACCCTGAATTGGGCCCTCAGAACTGTGAGATAATGAGTTTTTGTTGTTTTAAACCCCACAGTTTGTGGTAATTTGTTATAGCAGCAGCAGAAGCTAATATACCATGTCTAGACACAAAGAGAACCAATGGCCATTTCAGATGAAGAGAACTTCTGGAGTGCAAGAAATCACTGAGGTCATCTTGCTCCTCCCCTGTCTCTATGTTGCCAGCCTACTTGGGTAATTGTTATTATTATTTTTATTTGTTTATTAATTTTTGAAGAAAATATACCCAGCAAAACACGCAGCACATGCGCAATTCAGTGATACTGGTTACATTCTTTACGTTGTGCCACCTTTTTGGGTAGACTTTTCCAAACTGCTTCCCCATCATTAACACAAACTCACTAACCCCCTAGGCTTCTCATCTAGCCTTCAAGTTGATGTTGTCAGTTTGACCTCACAGAGAAAATTCTTTGGAAGAGTATAATGTTTCATCAGACATTCTTTTTTAATTAGGCCAAAGTATTGTTCAAGCTGGACTCAGAAGAGGAAGTGGAATGAGGGATATCATTGCCAATGTCAGATGGCTCTTGGCTGAAAGCAAAGAATACCAGAAAGATGTTTACCAGTGTTTTATTGACTATGCAAAGGCACTTGACTGTATGATTCATAACAAATTATGGGAATAATAGGAATTCCCATAATTCCCATACTTAATTATGCTCATGTGGAACTTGTAAGTAGACCAAGAGGCAGTCATTTGAACAGAACAAGGGGATAGTGCATGGTTTAAAATCAAGAAAGGTGTGTGTGTCAGGGTTGTATCCTTTCACTATACTTATTCAATCTGTGTGCTGAGTAAATAATCCGAGAAGCTAGAATATGTGAAAAGGAACATGGGTCTAGAATTGGAAGAAGACTCATTAACAATCTTCAATATGCAAATGACACAACCTTGCTTGCTGAAAGTGAAGATGACTTGAAGCACTTACTGATGAAGATCAAAGACTACAGCCTTCAGTATGGATTACACTTCAACAAAAAGAAAACAAAAATCCTCACAACTGGACCAATAAGCAACATCATGATAAATGGAGAAAAGATGGACATTGTCAAGGATTTCATTTTACTTGGATCCACAATCAATGTCCATGGAAGCAACACTCAAGAAATCAAAGGATGTATCACATTGGCAAAGCTGCTGCAAAGATGTCATTTTGAAAGCAAAGGTGTGCCTGACCCAAGCCCTGGCTTTTTTTTTTAATAGCCTCATATGCATGTGAAAGCTGGCCAAAGAATAAGGAAGACTGAAGAAGAACTGATGAATTTAAATTGTGGTGTTGACAAAGAATATTGAATACACCATGGACCACCAGAAGAATGAAGAACTCTGTCACAGAGGAGGTACTGTTGGAATGCTCCTTAGAAGTGAGGGTGGCAAGACTGCTCCTCTCATACTTTGCACATGCTATCAGGAAGTACCAGTCCCTGGAGAAGGATAGCATGCTGGGTAAAGTAGAGGGTCAGCAAAAAAGAGGAAGACTATCAATGAGACGGATTGACACAGTGGCTGCCATGATGGGCTCAGGCTCAGCAACAATTGTGAGAATGGCACAGGGCAGTGTTTCTTTCATTCTGCTGGATGTGAGGTTGTTAGAGTTGAAATGGATTCAACAACTCTTAACAACAGCAACATTGCTTTGTTCAAAGATAACTTCAAGGGATAGTTTTGGTTCAAGGTTTACCATTTCCTCAGGGTAATAATGCCAGGGGGCTCGGCTAGTATCAAATGCTCTGGCTCTGTATCAACAGAGAGAACACAGAAGGTAGGGGAGGAGAAATATCCTACATCTCAAATCTTGCTTGTTATAAAACAAAAAACAACAAACAAACAAACAAACCCAAATCCATTGCCATCCAGTCATTCCAACTCGCATGATCTTGTAGGACAGAGTATAACTGCCCCACAGAGTTTCCAAGGCTGTAAATATCTTTATGGAGGCCCAAAACTATGGGCTGGAGGGCTGTGCTTAGCTTGAAAATACGCTTTGTTCGACCAGCACAGTGTTTTTAAAATGGAGTGATTACCCAGGAACATCTCTAAGTTTGACAGAGAATATTTCTATATATGTACTTACATGTGTTGCAAACATTTTCATGAAGATAGCAGAACACGCAGGGGGCAAAATTATGAAAAGTTCTTAGCCATAACCAGACACCTTGATGGAATGAGCTGCCAGTCTTCGGAGCTCAGGCCCATAGTCTCAGGGAATCAAAATCAACTGGGATAACATGGTCCACAAAGACAGGGCTCTACATCCTCCTGTGGTGAGTGGTGACTAGGGTCTTAAAAGCCTGTGAGCTGCCTTCTGAGGAGCAACTGTTGGTCTCTCCCCATCCACAGCAGAGACACAAAGAAAAATTAAATTAAGGAGCTAATGGACCATGTGAACCTCAGCCTCCATGACACCAGAACTAGATGGTGCCTGGCTACCACTGCTGACCACTCTGAAAGGAATCACAATAGGAGGCCTGGAGAGAGTAGGAGAAAATGTGGAACAAAACTCAAAATCATAAAATAGGCAAGGCTTATTGGTCTGATAGAGACTGGTGGCACCCCCAAGACTATGGCCCTCAGACATTCCTCAAGCCTGGAACTGAACTCAGTCCTTTGGCTCCACTTTCAGCCAAACAACAGACAGGCTTATAAGGTGAACAATAACACTGAGGAGGTACATGTTCCTTAGAACACCCGACTGCAGGAGATCAGAAAGGCAGCATTTACCCAGGGATGAACTTCAGAAGACTGGAATGGGCAGGAAGGAAGGAAAAACGGAAATGGGAAACACAGGGAAGAAGTGGGAGGAATGCTGTGACATCGTGAGCATTGCAATCAATGTCATCAATCAAAATGTGTATGAATTGTTGAGTGGAAAACCAATTTGCTATGTAATCTTTCACCCAAATAAAATTATAAATAAGGAAATAAAATGGGGTGGTTGCCAACATGTTAAAAACTAGAAAATCTGAATTAATGGATTCCTAGATTCTTCTGGAAAAAAAAGTCAAAATAATAAAACCAAAAACTTAAGAGTTCTAACAAACGGAAACCCAGGGAGCAAATTTCTGCATTAAGGTGAGTAGTTCCTGCTCCCTTTGGACCGAGAATGTGCTTTGCTTTTCACCACACTTTCCACCAGTCCTTACTGTCTCCTGCACCGGCTCCTTTGACTGCTTCCCACCGGACTCCTAGAAGCATGAGTCTGGGAGTCCTGCTCTAGCTTCCTGACATGTAGCATTCATGTATGTATGTATGCATGCATGCAAACATATATGTATGGATGTGTACATTTCACTACTCCTTACTGAGCGCATACTATCTGTGGGGCATTATGCTAACTGCTGAGGAGGTAAGTGGAGATTGAGACCAGTGTGGTCCACCGTTCTGCCCTCAGGAGCTTACCATCAAGCAGGGAATAATTGTGCAGAGAACCATTTAATTACTCTTTTCTGAGCATTAAGGGGAATCCCTGAGTGGTGCCAATGGTTAACACACTCAGCTGCTAACCAAACAGGTGGAGATTGAGTCCACCCAGATTCTCCTTGGAAGAGAGGGTTGGAGATCTATCCAAAAAGTCAGCCATGAAAACCCTACAGGGCACAGTTCTACAATGACACACATGAGATCGTCATGAGTCGGAATGAACCTGACAACAACTGGCTTTTATAAAGTAGGTAGTATTACTAGTCACATTTTTAAGATGAAGAGTCTAAGGTTCAGAGAGGCTATGTTAGTCTCCTAGGGGCACCAATGGGAGCTGAGATTTGAAGCCAAGTCATACGATCTTGCAGCCCTGCTCTTTCTATCCCAGTTGCCACCTGATGGTTACGTTGTCCACTTGGGAGACCCGGATTCCTGAGGCTGCCTATGGCTGTTGGGGACATGCTCTGAATTTCCTTGGTTTACATCAGTTGGTGCAAAGTCTGGGGAGAGTTGGCATTGGAAGCCCACAGGGACTCAATACCCTGTCAGGAAGTTTCAGGGATGCTGAGGCCTGGTCCTGGCTGTTGAAGAACTTAAAGTCAAATGAAGCCTCCGCTTACACAGTGGAGTGAAGGGGATACTCCCCATCTCATAGGAGAAGAGGCACACAAAAATACTAACACAACACTTGGTATAAGGTAAGTGCTTTATACATGACAACTATACCTGACCTGAAGGAATTGGAGTTAGTGAGCATTGAGGTACTGCGTGTATTGCTCTTGATAGCTGCTGCCAAGTCAGCCTCTGACTCATGGCAATCAATCCCACGTACAATGGAACAAAACACATCCTGGTCCTGGGCCATTCCTATGAGTGGTGGAACCGTTAGGATACATGGGACTTTCATTGGTTGATTTTGGAATTAGACCACCAACCCGTTCTTTCTAGTCTGTCTTAATCTGGAAGCTCCACTGAAGCCAGTTCCCCAGATGAGCCTCCAGTGACAGACCCGGTGGTGGCTGCGTGTGAGGTGCGTTGGCTGGGAACCAAACCGAGGTATCCCACATGGAAGGTGAGAATTCTATCGCTGAACCACCGCCAAGTTCACTGCTTATGTCAAAGTGTGTTCAAAACTGGACCAGCGATCAGCATCACATGTTTTAAAGGATCACATACAAAGCAAAGCAAAAAATAATGAGGATAATGTGATACTCATAATAATGGAACAAGCAAGACTTCTTAAGGTGTTGACCCCACAAAATAACACATTTTGTAAGCTGGAGTGAATTCAAATGATATATCTTCTTTTCCAGCAACTGCGTCAACTGACCTGACATGGTATAACCTACAGATGCCTTGGTTTGTTCTGCTTTTTCGGGCACTGGAAACTCCCAAATGCATTTAGCTCAGGGGTGAGAGTGAAGACAGGGAAGGACGCAGGTCTTGATGAACTTGAGTAGATGATCGGCAAGGGTAAGCTCTTCCTGGAATCCTCTCCCTCCTGTGAGGTATCCTATGATTCCCACAGTGAAACTTAAAAATTATAAATGAGAATTATCTATATGAGGTTAATCTGACAGGTGAAAAGCAAAGACGAGAACTTGAAGGGGCAGAGCATCTGAATGAGTGGTGAAGAAACAATGTGGTATAATAGGAGATCGAATGGGGAGACAATGTGAAGTGTGTAACCAATGTCACTGAACTGTCCATGGAGACTCTGTATGTATGTTTGGTCATGTATCTTGGCACCAAAAAGAAATAAAACAGTAACAAAAAAATGGCAATTGAAAATACGAATTCTTCAGGCCCTTTTCAAATGGCCCAACTGAAGTCTTTGTTCCCTGCTCTGCAAGGCAGGAAATGCTACATGACATTCATGGGGCCATCAAAGTTTCTGTTTTCTCAGTAGATAATGGTCTTCCACTCTCAACTCTAAAAACATGAGCCCATTTCATCTCCATGAAAGAATTCCTAAACAGCCTGTATTAACAGAGTGTCACGTACCAATATTTCTTTCATCAAATTACATCCTGAAAACAAGGACTACATTAATGTTTTTTTGTACTTAAGCAGATTAGAAACTTGGTTCTGTATTTGATTAAGTTCTGCAGAAATTGGGTGTGTGATGAATCATTAAACACAGAGACCATTTTTTTTTTTTTTTTTTTTGTATAGCAATAAAGGCTCCAATGATTAATTAAGGGCACAATGCCAAAACAAGTGTCTTTGTTTAAAGCGCAGTGGACAAGACAGCCTTGGGAAAGTTGATGTCTTAAGTAGACGCCACAACATGTTTTTAATTATGTTCAGGAAGACGAACAAGAATAGGAATCGCCAACTGTTTAGAAAGATAATTTTTTTTTCGAGGAGAGATTAGAATTAAAAAAAACAAACGGAGCATTATTGATTTAACACAAATGCCATTTGTTGGGCCTTTTGTAATTTCCTTATTAGTGTCATCATTCTAGGGTTCACAGCCCCCTTCTGTTACAGCGTTTGGCATCCGTTCAGCTCTCAGCAATATGATACCGTAAACACGCGGTGACTGCTCATATTAAAATGTTTTATTTGTTGTAACTGTACAGATGATCAAGCAGTGTGAGTCCTAAATTATCCCAATCATTGCCCAGGCTAATCGGAAGCGAGGGAATCAGTGACCGCCTCCGCGAGATGAACAGGCAGGCCCAGGATGCAGGGCCGAGCTGTCAGTTGGTAGAGAAACAACAGCAGAGAAGTTCATGCAACATCAGTCCTCCATCCTGAGCGCGCCCACCGCTCCGCTGAAGCAGACATCAGTCGGCCTGGATGATGTGCAGAGGGGAAGAAGCGTTTGAAAGCAGCTTAACTTTGGGTTGTATCATGCCGTCAGGTTTAATTTGGATCAAAGTGTCCTATCTCAGTATTAATGGGAACGACAGGTTGAGTTTTGAACAAGGCCAGCTCTTAATTGTAAGATGCAGAAGATGGGCTCGGAGCCTCACGCTTGGCCCCTTTTTCCCCCCAAACTGTCAGGAAATGGCCTCCACTCATTTGGAAATCGATGGACAGATTGCAGAGTGGGAGCCATGGGGCTCGTATTTCAAAACATCACTTACATGCATCGCTCAGACACACCCACTGTTCCCTCTCTCTTTCCTTGCTGCGCATCCCTCCAAGTTTTGAGAAATGGTTAATTATTCATTTTCTAGCAAGTAATGGCTTTATCTTATCATGAGCATTAAGGATATCCAAGACTGGCATGAGAACCGCACAAAAGATACTCTGCTTTTGAAATGTTCCCTGGTCTCTTCTTTCTCTTCCGTGGTTTGAGCACCTGCACAGCCTTGGGCTCTGGGCTGAATGCTGGAGACCTCAGGGTGAGCGCAGACTCTAGGCTTGGGGAACCGAGAGGACAACGTTCTATGGGAAGAACTGCTCTCTGGGCTCTGGCTACCTGGAGGCAGAGGCAGGGTCCAGGATCTTGCAGTGTAGAGGTTGACCCAAGAACAGAAAATCTGATGCTTCTCATTCCCAACAAACCAAGGACTGGCAAACTGTGGCCCAGGGGCCAAATTCGGTCTGCCACCTGTTTTTTGAAGTCCTTTGAGCTAAGCATTGCTTTTACATTTTCAAATGGTGAAAACAAAAGCCAGAGAGGAGGAATATTTCATGACACATGAGAATTATATGAAATTCAAATGTCAATGTCCATCAATAAAGTTTTATTGAAACACAGCCATAGGACATCTGTGCACCTCATGGTCAGGAGGATGCAGTGGTTCCTACAAGCTGCTAGAAGCCTGTACAGTGGCTCTTGCTTGTCCACCTGCTAAAATATGGCCTAGGTCTTGTGTGGCACCTGCCTACCTCCAGCCAGTGCCATTGCTCACCTAGATGGCACCATCAGTTTCCTAACCGGCTGGCCTGCTTCCTGTCCTCTGAGCCTCTAAATCGGAGCTCCACACCGCAGAATGTACACTTTTCAAAATGTAGTTTGGATGATGTCACTCCCTGGCTTAAAACCCTCTAACTGCTTCCTGTCGCTTTTAGAACAAAATCTATAATTCTTTTTATATCTCAAAGACCCTACTGAAACGATCCCATCTTTACACCACCTTCGTGTCCTTGCCCACTTTGCTCCTCCCACGATCGTCCCCTCTTTGTTCTAAGATGTCCTGCTCACTCTTCCATAGGACTCCGATGCTTGCTGGCTCTGTGTCCCCTCCTGCACCTCCTTCATGTCACCCGGGTCTCTGCTCAAAGTGGGCATCTCAGAGGTGTCTTCACTGGCCACCCTGTCTACAATAATGACCCCTACTCCTCCACCAACATCTTGTCCTGCCAACTCTTCTTCATAATTCCCATCACTAGCCATCTTCCTTGTATTCATTCTGTTGTTTTCTGGTTTGTGGTGGGTTCTCTTTCAATGTTGGTTTCTAGGAAGCAGTGACCTTGATCGTCGTATGTATGGCTAAGACTTAGAACAGTGCCTATAACATTACAGGCACTCACTCGCTGTGTATTTGCCAAATACATGAACGGCTTAGTCCAAGTTTGTAGAACCTCTTGACAACAGAGGAGTTCCTTTCCCCCATCTTCCCATGCAGGTAGATTAATTGCATGTTCTTAGATATCACTTGAAGTTACAAGGAGGTTCAATAGTTAAGTATGATGTATCTTGGAGTTTCAAATCTATTGGTTGGGAGGGTTTTGTCGTGGCCAGATAATTACCTCTGGGTCTGGAGCCTGTGAAATTCTCACTGTTAAGTCTTTTAAATAAAGGGGTACCCTCTTTTGATCTTGCCATCAGCCACCAGCTTCCCAAAGTAAACTCTAAGCCAATAGCATTTCTGCAGGTGGGATGACGGCAGACACCAACCCACGGTTAAATTAACACGTAAAGAGAAGCCTCGGACTTGAATAATTATAGGATGTTACCTTAATAAAGCTTATCTGATCCCTTTCCACTAATAATTGTATGTAATTATATTTATGTGTGAGAACATCGCATATTAATGAAGATTAGGGCCCTGAGGATTTTAAAGAGTTTATGAAGCATTTGAGTGGATATGACCAACCATTATATGCTACCTAAAGTATGTGGGGAGAAAGGAATTTGTCAAAAAGAAAATGGATAGTGAGATAAACTCAACACTTTCATTCATTGATAATATTTTTATTAGGTTGTTACTTTCAAGGGTCTTTAGTACTTGCACTTGAATTTAAATGTCTATAAAGGAATGGGTATTCAGAAAAAGAAAAGTAATTACACCCTGTAATTCTGATTTAATTACAAGGAGATAGATGTAACACGATGTGATAAAACTTATGAGGGCTCTTTAAGTGATATCTGTCATTAACATGTTAATTGGCATGAAATCTGAACTCCGAGCCAGAGAAATCTTAGGTGAATATGAGGTCAACTCCATTACAGGCAGCCTTATAATGAAAATTCCATAAATGCATTTTAAGTTTGATTCTGCAATGTACATGTTCCTGTTTATGTCCAATACAATACAATTCCAATCCTGTTCTAAAAAAAAACAAAAAACAAAAAAACTATCAGCCCTAAAATGGTGGGGGTGGCTAGCTTGAACCTGTAATTGAATAGATGTGACATCAAGGCCAGATTAAATGGGAAATGGGCTTTCACCTGCGGCTCAAAGACCAGGTCGTGGTCTAAAAATCCAGTTCTCTAGTTAACATCTTAGCATAATGATGAAAAGAATTGCATAAAGATTTTCATACCAAAAGATGCTTTTTTCTCAAAGACTCTTCCCTGTGGCCTATTTATTTTATCTTACTATAAATTTTTGGCTCATGGCCATGGTTAGCAATCAAAAGTATAAAGAATATGCCTGGTTCAGTGGAAGAAGTCGCCAAACTACACTGAGGGCACCATTACCGGGGGCTGTAGGATGCTGTACCAAGAGCCCTGGGGTATAGCAGCTGACGGCCTTTTTGGTGTTTCCCTCGTACCCTGTTCCTGCCCCCAGATCTTTGCACCTGATAATCCATTGCCTGGAATGTGTGTATCTCCATTCATTGGGGTCTTTGTTCAATATCACCTCCTCAGGTAGCTGTCCGTGACCATCCAGCTCCACCAACATCACTTCCCACCTTTTTCCCTTTGGTCTCCTCATGGTCTCATATGTTCATCTGTTCCTGAGCAGTCTTCCCCTGGGATACAGACTCGCTGAGGACAGGCACCCGCTCCGTCTGATTCACGGCTGCATCCAAACTGAGAACAGCTGAGCTCTCAGATGGAAATACCTCTGAGTATTTAGGATGGGCCACCAGCTTCCCAAAGTAAGCTCCAAGCCAATAACAGTTCTGCAGGTGTGATGACTGCAGACGCCAGCCCGAGAGTGTTTATGATGCTCTTGCGCTCATAGCTCAGCTCAGAAGAGTCTTAGCAGCCTCGTTGGTGAAATGGGAACAAGAGTTCTGACAATTGAATGACTAAACACATGAACCCTCCAAGCACAGTGCCTGGCACCCAGTAAGTGCCTCCGACATGCTGGCTCACAAAGAGAGATTTTTCCTTAAAAATCGAAGCATAGTACCCAACTACCACTATCGACCATTCTGATAAAGGCCACAATAGAAGGACCCCGATAGAATGGGAGAGAAATGTGGAACAGGACTCAAACTCTTAAAGTCTAGTCTTACAGGACCAGTTGAGACTAGAGGACTCCCTAAGACTATTGTCCTGAGACACTCCACAAACCTTGAATTGAAACTATCTCCTGAGACAGATGCAGATTACCCAATAAACAAAGTAAGCATGGGCTTACTTGTGCTTATTTACTGATCTGTAGCGAACAGTTCCATGTTTTTCATCACAGCTATGCTTATCTTGCTGACTGGGTCCTCCGTCCCTGTCAGAGACTGTAAACTTGAAAAGAGGCTTTGATTTTGTAGGTGCTGTGAAGTTGGGTGAGAGACAGTTGCCAGCCATACTCAGAAGCAGAATCTTTGATGTGGTGAAAAAAATGGTTTACTACAGATTAGTCAGTAAGCACAAGTAAGCCCATGCTTACCTTGTTTACAGGGTAATCTCACACTGTCCTGAGGTCAGATTGACACACAGGATAAAGGATATTGTCTGTGAGTACAGTGCTCCATTAAAAATGATCTGAGACCAAAAGACCAAGAGTTCCTCTATTGCAAAAATGAGAAGATAAAGGGGCAAGGAAACTAGAGTAGGAGAAATGGAACAACCAGAGTGCAATTAGACAGTGTTGACACATTGTGGAAAATGTAACTAATCTTGCTGGGCAATTTATGAAACAGTCAAAGGGGAACCTAATTTGCTGTGTAAACTTTCATGAAAAACAACAAAATATTATTATATTTTTAAATCAAGGCAAAATAGTCTAGGGACCAAATTCTTTTTTCTTTTTTCTTTTTTATTGTGATTTGGGTGAAGATTTACAGAGCAAATTCACTTTCCATACAGCAGTTCATATGTACTTTGTCTCATGTCATTGACCACAGTTTACCACAA
>NW_006921636.1:2242707-2278411 GCF_000298275.1 Orycteropus afer afer
GTATAATATGTTATGCCAATTGAGCTTGATGGGACCAAGTTCTTGAATCTGAGAGGGGAGACAGCTGAGTTGGATGAGGGAGGCTGAGGAGAACCTCCTGCTTGGTTTTGCTCTGAGCTGGTGATCTCAGGCACTAAAGTTCCATTGTACATCTGTATATTGAGGAGGGACTGAAACACCCCTTACTGTGCATGAAGCCCCCATTTCACTGTGCTCAGCTGAGGGTGTAAATGCCAGGCTTCTCTGATTGGGGAAACAGAGCAGTGAGAGAGAATGCAGTGAATGAATGATTTAAGAAAGAGAATTCAGCACCTGGGTCCTGGGTTCAAATCCCAATTCCTACTCCTTACTAGCTTTGTGACCCTGGGCAAGTGGAGTCACCTTACTGAACCTCGTGGTTCTTATCTCTAAAATGGGTCAGAAATAATATTCTTCCACAGAGGGCTGTCGTGAGGATCAGGTGAGGTACTATCAGGAGTGCTGAGCTGGGAGCCTGGTGCAGAGAAAGTTCCGATGCATGTTAGCCATCGAGACTTCAAGCCACCATTGCAATTATGCTGTGGCTCTATGTCAAAACGGAGTTCAACAAACACTTGTTCTCAGAGGCCCGAACAAGTCTTGAAAAAGCCAATGATAAAGAAAGGGAGTATCCACCACGTGTCAGATGCTTTAGTTGCGAGCGGGCCTGGGCCTGGTGTTCTCCAGTGCTTTCTCATCACAAAGCTAATGGTCACATGGTGACTCAAATCAAGCTTTTTTTAAAATCATTGACTTTAAGAAAATCATTTAAGAAATCGAGCTTTTTCTCAAATCATTAATTAAAAAAAAAAAAAATAACAAAACCCTCAATAATCATACACTCTTCACCTGCAACCGGAACACTCACCCACTTCCTGGGGACCTTCTGACGGTCAGGCAAAGTTCACCGCACACCAGACCTCACCGCAGCCAGCCCCACACTGTCTGACAGAGGCGACCACTTGCCAGCTGTGCTCCTTTACCAGAGTTGCCACTGCAGCTGACCACAAACTGGGTGGCTTAACGCAACAGCAGTCCCCTCACCCGAGGCAGGAGCTCGACGGGAGGATGCCTCCTAGTCTCTTGCTCCTGGTGGCTCCTCATGGTCTTTGCCTTGTGGCTGCACCACTGCAGTCCCAGTGTCTTCTTCTCTCATCTCTCTGTGTCTACTGAGGCCACTAACACTGCACTGAGAACCCCTCAATCCAGTGTGATCTCATCTGGATCCTTCCCTTCACTACATCTGGGAGAGAGCTCAATTTTTCCCTCAGCATCCGGGTCATGTTGGTGGTGAGTAGCAAAGGGCTGACTTTTAAATGTTGGACAGCCTCTCTCGCCTTTGTGAGGCAAGACCCTGTCTCCAACCAAGGTCACACTCTGAGCTTTTGGGTGGACATGAATTTTGGGGGACACCATTTAGCTTGTGACACCAGGTCTCCTCCAGGACAGGGTGGGATGGAAGTGATGCCCCAGAGTGTGGGTGCAGGCTTCGAAACAGCCGCCCACCAGAACCCCAGCTTACTTTGATCTTGGAGGGTCTGTAACTCTCCCCTTTGTGTGATGAACACTTTAAAAAAATTTTATTGGGATTTGGGTGAAAGTTTACAGAGTAAGTTCGTTTTTTTGTACAGCAGTTCTTGCACGTTTTATCTCATGACATTGAGTGCAATTCCCCACAATGTAAAGCTCTCTTTCCACTTCCTCCCCATAGCCACCTCTTCCCTGTGCCCTTCTCTCCCATGCACTCCTGCCTCCTGAGCTATCTCCCTGTGCAAACACTGCCCTTCTGTTCTCCCACGATTGATCATTCCAAGGAGTGTGTCTACCTGATGTAAATATTCACCCTATATGCCTATCTATTGTTTAGCTGGAAGCCATAGGAATGAGTTCAATTCCAGAACTGAAAGGTAGCTAGGGGCCATAGTCTCAGGGGTCTCACCAGGCTCTATGAGACCACCAAACCAGTCTTCTTCTTCTTTTTCTTTTTTTTTTCTTTTTTTATGATTTTGACTTTTGTTCCACTTTGTTCTCCCACTTTATCCAGGATCTCCTGCACCAATCCCCTTCCAAGTAGTTGACAGTGGTAGCCACATACCATCTAATTCTTCTGGTCTTGTGGTCATATAGGCTGAGGATTACATGGTCTACCAGTCCTTTGGACTAATTATTTCCATGTGTCTTTGGTTTTCTCTGGTGGTGTAGTGCCTAAGGCATGTGACTGCTAACCAGAAGGCTGGCAGTTCAAACCCATCAGCCACTCCTCGGAAGGAAGGTTGGGCAATCTACTCCTGTAGTGATACAGCATTGGAAACCGAAGGAGGGGCATTATGAGTCAGATCTGACTTGATGGCAGTGAGTTGTTTTTCTTCATTCTTTGCTCTGGATGAGAGAGACTCATCCTTGCATCTAGATGGTAGCTTGTAAGCTTTTAAGTTTCCAGTTGCTACTCACCAAAGTAGGATGTAGAGCAATGTTTTTTGTAGTATGTTATGCCAATTGAGCTTGCTGTCCCCTGTGACCATGGTCCTGAGCCCACAGGGCGATGAACACTTTCTGAAATCCTGGCCCACCAAGTCCTGTAGGCCATTGAGGTAGAAGCCACCTTGGAGGGAAACTGTGGTTATCTCTCCACCTCAGCGGCGCTCACCCACTTTCACAGAGACAAGAATGGCCATTCATAATTTAAGTTGGCCCTTTCTTTCCTATACACCACCAACATGAGCCGGATGCTGGAAGAAAAAATGAACTCTCTCTCCCAGGATACACTGAAGATCAAGCAGAATCTCATTAAGGCTCACTTCAAAGATTTGTCCTTTATTTCCATACAAACAAGTTTAAATTATCGTGCATGAATCTGCTGTTAGCAGGACTCTGTTCCATTATGCATGACTCCTCACTGCTCCTACTGTGAATAACGGGCAGCACTCCATCAGCGGTTTCCAGTAACACGCTCAGCTCTGGGAGTGGCTGTGGTACTAGGTTAAAGTTCTGTCTTTTGCATATTTATTTTATTTATGATTCATGCTACACTGCTCTGGTTCATCAAAATAGGTATTGTAATCTTGTCATTAAGCACAATAATGGAACTAAGCCCATGCTGTAACTATGCTTTCTTTATCATTAGTATTAATATTAATGCATGATGGTATTTAATTTTCACCAGAAAACTTAATTTTCACCTGAACCTCATGAGACTAGTATGACCATAACTCCCATTTTACAGGTATAGGGATCTTAAAAGCATCAAGGAAAAAACAAAACAAACAAAAAAGCAATTGATAACCAGGGAGGGATTTAACTTACCAATAGACAAATTGATAATAATCAACAGTCAGAATTCACTCCTGTCTGTCTATCTGTCTGCAGAATCTCCTAATTACATCTCTAACTAACTATTTACCTACCTACTATCTATCTATCTATTTATTTACCTACCTATTCTCTATCTACCTACTTATCTATGTATCTATCACTATTATTATTATTATTATTATTATTATTATTATTTTAACCATGCTATTACTTCCCATTGAGAAGTTTCAACAAATGGATGCTGCACTGGAGGCACTTACTCACCTATGCTAAGAAATTTGGAAGACAGCTACCTGGCCAACTGATTGGAAGAAATCCATATTTGTACCCATTCCAAAGAAAGGTGATCCAACAGAATGTGAAATTACAGAACATTATCATAAATATCATAAAGTAAAATTTTGCCAAAGATAATTCAAATAAGGTTGCAGCAGTATATTGACAGGGAACTTCCAGAAATGCAAGCTGGATTCAGAAGAGGACGCTGAATGAGGGATATCATTGCTGATGTCAGATGGATGTTGGCTGAAAGTAAAGAATACCAGAAAGATGTTTACTTGTGTTTTATCGCCTATGCAAAAGCATTTGATTGTGTGGGTCATAACAAATTATGGATATCATTGAGAAGAATGGGAATTCCAGAACACTTATTTTGCTCACGAGGAACTTGTACATAGACCAGGAGGCTGTTGTTCAAACAGAACAAGTGGACGCTGCTGGTTTGAAATCAGGAAGGGAGTGCGTCAGGTTGTATCCATTCACCACACTTGTCCAGTCTGTATGCTGAGCAAATAATCCAAGAAGCTAGATTATATGAAGAAGAACATGACATTAGGATTGGAGGAAGACTCATTAACAACCTGTGATATGTAGACAACACAACCTTGCTTGCTGAAAGTGAAGGTGACTTGAAACACTTACTGATGAAGATTAAAGACTGCAGTCTACCATATGGATTACACCTCAATATAAAGAAAACAAAAATCCTCACAACTGGGCCAGTAAGCAGCTTCTCAATAAATGGAGAAAAGATTGAAGTTGTCAGAGACTTCATATTACTTGGTTCCACAATCAACATCAATGGAAGCAGCAGTCAAGACATCAGATAATGCATTGTACTGGGCAAATCTGCTGCAAAATGAAGTGCAAAGATGTCTCTTTGAAGACTAAGGTGAGCCTAACCCAAACCACAGTATTTTCAATGGCTTCATATGATGTGAAATCTGGGTAATGAATAAGGAAGACCAAAGCAGAGCTGATGCTTTTGAGATGTGGTGTTGGTGAAGATACTGAAAGTACCATGGACTGCCAGAAGAACCAACACATTTCTCCTGGAAGAAGTGCAGCCAGAATGCTCCTTGGAAGGAAAAATGGACAGACTTTGTCTCACCTACTTTGGTCACGTTGTCAGAAGGGACCATTCCCTGGAGAAGGATATCATGCTTGATAAGATGCAGGGTCAGTGAAAAAGGGGAAGGCCTTCAACAAGATGGATTGACGCAGTGGCTGCAACTATGGGCTCAGGTATAGAAAGATTGTGAGGCTGGCCCAGGACCGGGCAGTGTTTCGTTCTGTTGTACATAGAGTCACTATGAGTCAGAGCTGACTCGATGGCACCTAACAACATTACTTCCTAAAGTGCTTCCCTAGATGACCTATCATTTGGGAAGCAGGTATTTGGATGCCCAATGTACAGATGAGAAAACAAATGACCAGGAGCTTGATTGATCCCTGGGTGCAAGAAGACGCATGTGAAAGGACTGTTTTTGCCTTTATGTGATCCTGGATAAGTCAACCAGTCTCCCTAGGTATGATGAAGTGGCTGTATTATTGCTTCTGTAATTTTTAAGGATTCAGGGCATGGTTTTCTCAGGCTACTCTCTGAATCACTGTCTCTGATCACTGTTCTGAGAGAGGTCTCCAGTTTGATTTCTTCATCTGGGATGAAGGTCAGTGGGGATAATTATGCAATAAGGAAATGGAGATGCAGTGGGAATAATACCTGCCTCCTTTACGATCATTGTCAGGAGTAAATGATATTCTTAATATATGTAGAGTGTTTAGGGTGCTAACTGGCACACAGTGAGCACTGTCTATGTAGTTACTAATATTTTTGTATTATTCCATTTAAGGTCCTTAATAACCTTTAACATCCTTGTATCTTTAAATTTGTGTCTTTCTCAGTAACCCAAGGTCATGTTATTGGTCCAGCATGTTATTGAATCATCCCGTTTCCTTTAGTCTCTGCTTCTTATAACATCCACAGTTGACCAATGGAGTCATGATTTATTTCAATGTTCTTTTCTCTTCCCACAACCCAGGGTAATAATTAGCAAATGGCATGTCCAAATGGCTTTGCTCATGCTTTAATGAATGATGCTAAGCTGATTGGAATAAACTGGCAACAAATGCTGCCTCATGGCCCAATCTCAGGCTATTGAAAAACTGTTGGAAGGGAAGTTTGAGTTGGCTTTAGTTTTTATTTTTAACCTCTTGAATTAGCTGATGTCAAGGCCAGTCCCAATGTCAGGACAGGAAATGCTGGGATCCTCTGGAAAATGTCTTAATAATTTCCACATTATTTGTTCAAGATATTTGGCCAACTCAATTGGGAATGATTTTTCCACTTGGAAACGTGTCATAAAATACCCTAGACAGGAAACAAACTTAAGGATCCTTGGATTAGCCACTGCTCCAGCTCTTTGCACACACCCCAGATGTTGTCCAGGAACTTTGCTCCTGCAGCTGCCCCAACTAGACTTCTTTCCTCTTTCTACTCATCACCTCTAATTCCATTCATAGGCCCAGGGTCTACAAATTCTTCAGGTTCCATCTAAAAGGTATATTTTTCTTGTTGCAAAAATCCTTCCCATAAACAATGTATTTATGTACGTCTTACACACATTTTTTTTTTTTATTAATCTGGTTGAAAGTTATCACTTCTTCTTCTTTTTAAAATTTTTTTTTGGATAAAATATGTATAACAAAAAATTTGCCACTGAAACCATTTTTAAGTATATGACTCAACGGCATTAATTACATTCACCATATTGTACAATCATCACTTGGAATTCTTTATTTTCAAAGACAATGTGCTCTTCAAAAACTTAAATTTGAAATAATTATAGACTCACAGTAAGTTGCAAAAATAGTACCCTTTTCCATGTACCTTATACCACGTACCTTTTCCCAGCTTCTCATATGATGTCAATCTCGTATAGCTATAGTACAATGATCAAAACCAAGAAATTGACATCAGTATAATATTGGACTGGGCAGTTTTTTGTTCTGTTATATACAGGGTCACTGTGAATCAGAACCAACTTGACAACACCTAGCAACAACATAATATTGTTAACAGACTCCAGACCTTAGTGAGCATTCACTATTTTTACCCTTGTGCTTGTGTGTGTGTGTGAGTTGTTGTTGCTAGGTACTTTTGAGTTGATTTCAACTCATTGTGACTCCTTGTGACAGAGAAGAACCTTCCCATAGGTTTTCTTAGGCTGTAATCTTTATGGGAGCAGATTGCCAGGACTTTCTCTTGCAGAGACACTAGGTGGGTTCGAACCACTCATCTTGTGGTTAGCAGGCTCGGCTAGTTCTATGCACTTTTATCTATAGATTCATATAATCACCACCACAAATCAAGATATTTCTTGGAACTCTATATTTTTTAAAAATTAATTCGACCACAAGTATTTATGGAGCTGTAGATTATGGGGTACCAGGAATGGAATGGTGAACAAGGTAGATATGGCTCTTCCTTTACAGAATTTCTGCAATTTAATGGTTGAAACACACACAAAGAGCAATGATGAGAGTAGGTACCATTTGTGGAATGCCTCTTAACATAAGAAGCTGGACTATATGAAGAAGAATGTGGCATCCGGATTAGAAGAAGACTCATTAACAACTTGCAACATGCAGATGACATGCTTTTGCTTGCTGAAAGCAAAGAGGACTTGAAGGACTTACTGATGAAGATCAAAGACTACAGTCTTCAGTATTGATTACACCTCAACACAAAGAAAATGAAACTCCTTACAATCGGACCAAAATGCAACATCGTGATAAAGGGAGAAAAGATCGAAGTTGTCAAGGATTTCATTTTACTTGGATCTACAATCAACGCCATGGAAGCAGTAGTGAAGAAATCAGATGTACTTCATTAGGCAAATCTGCTTCAAAAGATCTCCTTAAAGTGTTAAAAACCAAAGATTCCATCTTGAGAACTAAGGTCTGCCTGACCCAAGCCATCGTCTTTTCAATTGCCTTATACTCACGTGAAAGCTGGACAATGAATAAGGACTAAAGAATAATTGCATTCTGCTTCCGTAGTGATATTGCCTTGGAAACCCGAGGAGGGGTGGCTATGAGTTGGATCTGACTCCACAGCAGTGAGTTTGGTTAAAGAAGAATTGATGCATGTTGATGAAGAATATTAAATATACCACGGACTGCCAGAAGAAAGAACAAACTATGTTGGAAGAAGTACAGCCAGAACGGTCTTTAGAAGCAAGGATGGAGAGGTTTTCTCCCACATACTTCAGTCACGTTATCAGGAAGGACCGGTGCCTAGTGGAAGACGTCATGCTTGGTAAAGTAAAGGGTCAGCAAAAAAAAGAGAGGAAGACCCTGCACAAGATGGATTGACACAGTGGCCGCAACAATGGGCTCAAACAAAGCAATGTTGTGAGGATGGTGCAGGCAGTATTTCATTGTGTTGTACAGTGGGTGGCTATGAGTCAGAACCAACTCAGTGGAACCTAACAACAACACTGTCATAAACTCACTGCCCGTTAAATTTCCTATCTAACCTTTCCAGTTTCTATGGTCCATTTGATCCCAAACAGATAGCTCTTAAAAGAGCGTAATGTTCAAGGTGAACATTTGCCCCAGGTAGGTACACTCAGTAGAACAATTAACCATCGAAGATCAGAAGGGCAGTGTTTGCACAGGGCGGTACCTCAGAGAGCAGGAAGGCATAGAAAAGAAGGACACAGGGAAGAGGTACCACAGGAAGGAAGTGGGAAGAGAGCTGTTACATTATGAGGACTGCAATCAACCTCATGAAACAAAATGTGTACAAACTGTCCAAAGGAAAATGAATTTGCTCTGTAAGCTTTTATCCCAATTACAACGATAATAACAAAAAAGAACGTAAAAAGAAAAGAGAGTAATGCTCAAGGCAGACTATTTTTACTAGCTAAGCTAAATTTTGTTCCATTTTAAGATGACTTCAGGGTATATTTTTGGTTTAAGGTTTAAAGATTATCTCAGGACAATAGTTTCAGGGATTCATCTACCTGCATGGCTCCAAGAAATCTAGAGTCGATGAGAATTTGAAGTTCCATTCTGCATTGTCCCCTTTTTGATCAAGATTCTTCTATGGAATCTTTGATCAAAATGTTCAGTAATGGTAGTGGGGCACCATCCAGTTCTAGTTTCATGGCAAAGGAGGCAGATGTCCTTGGAGGCAATCAGCCACACATTCCACATCCTCCTCCTGTTCTTGACTCTCCTTCTTCCTCTCTTGCTGCAGGCGATGAGAGATCAATTATTGTACCTTGAATGACTGCTTGCAAGCTCTTAAGACCCCATGTACCACATAGCAAACCAAGAGTTGAAAGAAGCACCAAACAAGTTATTAGGCCAATTAACTGGATGTTCCGTGAAACCATCGACCCTGAGCCTCCAAACCAAGGGACCAAATCCCATGAGGTGTTTGATTGTTCAAAAGCAGCCTCGGCAGCTTCTCTCACTTTTTTTTGTCATTGTAAATATATCTATCACACAACTTTTGCTAAATCAACTTTTTACAGGTGTAGAACTTATTGACAGCAATTACAATAATCAGCTGTGCCTGTAATCAATGTGATATTTCCATCACCTTTAAGTCACCTCTTCCTCTTCCTCTTGCTGCTGATGACCACTAATAAATTTAGTCTCCATAAATTTGCCTTTTCTTGTCTTTTTATACAAATGAGGTCATAAAATATTTGTCCTTTTGTGATCAGTTCATTTCACTCAGCATGTTTTCCAGCTCCATCCATACTGTCTTCATTTCTCCTACTGGCTGAGTAGTATTCCACTGTATGTTTGTATCACATTTTGTTTATCCATTCATCTGTTGATGGGCATTTAGGTTGTTTCCACCTTTCGGCTGTTGTGGATAGTGCTGCAATGAATATTGTTGTACAAGTCTCTTTTTGAGCCTCTGCTTTCAAATCCTTTGGGTATAATATCTAGGGGTGGAACCACTGGGTCATACCGTAGTTCTATTTTTAGTTTCTTGAGGGACTGCCACACTATTTTCCACAATGGCTGTACCATTTTGTATTCCCACCAGCGATGAATAAGGATTCCAATTTCCCCACATGCTTGCCAATATTTGTTACTTTCTGTTTTTATTTTGTTTTTAATGTTAACCATCCTGTTAATGTTTTCAGGTGTCATCCCAGTTGATTCTAACTCACGGTGAACCCACGTGTAAGAGAACTGCCCAGTTCTGTGCCATTCTCACAACTGCTCCATGCTTGAGCCCCTTGTTGCAGCCCAGGTGCCAATCCATCTCATCGAGGGTCTTCCTCTCTTTGACTGACCCTCTCCTTTACCAAGATGAAGTATCTTCTCCAGAGACTGGTCTGTTCTGGTAACTTGTCTAAAGTTTATGAGATGAAGTCTCACCATCCTCGCTTCTGGGGAGCAGTCTGGTGGTACTCCTTCCGACACAGACTTGTTTGTTCTTCTGGAAGTCCACGGTTTATTTAATACTCCTCACTGACACCCTATTTCAAAGGCTCCAATTTTTCTGTAGCCTTCCTTATTCATTATCCAGCTTTCACATGCATATGAAGCCATCCCAGTAGGAGTGAAATGGTATCTCGTGGTTGTGATTTGCATCTCTCTGATGGCTAATGGCACTGATTCTCTTTTCATGTATTTGGTGGTAGCTAAAACAATACTGAAAGAGAAGAACAATGTAGAAGGACTCACACTTCCTGATTTTAAAACATACTATACAGCTATAGTAATTAAAACAGCTCGGTACTGGTACAACAATAGACCACTGGAATGGAATTGGTAGTCCAGAAATAAACTTGTGTATCTATGGTAAACTGCTTTTTGACCAGGGTAGTAAGTCCACTCAATGGGGAAAGAAGAGTCTTTTCAATGAATTATGTTGGGAAAACTGGATTTCCACACCCAGAAAAATGAAACAGGATCTATGCTCATGCTATACACAAAAAACAAACTCAAAATGGATTAAGGACCTAAGTAAGTAAACTAACCATAAAATTACAAGAACAAGTACAGGCAATGCTGTCAGGGCTAGCTGTCAACAATGGATCATCTAATATAATAACAAAAGCACAAACAGCAAAAAAACAAAACAAATGGGATCTCATAAAAAATTAAAACCTTTTGTTCATCAAAAGACTTTACCAAAAAAGTGAAAAGACAAGCTATCAACTGAGAGAGTATCTTCAGAGACCATGTAACCAAAAAGAATCTAATAACAAAAAACATATATAAAACATCGACAACGTAACAACAAAAAGATAAATAACCCAATCATAAAATGGGCAAGAGACTTGAATAGACATTTCACCAAAGAGGTCATTTAAAAGGCCACCAAGCACATGAGAAGAGGCTCAGCATCATTAGCCATCAGAGAGATGCAAATCAAAACCACAATGAGACACCCTTTCACTCCCACTGCAGTTAATTTTAAGAAAAAGTGCCTCATCATCTCACCATCCAGTGGTAAATATATCCAACAATCTGGTGTATTTTCTTCTAATCTTTTTCTATGCATATGCAAATAAAAACCTAATTGGGATCATCTTTTATGAACAATTTTAATCTTTTTCTCAACTTAATATCATACCTTAAATACATGAAGAAAACTCTTCAAAATGATCACTTTCTAAACCCATTCAATATTCCATTGTTTCAGAATGACCCAAGATTTGTTTCTCTAATGCCCTATTGTTGGCTAATAAAATTGCTTTCAAATTCTCATTCTTAAAAGTATCAGCACAATGAACATCTTTATGCAAAACCTGTATGTGCAAATGCAGAGATATTCTTAGGAATAGATGCTGGAAGGTGAAATTATTGGGTGAAAAACATAAGAGTAGTTTCATGATTCTTAATAATATAGTTTAAAACTTTCAGCGGCAGTGCTTTAAAAATATTATACTAACTCCTTTGGTTCAGGGGTTGGTGAATTATAGCCTCCAAGTAAAATCTGGTCCTCCACCTGTTTTTGTAAATAAAGTTTTATTGGAACACAGTTATGCTCATTTGTTTATGTACTGTCTATGGCTGCTTTGGTATTACAATGACTGAAGTGAGTAGCTGCAACAGAAAACTGTATGGCTGGTAAAGTTTCTTGGTCTCTCTTGCCAGGGAGAAGGAGCTCTGGAGGCATAGTGGTTAATGCATTCAGCTGCTAACCAAAAGGTCAGCAGTTCAAAACTACCAGCCACTCCACAGGGCAAAGATGAAGCAGTCTGATTCCACAAAGCTGCACAGCCTTAGAAACCTTATGGGGCAATTCTACTCTGTTCTATAGGGTTGCTATGAGTCAGAATTGACTCCATGGCAGTGGGTTTGGTTTTATTGCCAGAGGAGCGGGCACACAGTTAGTGTTTGATAAATGTTTGTTGCACACAGCATGAATAGGTGCCGCTGCTGACCTTGGGGTTCACAGCTGGTATGGTCTCACCCCGTCTCCCTTCCCCTGCTTTGGCATGACTCTTAGAATCTGTCCTGGGTGAATAACTTTTTTTGCACACCACTGGTGTGTATAGAAACACAGCTCTACTATTTAAATTCTCCAAGATCGAGGATGTGAAATGAAGGCTGCCCCTGGCCCCACCAGACATCCAAATAAATCTCACAGCTTCCAAATGTGACTGTGTCACCTGGGATTAATACCAAGTAATCCAGTGCCAACATCAAGGCAGCGAAAATAAGCATTTACTCTCCTGGAAAATCATTTTATACTGATTACAAGTTGTAGCCTGTCACTAGGATGTAAGTTGAAAATATGCACATTTACAAGGTTAATATTTCTCTCCAAAGTTGCTCTCTCTCTTGCCCACCTCCCATCACCCCACCTCCCAGCTCAAAAGGAAACAGAATTCCAAACAAGTGTTTGCCCTGAGACCTCCTTATTTTAACACACAGAATTTAAACCAGCTTTGGGTTTACCTCCAAGACCAGAACAGCAGGAAACAAGCAGCAGTGGTGTACAGCATGCTTGGCCAGCCCTGGCACCATGACATCTGGGGCCCGATTATTCTTTGCTGTGGAGGCTGTCCTGTCCTGGGCACTGTAGGACCTTTAGCAGTGTCCTTGGCCTCTATTCCCTACTAGCATCCTGTCCACTCGTGACAACCAAAGATATCTCTAAATATTGCCATGTGTCCACTGCGGAACCAACTTGTTCCCTGTCTCACTGTTGAAAACCACTAGTCCAGCGATCGGGAGGCAAGCAGATAGCCAACTCAATGTCCAAACAGCAGAGTGTGGTCAAATGGGCACTTTTCCAGCTTTTCCCCTGCTACTACTTTACACGCCAGCCTTTCAGCCCAAAGCATGCCATAGTCCGTCACCTGGTGTTTGCTCACTCTGGACACTCTGCCCAGAATTCCCTTTCCTAATTTCTTCCCTATGGAAAAACACCTTGTCAGTGAAGTCTTCCATGACCACCCTTCTCCTGGCTTAATGTGGAGTGAGATACTGTTTCCTCTGGGCACTCATTGTCCTTTCTGAACCAGTGGAGTCATGGTCATATGGAAGTTCAGTGTCAGCACTAGATGTGAAAACTGCATGCAACAAAATTGGCTGTGAAAATCTTTTGACTCTCCCTTAAACACGGTATAAATGGTTTCATAGAGTCAATTCTGTTGAGTGACTTTTATGCCCACTGCCATTTAAGAAGTATTGAGTTACACTAAAGGCAGAAAGAGGGATGTTATCTGCCACTGAGTTGATTCCAACTCAAGGCAACCCTATGTGTGCAGGGTAGGATTGTGCTCTGTAGGGTGTCCAAGGCTGTGACTTTTTGGAAGCAGATCACCAGGCATTTCTTCAGAGGTGCCTCTGGGTGGGCTTAGACAACACAGCTGAGCATTTAACCATTTGCACCACCCAGGGGGTCCTGGGAAGGACACTCCCATTGCTGTGCAGTCGATTTAAACTCACTAGGGAGCTCTGGTCGCGTAGTGCCTAAGGCACTTGACTGCCAACCGGATGGCTGGAGGTTCAAACCCACCAGCCACTCCTTGGAAGGAAGGTTGGCCAATCTATTTCTGCAGTGATACTGTCTCGGAAACCCAAGGAGGGGTTGCTATGAGTCAGGTCCGACTTGATGGCACATAACAACAACAACAACAGGGAAGTCTATATGCAGATGTCTGGGTCTTCCAACATTTGCACCTTTATGAAATTTTTGGTAACAAATGGGAAACACTGTGTGTTTTTGTTTGCCTAAAGGCTTAATATTAAACCTCTATAATCTTAACAAGGAGCTCTGGTGGCGTAGTGCCTAAGGCACTTGACTGCTAACCAGAAGGCTGGCAGTTTAAACCCACCAGCCACTCCTCGGAAAGAAGGTTGGGCAATCTACTTCCATAGTAATACCACCTCGGAAACCCAAGGAGGGGTTGCTATGAATTGGATCTGACTCCACGGCAGTGAGTTTGTTTTTTTTTGTATCATCTTAACATCGATGAGTATCTTGCCATTGGAGAAATTAAACAGGGTAGTATATGTTGAAGTACGTGACTGGTATTTGGCACGTAGCAGGTGCACAGTGAGGCTTCTTTCTGGAGCTAAACGTAAATGTGTACTGTCACGGGACAACACAGAAGAGCTTGGTGACATCTGCAGTTCTCACCTCACAGTCTTCTCCTGAGACAACTGCAGCCTCTTGACCTTCCAGTGTTTGTGCCATCTCCAGCAGCCCGGCCCATGTGAATTTTTGGTTTACTCGTTTCGGTGTGCTTTTCACATTGGACTATGAGGACAGGGACTCCACGTCATTTATTTTTGTGTCCCCAAAGATCACCACAGAGCTAACACCCAGAATTTCTATGTCAAACGAAAAACAAACTCACTGCCATTGAGTTGATTCCAACTGATAGGGACCCCTTTGGTTTCTGAGTCGTTAAATCTATGCGGAAGTCAATTACCCAGTCTTCCTTCCAAGGAGTGGCTGGTGGGTTTGAACCGCTGACCTTCTGGTTAGCAGTCAAATGCCTTAGGCACTCTGCCACTAGACTCCTTACATCAAACAAAGGCACCAAAAAATGGGAGTTTGAATGCTTGCCTCCAGCATATTCTGCTTCCAATTTTGAAATACTTGCTCTGCCAGAAGAAACGTTGTGAAGTGTTAGGTTGTGAGACCCGTGTATTGGATTGCAAGCATCTAGTGCAATCTCCGACACATAGTAGGTGCTTCGCAAATATTTTCTATTGTTAATTCATTAAAATGTCTTGGAAGTAGGGAAGAATGGTAACAGTGGAGCTGCTCAAAGGATTGGAGTCAGACGGTAGAGGTGGGCAATCTTGGCCATCTTCTTAATTGTCTTTCACTTAGTCTTGGCTCTTCACTGCCACTCTTACGAAATCCTGCTAGCAAGGCTCATCACCCTGCAGCCTAAAACAGCAATAACGAAATTTCCAATTCAAGAGGAGATGCCAAAAGTAGGGGTGGTTTCCTTTCAAATGGAGACTTTAGAACAAAAAGGGCCAAACACCCCCGAACAATGTTGATTTTTTCCTGCTGTTTTTTGGCTAGTGTACAAACTGACGAGTGACATTTTCTACAGCTGCTCTTCTGTCATGTCTAAAGAGGTACCTGAATTTGTACCTGAAGGAAATGCAAGGGAGGAAGTCTGAAGCTGAGACCATCTCTGAAGAATATCCCTGCTCAGAATCAAAGAGAAACAAACCCAATCTAAACACAGTCCTCAAAGCAGGATCCAGGAAGTCAACTGAGACCGCAAGCAGGAAGAACCTTGGGATAATTTTCTCTAGGAAAACACTGCCCTTTGACCCAAGGCCATCTAGTCAGATTCTGAGTCATAGAGACCCCAGAGGACAGAGTAGCACTGCTCTATAAGGCTGTACTTTTTACAGAAGCAGACTGCCGTATCTTTCTCCCATAGAGCTGCTGCTGGGCTGGAACTGTTGACCTTTCAGTTAGCAGCTGATCGCTTAACCACTGCACCACCAGGGCTCCATAACGCCCTTTAGACAACTGTTTTCTACATTTCATATTGTGGATGCCCGGGACGTTTGTAAGGGACAGTGAGATCCCGTGGCACTCCGTAGGCTTGGAATTTGCACTGGGACGTTAATGCAAATTCAAGCAAAAGCCATCGCTCCCCGCTTCTAAAGACCCTCTAAGTCCAGGCAAGTGGGCAAGTCGGAAACCAAGGAGACAGAAGTGACTGCCATCTTTCCAAACCCCCGACATCCGGATGACATCAGAAAGGGTTATTCAATTCCAAGGTGCACCAGTGGGCTATTCACACAGAGGGAGGGAAAAAAAAGAATTTATGTGCCTTTCATATATAAAAGGAAACAGATGTGGTTTTCTTTACAAAAGAGCATTTCATTAAAAAAAAAAAAAAAAAAAAAGGCAGCGCAGCGGAGTTAACATAACCATTATTCTCCATCGCAGGCAAAGCAAATCCTGTTTGCCTGTCATTACAGAAGGTAGCAAACCCTTTCATCCAGTGATTAGTTGTAAACATTCCGCTGCCTTCTGGGAGCAGGCCTCTGTTTCCCATCTTACACCGAAGCCATTTTCTTAGACTAATGTTTTATACACACAGCTCAGATACAATGCAAACTCCCGGTACCCCAAAGGCAACGGGGCATTCGTTTATACTAAATCAGAAGTGTCACCCTTGGCAACCTGCAGCAGCGAAACATTTATTCAGGCTTGCATTCCTGGCACTTAGAATTATTTCTTTCATGCCTGATAGCCAAATTACAATATGGCAGGCTTCCCTGGAGCGGGAGGATCATTAGTGCCAGCTCACAACATACTTTCAACTGATATGGCATTTCATGTACAGCTGTCAATCAAAACCGGGCTATGCAAATGAGGAGGGGAGCGCCGGTGTAGAGTCCCTGTACTCGCGGCTCCTCACAGATTTCCTTAATGACTAGCAGTCATTCCGCTGAGTGGGAGAAGTGGAAAGAACAGAGAGGAATATTCTCCCAGGAGGCTGGTTGCAAGAGCCAGAAGTTTTTACATTTGATTTCCATATTTATTCCCTTCCCCCTCCCACCCCCCTTCTGGCTATCAGACATCTGTGTGTTTTTAAACAGTAGGCCTAAAAATACTGGAGCAAGCCTTGGGTTAGAAACATGGCACCGTGGCACTGTGGCTGAGGTTCTACCCGGAGACGCACGCGGATGGGCCCAACTCTGCGACTCTGGGGCGTGCACCGGCCAGTGGAGGCAGGTGGGTGCGTTTGGGGACTGGTGGCGCAGAGGGTTGAACCACCTCTGAAAGGTGAAGGGGAGGCTGAGGCCATGGAGGGCCACGTGAGGATCAGGGTTATGTTGGGTGTGACTTGGCCCCTACCGTCTTCTTCAGTCCGGTATCGTCCCTTTCCCTCTCTGCTCACTGTTTCCTAGTCTTGCAAGCTTCCTTCACCCATCCTTAGAAGTTCCAAGCTCCTCCCTGCCTCGGGCGAGGCTAGGATTTGTTGCTCCTTAGAACTCCTAGCTCGCCTCCGTGTTGTGGGTTGTCTCCTCAGTTCTGACTCACCAGGACCCCATGTGTTGCCGACCAGAACTGCGTCCTGGGATGCTCTTAGCTGCCATCAAAAGCAGACGGCCGGACCCTTTCTTCCGTGGTTACCAGTGGGTGTGTTCGAAGTGGGTGTTAGCCCTGGGGCACAACCTCTGCGCCCCAGGAGAAGTTAAATAAAACAGGTCGATCAGTGGGCGAGGCTCCTCATGGGCAAGTTATTGTCCCAGAGGAGTGCAGTTTGAGGACCTGGGATTAAAACAAGGTCCATCAGGGACCTTGGAAACCTCATGGTGGCCGGGCACCAAGGGAACTGTGAAGGAAGAACTGTGAGAAGTCCTTGTCAGGACAGACAGATGGAGAGCGGTGCCTCCATTTTTATCAGGACTGCCTGGATGGTGCAGACAGTGAAAAAGCTCAGCTGCTAATCGGAAGGTTCGGATTCGAGTCTGCCCAGAGGCGCTTTGGAAGAAAGGCCTGGCAAACCGTTTCCAAAAAAGCAGCTACTGACAACCCTGTGTAGCACAGTCCAACTCTTACCAAGGAGGGAGCCCCGTTCTTTTACCATTTTTCAGCTGTCACCTGCTTTCCCTATACCACTGGCGGCGGAGCCCGACTCTGGGGTGCATGTTGATTGTCCTGTCTCTCTGTTTCTCGTGGAGGTGAAAATGATGGCTACTTTGCCAGTGTGTGTGTGCAATACCACCTTCTGCACTTTCCTTTTTTAATTTTTGAGAAAGCTCCAATGTCATAAGCCATGTTTATGACACTCCAAAGTGATAACAGTCATTTTTAAGAGTGGTCTTATCTCCTTCCCATTTAGACAGTATTCCACATAGAATACTTTTTCTTTATAGATAGTTCTGGCCCAATCCCTTTATTTTATTTTAAAAATGAGGAAATACAATGCCTTTTGACCACAGTTTTAGACATACCCTCTGTTTGTGTTCAAGAGAAGATCACAGATGCTACGACGCTGGCCTGTTTCCCGTCAGAGGGCATTTCCACTTACAGCATCTCATTTAATCTTCATGACGCTGGTGAGGGGGGCATTACAATCCTTTATAAAATTGAATACACACCCAGAGAGGACAAGTCCCTTGTGTAAGTTGCACAGTGGGAAGGGTGGATATTAGCACTGTACGCGGCAAGCCCTGCGCAGACTTCACAGACACTTCCTGAGGTTTTCGGGAGCCGTGACAGGAAGTAGGGACGGCGCCAATCCCTCCACCACACAAACAGACCGTTAAAATGTTGTATTTTATGCAAAATGGTGCAACCGTTATAAAAAATCATTTGCTGGTTCCTCAAGAATGTTAAACATAGAATGACCACATGACCCAGCAATTCCACCCCTAGGGCTATACCTCGCAGATTGGAAAGCAGGCACTCAAACAGATTCTTGTACACCACTGTTCACTGCGGCACTCTTCCTACTAGCCAAAAGGGGGAAGGAATCCAAGTGCCCATCAGCAAATGAATGGATCAACAAGATGTGGTCTATCCACACAATGGAACATTATTTTGCCACGAAGAGAAATTAGGTCTGATACCTGCTACCACATGAAGAATTTTGAAAATATTATGCAAAGTGAAATAAGCCAGACACCAGGACAAAGAGTATATAATCTCACCCTGCTGCCTCCATCCCAGCCCCTGGTCGTCACTAACCAACTTTCATTTCTATGCATTTCTATGTATATGAGTATCTAGAATCAGCAAATGGAGAGAAATAAAAGTTGGTTAGTGACGACTAGGAGCTGGGATGGAGGCAGCAGAGTTAGCGCTTAAGGTTACTGAGTTTCTATTTGGAGTGACGAAAAACAAAACAAAACTTCTGTAAATAGATGGGGTGATGGTTGCATGACATGGTGACTGTAGAAAATGTCACTTAATTGTACATTTAAAACTGGTTAAAGTGGCAAACTTTGTACTATATACATTTTACTACAGTAAGCATTTTAAAAAACACTGTATTCCAATCTTAATTTTATTTAAGTAAGTGTGTCTACCTGGGGCTAGAAGTGAACAGCTTTAATTCACGAAGCAATCTGGGGCCCCACCTTGGCCTTCTTCTTGAGTTTCCAGGCCCAGTCAAGTCCTTGGGCTTCAGTAACAAATGTCTTCCCTCCTTCCCTCTCATTCAGCCCTTCCTGTTATGCATCTGTAAGCAAGGGTCGGCTCACAGCTCCCAACTGTGCGTACCCCACATCCATCTCCCTGGGTTTCTGGAAGAAATCCCTCACCCTCACAGCTCCCCGAGGGATCCCCTTGGCTCTCACACTTCCCCTTTGCCGAGATCACTCATCTGTCTCCAGAGTCCTTCCCAAGGACACCATTCAGGCTCATTCAAGTTTCCAAAATAGTAAAAGGGCAAAATGCACAGTCCCAGGAGTGACTCACGTGTCATCCCAGAATTCTTCTGGGGGCACTTCAAATTGCTAAAGTCTTAGCTGGCTTCTTTAGGAAGCCTAAGCTTTCAAGCCACCTCCGGAAATGGTGTTAAGAGAACAGCTAATTGCTTATCATGGTAAAGTTCCAGAGTATGAATAATTAAGTGGCTTAAACCAAAGGGGTGCTTCCAAAAGAATGGGAATAGTGCATCTTTGGGTAGGTGATAGAGAGTTACGGAAGTCGTGGCTGTGTCCACCTCCATAGAACTTCTTGAGGATATCTCATGGTTAGAGTTATGTTCAGGACAATAGCAACTAACAACAACAATGGTATTTGTGTAATCTTTTTGGTTAGATGAAGGAGCCCTGGTGGCACAATGCTTAAGCATTTGGCTGTTAACCAAAAGGTTGTTGGTTTAAACCCACCAGCCACTCCATGGGAGAAAGATGTAGCAGTCTGCTCCTATAATGATTACAACCTTGGGAACCCTGTGGAACAATGAGTCAGAATTGACTCAATGGTAATGGGTTGGGTTTGGTTTGTGTTTTGGGTTTTATGCTAAAATACTTCAGATAAACACATTAAGCCTGGTTAAGATGTGGTGGTGACAAATCAAAGCTTAGCAGATTCTTTCTTTTCTTTAGGATTTTGAGGAATGACCTGCTTGAGCTATTGTCATGCATTGAATTGAGTCCCTCAAAATATATCTTGAATTCCTAGCATCTTTCCCTGTGGGTATAATCCTGCCTAGAAATAGGGTTTTCTTTTTGCTATGTTAATTAGGTCATACCATACCAGTGTAGAGTGGGTCTTAAGCCTAATCACCTCTGAGTTATAAAAAGACCAAAATAGACACAGAGATACACACACAGGGGAAGGCAGACATCACGTGAGGATCATCTTCAAACCAAAACTCATCAAGGAACCAAAGAATGCCCAGGGCTACTGACTAAGGTCCAGTCCTGAGACCCTGATTTCGATGTTAGCCCCCAAAAGTGTGAGAAAACACGTTTTGGGTCTTCAAGCCATCTACTTGTGGTATTTGTGTCTATGTACACAATAGAATATTATTCAGCCGTAAAACAAATCAAGTACTGATACATTCTATGCCATGGATCAACTCGGAAAACATTATGTTAAATGAAAAAAGCCAGGCACAAAAGACCATGAATTATATGATTCCATTTATGTAAAATCAGGATCCCTGGTGGTGCAGTAGTTAAGCCCTTGGCTGTTAACTGAAAGGTTGGCAGTTCAAACCAACATGAGAGAAAGATGTGGCTCTCTGCTTCCATAAAGATTACAGCCTTGGAAACTCTACAGGACATTTCTACTCTGTCCTGCAGGGTTCCTGTGAGTCAGAATCAACTTCACAGCAATGGGTTTCAGCTTTTTGGTTTGGTTGCACAAAGCATTTTGTCCCATTTTACAATTAGGAAACTGAGGCTAAGGGAGGAGCAGTGACTTGCTCAGGGTGGTTCTACCAGGAGATAGAGAAGTTGCATCTGGAACCCAAGCCACAGACGTGGTCCTCGCTCCTAAGCTAGGTTGTCTCTCGGGTCCTGAGAGTTGTGGGATTCTGAGTCACATATGCAGTCACTATTAATCTTGTGACTACATAGTCCTGGTCTCTTGCTGTGCCAAGTGATACAATCCAGCTGGGAAACCATGGGCCCGGGGAGCCATGGAGTGCGTGGGAAAGGCCTCCAGGGCTTGGGAAGAGCAATTTGAACATCATTGCGTTGGACCTTCTATTTCTGGTCTTGTCTGACTGCCCCTCACAGCTGTTCTGTGTGGCCCAGTCCCTTCCTCTCCCCTGTAGTTATCCACACCTTACTGTTGGGTGCTGTCAAGTCAATTCTGATTAACAGCAACCCCATATGATAGAATAGAACCGCCCAATGGAGTTTCCCAGGCTGTAATCTTCACAGAAGCAGACCTCCAGGTGTTTCTCCAATGGAGCCACTGGGTGGATTTGAACAGCTGAACTTTTGGTTAGAAGCTGACATCTTTAACCATTGTGCCAGTGGGGCACCTTTACTCACACCTTACTACCTTGTATTGTGTTGGCTCATGGGCTGGGAAAGTACCGTAATGTAATCACTGATTATTTTTTTCCCTCTCCACTTCTTTTAACCCTTTCAACTATTTCCCATTTAGATAAGGGAACCAGAGGGCGAAAGAACTGAACTCTGGGCTTTAGAGAGTCAAAGGCTGAGGGCTTGGCATACATGATGGTATGTTGTGTGTTAGCAGCTGTGCAGTCAGCCAAGATCCATGGTGACCCTGAGCACAATGGAACAAAACACAGCCCAGTCCTGCGTCATCCATCCCCCTGATCTCCTACTGACTGGACTGTGTGATCCAGAGGCTTCTGTGGTGGTTCAGTTCGTGTATCAGCTTGGCTGGGCCTGGCTGAGTGGCTGGGCAGCTGGATGTAGTATTCCTCATGATGAGACTGGCAATCAACTCCATGGTGGAATCTATCACAAGCAGCTGAGTAGCTGCCTTAGGGATGGGGTCTGCTTCCTGTATATAAGGAGAAGCCTTGGGAATGGTCTCTAGCTTATAGCACTCTTGAACCCTGCATGTTGCCATGTCATTGTTCAACAGCCTCCCATGCTCTGCCAACCTTGGGACCTTTAATGGACTTGAATTAATGGCCTGCCATGTGGTTTGGTAACATCAGGACTGCGCCTTATTACTTGTCAACCTTGGGTTTGTCGGCCTCAGCAGCCAGCAGCTGAGTGAAGAAAAGCCTCCAGCTTCAGTGGACTGGGAGCCGGCAGCACAGCTGAAGCCCAAGGTTGGGGGGCTTTTACCCAGCACCTAGAGCCTGGCACTTTGAACTTGGACTTAAAGGCCTCCAAACTGTGAGAGAATAACCTCCTGTTTGTTGAAGCATCCCATTTGTGGTATATTCCTGTCAGAGTGGCACTAGGGAGCCAGAACAGCTTCTCACTGACTGCTTTTTGCAGGCAGATTGCCAGGCCTTTCTCCCTAGCCCACGTTAGTCTGGAAGCTCTGCTGACGCCCGTTCAGCATCCTGGTGACACACACTTCCACTGCTGATGGGTGGTGACTGGGCATGAAGTTCCTTGGCAGGAATTGAATCTGGATCTCTGTATGGAAGGCAAGAATTCTACCACTGACCCCCCAAAGCTACTCTAAGATCTTGAAAATCAGGAGAGGGCTGGCTCACACCATGGTGGTAGATAATCGAACTGGAAAGTCTAAACGTGGAAGATGAACTCTGCATCTGTGCCCCTCCAAAAACTAAACTCACTGCCGTTGAGTCAGATCCGACTCACAGCGACTCCTCCTTGGGTTTCTGAGGTGGTATCACTACGGAAGTAGATTGCCCAACCTTCCTTCCAAGGAGTGGCTGGTGGGTTTGAACCGCCAGCCTTCTGGTTAGCAGTCAAGTGCCTTAGGCGCTATGCCACCAGAGCTCCATCGTGCCCCACCCCCCGCTATTTTCGTAGGCTTCTGTTAAGTGGAGGGCACCTCATGCATTGATGTCACAGTCACTGCTGTAGCACAGGGCTTCACAACCCTCAGCCATCTGGCAAAGCACCTCTGTGTGTTTTGCCCTGTCTGAAAGCCCTATGTTCCATGACTTTCTTGTTGTTGTTATGTGCCGTTGAGTTGGACCCGACTCATAGTGACCCCTCTTTGGGTTTCCGAGGTGATATCACTATGGAGGTAGATTGCCCAACCTTCCTTCCAAGGAGTGGCTGGTGGGTTTGAACCGCCAGCCTTCTGGTTAGCAGTTAAGTGCCTTAGGCACTACATTACCAGAGCTCCTCATTACTCTCTTAGTAATTTTTAAATAAAATTAGCTTACTTTTTAAAAACGCCACCTCATTCTAAGCAACAATCCATAACATCTTGGTTATATTAAAAGTACTTTTGTTTAGTAATATGGAAGAATAAAAGCTGTAAATCTTTAGGGAACCAGACTAACATATCTTTCTCCTGCAGAGTGGCTGATGGGCTCGAACTGCTGATCTTTCAGTTAGTAGCTGAGTGTTTAACCACTGCACCAGCAGGGCTCCTTTTCACAACTAACATATAATTGCTGAGATAAGTCTAAAAAATATATTTTTTATACTACCTAAATTTACTTCTATTGCAGCTAGTAGCTGGAGCCCCACATATTTTAAAACACTGTTATATAACAATGTACCATAGCTTAGAAGAACCTCTCTAACACACACACACACACACACACACACACACTTTACCGATGAGTAAGCTTCCCTTGAAGTTGGTGGCATTGATGTTAAAATGACCCGAATCAGCACAATTATTTTCACTGGGTAAAAAGACATAAGTTGTGTGGTCAGTTTTGGGAATTGCTTTTGCAAACCTAGTTTTCAACAGGCCAGAACTTTTTGCTACACAGTCTCTTTCCAAGTCTGTTCTCCATGGTTTGTTGGATTCGTGACATCTCAGCGATTTTTCCGCTTTGGCCTATGATGTTACGTGAGGGAAATCTATGGCAAGATCATAACGCCTCTGGAAGGAAGAGAGTTTTAATCACAGACGTCTTTGATAATTATCAACCAGCAAGCTCTTTGGAAGAAAGCCATTTTTTCCCACAGACTCTTGGGGTTGTTTTGACTTTTCCCCCCATCATGTCAAAGGTGTCCCTTAGAAACTTTCCCATTTGATTTAATTGCTGTTTAATTCCTAAAACATTGCTTTAATTAGACATTCTGATTTATGGCACCATTGGGTTTCTCCTGGCAAGGACATCCCAAGAGACTGTCCACTTCTAATTGACTGATTTTAAACAAGCTCATCTCTTCTGCTCTTGTGCTCGGAGCGTCTGGACCACTATCTCCATGAGTCCACGTCAGATTGCTTTCCATGACTCAACTTAACCTAATAATCTGAATGACACTTTAATGAATTTATTCACTCATTCTGTGTTTATTGAGGCCCTTTTATGTATCAAGCACTGTGCTAAAACAAAACACAAGGAAGGGAAAACTGAAAACTCCACCTGGTTTCTGTCCTCAACAAGTAGTTAGTTCAGTGTTTGAACAGCAGGATAGAGTTGGAAACATTTAATCTAATGTTTCCTAGGAGAGAATATTACGTTTCTGTCTTTGAATATTTTCCTATATCCTCATATCATCTCTAGTATTATTTTTCTTTAGTAATTTTATTTAATCAACTGCCTTCTTAAATAGGGGCACACTTCTAAGCAGTGACTATGAAGTGATAGGTTCCCTGTAGCAGTTATACTTCTCATATATATATATTAGAATGCATTTTATAAGAAGTCAATAGACAATGCAAATAAAAAGTATTTTATTAGTCATACTACCTCAAATTTTCTCACGCAGTAACAAAAATATGTAGTTCACATTTTGGGAAACATTCTTTTAATTTTCAAAATGCGTTAATTGAACTCCTGCCATGTGAAAAGCACTATAACCAAAACCCGGACCAGTTGCTGTGAGTCAATTCCAACTCACAGAGATCCCATGTCTTCAGAGCAGAACCGGGCTTCATAGTGTCTTGAAGACTGTGACCTTCTGAAAGCAGGTTACCAGGCCTGTCTTCTGAGGCCTCCTGGTGGATTCGAACCACCAGTCGTTTGGCTGGCAATCCAGTGCTTTACCGTTTGCACCACGTAGGGACTGTCCTTCTATTTTTATCTTTTAAACAGAATCACTGAGTGGAAAGCTAAAGGTTTTCTCATCTTAGGGTTTTTTGTTTTCCCATTTTGTTTAGTACAAATGGAAAATACATGTAATTTAAGTAGTCATCTGAACTGAGGGTAGGTGTATGGTTCATAGGATTTGAATAGCATCTTGTTTTTATAAATAAAGTTTTATTAGAACTCAGCCACACTTACTTGCTCATTATTGTCTGTTGCTGCAGTGGCATGGTTGAGTAGTGGTGACAGACACTGTATGACTTGAGAGGTCTAAAATATTTTCTCTCTGGCCCTTTAAAGAAGAAGTGTGACCTCTGATAATCATCAGATTCTAGGCAAACAAGGAAGAGCCAAGGAATTATTTTACTTCCAAGCTACAGAGCTCTGATTGACTTGGGAACTTTCAGAAAGCCAAACAGGATGCAAGATTTCTGACATGCTGAGAGAAGAAGGTAAAATTACTGAATGAGGCACTTAAGGCAGATATCTTCAAATGCAGGCAAAGGTCTCATTGACAGGCTGCTCCTTCCCTATGCCATCATGGGAGATGTTTCAGTGATGTGAAGGAGCAAGGACCCTGCACTTGAAAGGGATCATGTAATGTTGCAATATGAGAACCAAGCTTTGACTTACAAGAGTGCTGGTCAAATTATATGCTTTTGAGCTACACTTGAGTTGATTCCTTGCCTGTTTCCATGAGGTCAAGCACATCCTGTTGTCAATAAAATGCTCTATGATTCTGTGAGGCATACTGACCTATGAGACATCTGTGGAAGAGTGAAGATGACTGTCCATTCTTCACAATTGTCCCATTGAGAGAAGGAGTTTATGTCCATGTTCTTTGAATCTGGCCCAGGTCTGTGACTTGTTTTGATTGACAGAATGCAATAGAAGTGATTTCCAAGGCTAGAGTCATAAGAAAGTAGGCTTTTTCCCTGGTCTCTTAGTTGACTTTTCTAGAGAAGTCAACACTTTACAATCAGATGTTAGATGTCTGATTACCCTGAGACAGCCATGCTGTGAGGAAGTCAAGCTAGTCACACACGGAGGCTGGGGGAAGTGAGTCGGGGGTATGGAGATTAAGAGAGAGAAGTGAGAGTGATATGAAAATTGAGAGAATGAGACATTGACTGAAAGAGAGAGTGAGAGGTTGAAAGAAGTGTAAGAGACGTGAAAGAGAGAAGTGGGAGAGAGGGAAATGGGAGAGAGTTTGTGAGAGAAAAAGAAATTGAGGGAGACACATTGATTGAAAAAGAGAAATAAGAGAGAGATCAAGAATTTGTGAGAGATTGAGAGAGACATGAGAAAGAAAGAGGCAATGTGGAAGAGAGAGTCTGAGAGAAAGAGAGCCACCAGGAGAGAGATAGGGAAAGTGAGAGACGGAGAGAGAGTGAGAGATTGAGAGAAAGACACTTAGAGACAGAGACAGAGAGAGAGGTGTCCAGCTGGTTCTCAGTTGCTCCAACTATCCCAGGTGACATGCCAGACATGTGAATTGCGAAATCCAACTTGAAGATTCAACCCAGTAGAGGCTTCAGATGACTTCAGCTCAAGGTGTCATCTGACTGCAACCCTGTGAGAGACCCCAAGGGAGAACCACCAGCTAAGTCAGGTCAACTCCCAGAACTGTGAAAAATAACATTATTTTTAAAAAACACTAATTTTTGAAGAGGCTTACCATGCAGCAATAGATAACTGAAAGAGCATTTCTCCATTTTCTTGAGACCCCAAGGAGTCAGAGCTATGACAAGATGACAGAATCTTATGTCTCTGATAAGAAGTCCTTTCTCATCTCTCCAGCTCCATTTAATACCATTCTTCTGATTGCTTACTACCAGGGTGACCCACTCGTCCCTGTTTTCCAGAACTTTCCTGGTATTAGCACTGAAAGTCCACATCCTGGGAAAACCCTTCAACTCTGGCAAATCAGGGTGGTAGGTTGCCTTATTTACTGTACATTAGCCAGGGTAGCTTTCTTTTCTTTCTTCACACACACCAAGTTCCTTCATGATTCTGAGAAGGGGCTGATTACCCAAGAAGCAAGGTAAACACAGGATTTCTTGTGCTTACTTACTCAAGGATGTAGTGAAACCCATGTGAAATTATTCACTACAGATTAGTAAGTAAGCAAAGTACTGACGTTGCTTACTGGGGACTCCATTCCTGTCAGGAATTGTAAATTTGAAAAGAGCTTTTGATTCTATATGAAGGTGCTGTGAAGTTGGAAAAAAGACAGATGCTGGCCCTACCTAGAAGCAGAATCTTTGATGTGGTAAAAAAATGTGAAATTGTTCGCTATGGATTAGTAACTAAGCACAAGGGAGCTCATGTCACCGATATTGCCTCTGGGCCTTACCACATGATAGTATTCCTGTCTAGAATGTTCTTCCTTCCCCTGCTCACTTGGCTAACTTCTCCTCAGCCCTTATTTTCTTAAGGAAGCCTTCCCAAACTCTCAAGATGACATATGACCCCTTATTAGTATAGACTTCTGCAGTATCTTACACTTCTTACTAACACCAAACTCAATTGCCCCTGGTGTTCATGTATTTCTCTCATGCAGATCGGTCTCCCCTGCTACATGGTGGGGATTGTGTTGGTCTTTGTTGCCATACTAGCTTATCAGCATCTGACATAGTCAGTACTCCATTGATGAAAGAATACATGAACAAACGAAGGCCTGGCAAAGCTGGTTGGTCCTAGAACCTCAGTTTATGCCTCAGACTGCAGAAAAGGTGCAAAGGCTCTGAACTTTCCAAATCCATTTGGTTATGAGGTTGTTGTTATGTGCCGTCGAGTCAAACCTGACTCATAGTGACCCCTCCTTGGGTTTCTGAGGCCGTATGACTACGGAAGTAGGATTGCCCAACCTTCCTTCCGAGGAGTGGCTGGTGAGTTTGAACTGCCAGCCGTCTGGTTAGCAGGCAAGTGTCTTAGCCACTATGCTACCAGAGCTTGAGGAGGTGCCATAATTTGATTGAGGTCCCATGGCCAGGATAGAAAGCATGACTTTGGTGCACAGAATAGTTTCCCAGTAGTTCTTGCCTGCTAACCAGAAGGCTGGCGGTTCAAACCCACCAGCCACTCCTCGGAAGGAAGGTTGGGCAATCTACTTCCGTAGTGATACTGCCTCGGGAACCCAAGGAGGGGTCGCTATGAGTTGGGTCCGACTCGACAGCACATAACAACAACAGCAACAGTAGTTCCAAGAAGGAAAATGGCAGTGTAGAACCGGCCAGTAGTCTCTCTGATGCTCTTGCCGCCTTGGCAAGGGAAAAATGCACACACGTCCCCAGACAGAAAAGCCAGCAGCGCTGCCCGTTGGCTTCCAGCAGCCACGTGCCTGTACTCTACGTCTCGCTCCTCTTCCGAGGTAGACACGAGACAGAAATCCTGTGATGACTAATGGGAGGTTATGGAGAGATTTATTGGACAATTATCAATGTTTTTCTTCACTCAACTTTCCTTTGGTGAGTCATTATTTCATTTGGGGAACAGGTACCTCTCACATCACCCCTCAGAGCCTGTCACTTCATCTCCTGCCTTCAGGCTCATTTCTCGCCTTGGTTTGTAGAAGGAGATAGATAGACTGTGGATTGGAAGATTCCTAACTGACTGAATTTTGTTTTATTCTGTTGTTTTCATATGCGTGCAGATAAGAATTGATATAATTCTGTGTTTCCCAAATGGTAATCATTTGCAGAACAGCTTCATAACTTTTAGAACATATTTTATTGTTGTTGTTGTTATGTGCTGTCGAGTGGGGCCCGACTCATAGCGACCCCTCCTTGGGTTTCTGAGGTGGTATCACTACGGAAATAGATTGCCCAGTCTTCCTTCCGAGGAGGGACTGGTGGGTTTGAACCACCAGCCTTCTTGTTAGCAGTCAAGTGCCTTAGGCACTATGCTACCAGAGCTCCTATTTTATCATTAGTCCCTTAATATTTTTCTTTAAATTAACAATTTTTTTCTTTTTTTAAACTTAGTCTCACTCCTAGGCTGTAATCTACGTAATCATGGGTTTGATGGGCTGGCGCATATGTGTATATATGTTTGTGTACATGTGCAGAATTCATAATGAAATCAATGCTTGAAAAGTATAATTAAAAATATTTATCACAGCCTCTCTTTCTCTCTCTCCCTGTCATCTCTCTATTGTCACCCAATTCATACTTGCAGAGATTATGGTTTCTCACCACTTCCACCCTACTTCAAGTCATCTCCCTCTGTCTCTTGATTGAATACTGGCCTCCATATCCACTGGATGAGAACATAAGAGGGGAGTCATTTCTAGTGAATTATCATGTACTGGATGAAAGGGACTCTTATTAGGTAGGTAAGAAGAAAGGCAATTTAAATACTTAAAACACTGGGAACACACTTAATATTTCCTAGAGCCATGAAGGTTGGATGAACCCCCAAAACTTGCACTGAGACAAGCTTTAAACCTTACACCTAAGACATCCTGTGAAGCCTTTTTAAAACCAAACAATAGGTTAGCTTAACTAGTGAAAAAGGTCAGCCGTGAGCAATGTGCTCTTTTAAGAGCTATCGATAGGGGATCAAATTGACAACAGCAACTCACAGGTTGGAAAGGGACCTTACGGGGCATGAGTTGCCGTTAATGTGGAGGAAATGACTGGTAAAGCAGGCTGAGAGTGTTCGCCTGACGGGAGGAATGTCAGCAACGTCACTGAACTGCACACGGAGAAGCTGTGGAACTCGTGTGTTTTGCCGTGTATATTTTCAATAGCAACAATAAAATTTTAAAAATTAAAAAAAATGCACTTGTAACACAATATATAGACTAAAAGAAGACCACAATGCTTAGGTTGCCTCATAATAGCATCTCAGGTCAAAATCAGAGAGCCCCCTTTAAATTCCACTGAATATATTTTCTTCACAATTCATCATCCCTCTTGGACATACAGGGTGATTTAAAATTGATATGATATAAGAATAAATACCAAATGAGTCAAAGAAGTCAGCAAATGTCCAGAATTATAGAAACGCATAGAAATGGGCTCTAATTGCATCATTATCTCATCTCTTTCCTTTTGAATACCGGAGCTAAGAATGGACTCCGTCATCTTCTGTCATTTCCTTTTCTTGTGAACTTTTCCATTTTCCCACAAGAACAAGACATCCATATTTTAGAGTGTACTGTTTTTTTTTTTTTTTTTGTGCAAAGCAGTAAAAAGACTCATCAGAAATGTGATGGAAAGGAAACTCATAAAGAAATGTCGTTAGAGAAGGCCATAAAGGCATACGGTTGGCAAGTGCACAGAGTACTTTTTGTAAAGTTTTTTATTCCCTGGGTCAAAGAAAGTGAGAAAGTAGCTTGGCTTTCCTCCCTTAAATGCTCCACAATGTGGCGGCAGCTGGACGTTTTTCAGAGGTGGTCACTGGAATTTGAACCCTAGAAGTGAGGGACTATCAGGTGAAAAAGTCAGAGGAAAGAAAGCCTTATTGTCTCCAAATATTTTACCACGAATGATAGTTTCAAGCCAAAGCTACCCTTCAAATTGGTATGAGTGTTTTGAACTGGATGCAAACTCTTCAAGAAAGTATTGTTGTTGTTGGGTGCCAGCAAGTTAATTCTGACTCAGTGACTCCGTGTGACGAAGTAGAACTCCCTCATGGGGATTTCTAGGCTGTAATCTTTAGAGAAGAGCACCTAGGCTTTGTCTTATAGAGGGGCTGTGTGAGTTGGAACTGCCAACCATGCAGTTAGCAGGTGAGCACTTAACCACTGCACCACCAGGGCTCCTTTTCCTTTAGAAAGTTGGTGAGCAGAAAGGCCAGTGAGGATACACAAGCAAAGCTAGAGAGGTCAGAGAGTCATAGAGTCAGGCAGATGGACGGGACCTCGGAGGTAACACAGCGCAACTCTAGTTGGAGGAATAGTGTGCTCCCACCTGACCCAGGTCCTGTAGCCAGAATGCACTATTTTGGAAAGCAGACCAACTCTGATTATCATTCTCTTCCTGAGAGGTGGATCTCCCAATGTTTTAATCATTCCAGGGGCCCAGATATCTAAGCCAGAATCTCCATCGTGGAGACTTCAAATCAGAGGCCATATCCATCTGCAGTGAGTTGGTTTGTGCCTCCCAATCACACGTTCAAATCCGAACCCTGTTCCATGTGAATGTGCTCTTAAATGGACACAAGGTCTCTGGAGATGTGATCAGTTTAAGATGAGGTCATATTGTATTAGAACTGAAACCAGAGCAGTTGCCAATTAGTCCATTCCAACTCATGGTGAACTCATGTGAGTAGAACGGCACTACACAGAGTTTTCAAGGCTTTGACCTTCAGGGAGCAGGCCTTCCTTCTAAGGCAGCTGTGTTTGGGTTCGAACCACCAGCCTTTCAGTGAGCAGTTAAGTGAATACTTAACACTTGGTGCCATGCAGGGACGTCTACTGTAGTAGATGGCTGTAAACCCAATAACTGGTTCTTTATAAGAAGAGGAACAGGCACAAGAAGACACACACAGAGGTACAAGGAAGCCTGGGATCCCCCCATGCTTCCTCCTTCTCCAGGTCACCTCCACTACAGAATGCCACAAGCTGTCTCCTGCGATAGACACCCCCAGACTTCTCAACTTCACAAGCCAGGTTAAAAAAAAAGCCACTTCAGGGAATTGACAGCCAATAAATAAAAACTGTTGATTTTTCCAAAAAGGAAAACAAACAAAACACCCTAAACTACCATCGTCATCATGTCATTAAAGAAAGATGATTCTATCACTAATGCCATAGGAAACACACGAGCTCAGAGTAGAAGTGACTCTGGCTCTCACAGGTGGCCCACGCTGGCCCCTCAAGCCCCACCTCTGCCTTCCACTCTCACCCTGGCTCCCTCTGCTCTGTCCGCGTCAGCCTCTGTCTCAGGGGCTTTTCACCTTCTGTTCCCTCTGCCTGGAACATCTTTGTCCAGACAACGTCAGGGTTCACTTCCTCACAACACACAAGTCTCCACTAAGATGTCTCATCCTGTGGTCTTCCCTAACTCAGCCATGTTCTCTTGTCCCTATGTGTTTCCTCTCATGACACTCACCACTACCTTACACAGGCCACGTTTATTTATATTAGCTGCTTCTTGCCACTAGAATAAAACTGCATGGCAATGAAGACTTTGTTCATCACCACCTCAAGCAATGCTTGGCATATTGAAGCTACTTCTTGTATTGAATTGAATCAAATAAAGCACAGTACTATCTACTGAGTATTTTTCACTTGTTGAGTCTCCTCACAGCATATTCTTTTTCTGCCGAGTGTGTTTGCGACAAGTGAAAGCTCTCATTTCCAGCAGTGTGTGCGCTCACCATGGGGTCCAAAACTCTGTTGGCATTTTGGGTTGGTTTGGCAGTAATCATTTTGTGCAGAGATCTTGTAGCCTTTGGCTACTCCACCTCTCTTAAAAGAATCCCTGTCCTCAACCCCAAACAAGCAAGAATAATAGACCAATAACCATGACAAATAACAATGGCCAAGCCAATCACTGGACAGCCATCCACCGGGACCAGCTACAAGCTGTTGTAATGACCCTTTGTCCCAGAGCAGGAGGAAAACAACCACAGGAGTCCAAGAGGTACAATCGGAGCTACATCACGGAGAAGCAAGTCTGCAGAAATGACCTCACCGCATCAGTGTTTCCTTGTGTTTAATATCTGAAGGTCACGCAACAATAAAAATAGATTCGTCCTTGATTTTCCTTTCTAGTGATCAGTTTGTCAGAAACAAAACAAAACAAAAATAAGGAAAAAAGAAAACTTCAGGCACACCTTGTTTCATTGCACTTTGCAAATAGTGCTTTATTTACTTTTACATTGCAGGTTTTTGGCAACCTTGGGTGGAGCAAGTTTATCAGCGTCATCTTTCCAACAGCCTGTGCTCACTTCGTGTCTCTGTGTCACATATTTCAAACATTTTCGTAATGCTACTGCGCACTGACTAGACTATAGTAAGTGTGCACAAAACCAAAAAAAAGAAAAAAGAAAAAAAAAACCCCAACCAAACTCATTGCTATCGACTAGATGCTGACACACAGTGACCCCCTTTGGTTTATTGAGGTGGTAAATCTTTACAGAAGTAGATTGCCCAGTCTTCCTTCCATGGAGTGGCTGGTGGATTTGAACCCCCAACCTTCTGGTTAGCAGTGAAATACCTTAGGCATTGTGCCACCAGACCCCCTTAACTGTGCACTAGCATTAGGAAAGTGCTTGAAGTATAGTGCTATAGTAAGTGTAAGCACACCCTTTACATGCACTGGGAAACCAAAAAAATCCCCGTGACTTGCTTTACTACAGCGGTCTGGAAGCGAACCTGCAATATTTCCAAGGTATGCCCATATTCTGTAACTTTACTCTTAGACACTACCTGCCATGCCAGGGCTGTCACATTAAGTAAGTGCACAGTAAAGCCAGTCTAGTCTGGACCAAGGAGAGTAAAGCTGTTGCAGAATTCTTCAGACCCTGAATTATTTGGCATTTGGAAAAGGAGGCACTGTGAAGCCAGGTAAGGGTCTAGGTGATGGTGTCTGATCCAGGTTTGGATGCTGGCTTCTACCCTTCAAGCTGTGGGACCTTCGTCAAGTCATGTGGCTCAGGTCCTCGTCTGCAAAGTTGGGCTGATGAGAGTGGCACCTCATGACATTGTTGCCAGAACTGACTGAGATAATAGTTGTAAATTGCTGAGCACAGAGTAAGAACTGAATATTGATATTGATGATTTTATTATGAATGTGTCCTGGTGGTGCAATGGGTAAGCGCTTGTTGGTTGTTTGGACCTACCCAGAGGCTCTGCAGGAGAAGGACTAGCAATCTGCTCCCATAACAACTTATAGGGTAGGAAACCCTGTGGGGCAGTTCTATTCTGTCACATGGGGTCACTATGAGTCAGAATTGACTCGACAGTGCCCAACAACAACAACAACATGATTATTATTATTTGAAAAGACATCCAGTTCTGTTATTTTCAAGAAGGTGCAGTAATGTCAGTCACCAGTTAAAGGGAAAAATACGGAACTGAGTCAAAGTCTACCTGTCATATCTCAACATTAACAACAACAATGGCTGTATCTAATAGGTAATGCCTTTCTCTTTGCCATGACTTTGACATTTATGACAGCCTCAGGAAGAAAGGTCTATTGCTATCTATGTTTGAAGGAACTCTGGTGGTGCTATAGTTAACACACACACACACACACACACCCCAAGCACACTGCTGTCGAGTTGAATGTGACTCATAGTGACCCCTCCTTGGGTTTCTGAGGCAGTATCTCTACGGAAGTAGATTGCCCAATCTTTCTTCTGAAGAGCGGCTGGCTGGTGGGTTTGAACCGCCAGCCTTCTGGTTAGCAGTCAAATGCTCTAGGCACTACACCACTAGAGCTCCATAGTTAAAGCACAGAAGCCTTGAATTCTAAGTCCTCCCTGCCTTGGAGGAGCAGGGAGTGAAATTTCGGCTGATTCTGGCTTTGGGTCTCTAGGATCTTTAGGACCTGGTACTGTGAAACAACACACTGGCGGAAAGGCTTTCGGGGCCGGTGGAGGCAACAGTAAGCCCTATTCTCTGGCACCGAAAAGGAGCACTAATGTCACCAGATTAAAGGGGGATTTGAGCTGATGGATGGCTGGGAGCCTCTGGAAGCTAGGAAGGACACATGGAACAGCTTGTCCCTCAGAAATACCATCAGATATCAACACATCAAGTACTCTGATTGGAACTTCTGGCTTCCAGAACTGTGAACTGTGAGACAACACATTTCTGCTCTTCAAAGACACCACTTTGTGTTATTTTGTTATGGTAGACCTGGTGGCGCAGTGGTTAAAGCACTTGGCCGCTAACTGAAAGGTCAGTTGTTCGAACCCACCAGCCGCTCTGTGGGAGAAAGATGTGGCAGTCCGTTTCTGTAAAGGTTTACAATCTTGGAAACCCAATGGAGCATTCTATTTTGTCCTATAGGGTGGTTGTGAGTTGGAATTGACTCAGCAGCAGTGGGTTAGCCCTAGGAAAGTAAGACCACCAGCAGGAGAGTTACCCCCACTCCAAGCTGGGGTAGCTGTGAATGACAGCCTTGTTACACTTGTGTGCATTAAGCCAGGAGCCTATGGTGAAAAGCCAATTGGCTACTTAGGGGCATATTTTAGAAGCAGAAAACAGGCCAGCCATTTCTACCCAACAATCACTCTTCGAGACAAAACTCCCTTCATACTTAGGCCTTGGCTTCCTCAGGAGCCAAAGGAAAATGTAAACATTCAAGGACAAAGATTTTCTTGACAAGTGAAGAACTGGGGCATCTTCCGTAATGGGCCTACCGATTATCCTTCACGTTCCTGGATGGCTTCTGCATATTGGCATTGCTCATCCGGGCTGCTCTGCCTCTAGGCACTTGGGGCCAGCCATCCTGGAGAGCCGCCATTAGCACTTCCATGCTTTTCAGGGAGCTCTCCTTTCCTGACCGTGAACTGTTCCAGGCTGTGGCAGGATGACAGAGGCCTTGGCCATTCCT
>NW_006921636.1:2279496-2280526 GCF_000298275.1 Orycteropus afer afer
GACACACTGACAGATGGGTGGTGGACCCCTTCTTGAACAAAGACTTGAACCCCTGGACTTTCAGGCTAAGTATCTGTTGCCCTCAACGAGATGGACTGACAGAGTGGCTGCAGTAACGGGCTCAAGCTCGGCAAGGATTGTGAGGATGGCTCAGGAGGACCAGGCAGTGTTTTGTCCTGTTGTATATAATGTCATCATGAGTAGAAACTGACTCAATGGCACCTAACAACAATAACGACATCTGCCACTTTCACTTTTGACTGAGTTCTTCACTGACCTGTCTTTATAACAGCTGACACTCTTACCTCTAGACCTCCGTCCCTGCTTTATTTTTCTTTGCAGCATTTATTATCATTGAATAGCTACATTTATTTGTTTATTTTTAATCAATCCCTCCCAACTTGACAAGGGACATGACCTGCCTATTTTGTTCACAGCTGTTTGCCCCATGCCTGGCATATAGAAGACGCTCAATAAATGTTTACTGAATGCAAGTATGAATGTTCTCTGAATCCATGTTTCTATCAAAAGCAGGGGAACCAAAGACCTTTCTATCTGAATGACTTTCCTAACCCCTAAAATGTTTTACTCATTGATGACATCTTCTGTATTCCTGTGATGTCTGACTCGGCAACCCCTGGCAGGCGGAGACTGGTGTCCAGGGACTGGGTTCATCAGTTTCACAGAATCGCCTATATCTCAAGATTGGTCCAGAATTGGGAGAGAACTTGGTCCTGAAGGAGCCGTATCAAGAAGGATAATTACTATACCAATGATATATTCCTTGCCATTTTGCAAACCCTCTAAACCTTGACAGATCCTAGAACAATGGCTCCCAACCCTATCACAAGCAACATCCTCTTTTTATTATTATTATTTTTTTTTATTATTGTGATTTGGGTGAAGATTTACAGAGCAAATTCACTTTCCATACAGCAGTTTACATATACTTTGTCTCATGACATTGACAACAGTTTACCACAATGCAACAGCTCCCCACTTCCTCCCCATAGTTATCTCTTCCCAGTGT
>NW_006921636.1:2283731-2292867 GCF_000298275.1 Orycteropus afer afer
GTCCACTTCTATATCCTTCCCTTCAAGGCTCAGGGGTCCAGGATTATCTTCTGTGTCTGTGTTAATTGGTTTCCCTTTTCTTTGTTGAAGAGGGTCTGTACAGTCTTTCTGCCTAGTCTGCCATCTTGCTGGAACTGCCCGTAACATCCTCTTTTAAAAGCAAATGTTTTATTAGGGCTTATCTTAGGTTGGGTTCCCCAGGAGTTGAACTATGGGTTTCAGCAGTATTGGTGGGAGATAATCCCAGGAAGTGTTGTTAGGGGAAGCTACCACTACGGGCAATTAAGTCCCAGTCCCATTGGTGAACTCTGGGAGAGATGAATTGTGTGCTTCAGGGTTATCTCACCTGAGAGGTAGGGAGCTGCGCTATAATCCATCAAGCTAGGTGCCATTGGTCAAAGGCCACTTCCTGGCATTAGCTGCTACTACTTCTACTTCTGGATTACTGTGTCCATGATCCACTATCAGAGAAATGCCCTCTGGCTGATGGTGCCAGGTGATGGTAGAGGACACTCTGTTGTGTGAGTGCAAGTGCCCAGAGGAATGGGCAGGGCATTCCCATTTGCTCCACATTCCCTTCACAATCCTGCAATTCCTTTTCTCCAACCAAATTTGTTTTCCATGTGTATCCTTCTACAATTTCTTTATGCAGACACAAGCAAATACAAACATAAATTCTTCCTTATTTTCCTTTTTTTCTTTAAAGGGTATACCATATGGCATGCATTTTGGTTTCTTTATTTCCACTTAACAGTATCTTTCAAGGACTTTGCAAATTTGGACATAGAATGGTTCCTTATTCTTCCATCCAGTTGTACAATATTCCATTGTATGAATAATTCATTTAATCAGTCTCCTATAGATAAACATTAGGGATATCTCCAATTGTCTACAAACATAATTTTTTTTAAAGGACAAATAAGAGGAAAGCATTTGTAATAAAATAATATGCATTTCAACACTTTGATACTTGGCCTGGAGACTCCAGCACATGTAAGAAGGCATCAGATGCTTGCCTTCATTCATGGAAACCCCAGACACAACCACCCCCAGGGAAGATGGAGACAGGTGTGTTGTACTGGAGACTTGAGCACTGAACCTGCTATTGCTTACACAGTGTGATTTTCTGACATGCTGGACAAGTCTTGGTAAGGTTAGAACAAAGTGCAGTCTTTCCTCAATTTATATGGTAGTTATATTCTTATAAAAAACAATGCATATTCATACTGTGATGAATACTCTGTGCCTATATCAAATGATGGAGCCCTGAGGGCACAGTGGGTAAGAGCTCAGCTGCCCACCCAGTTCAAACCCAGCAGCCACAGGAGAAAGATGTGGTATGCTCCTTCCATAAAGGCCTTGGAAACCCAGTGGGGCAGTTTTACTCTGTCCTACAAGGTCCCTATGAGTCAAAAGCAACTTGATGGCAATGAGGATATGCCACACATACTGAGGTTCTAGGCTTAAAGAATTAGAAACTGGTGTCACCTACATGAATATCTATTGGGCATTCAAAAGGCAAGATGCCAGGGGTGGGACTGCCTTATGCACTTCAGGGCATTTGTCATCTCTGGCTTCTTATGCAAAAGGCCAGGGTCCCCTCTCAATCTTTGTGACAAGTGAGCCCTAAAAGAATTTCCAGAAAGCACACTAGGGGCAGTGTCACCTCCATTTATGAACTAAAAGGGAGCCCTCGTAGCATAGTGCCTAAGGCACTTGACTGCTAACCAGAAGGCTGGCGGTTCAAACCCACCAACCACTCCTCGGAAGGAAGATGGGGCAATCTACATCTGTAGTGATACTGCCTCGGAAACCCAAGGAGGGGTCGCTATGAGTCAGGTCCGACTCGACGGTACATAACAACAACAACAACAACAACAACAATCTAAAGAAAGGGGGCACAGGAAATTCCATGAGAGACTGAGATATATTTCTTATTAATTAGGATCAAGGGGAATTTGAAATTAAAAAATAGTTGCACTATGAGGAAGAGAGGTGTTTTGCAGGTGTCTCTGACTGTGTGGCCAGATTCCTTCCCACTCCACAAGCAGAGAGGAAGGCTGCCAGAGTCTCAGAATACGACAAACAATCTTGTCATTTTTTCTAGAGGGACTATCATTTATCACCAGGACAATACCTGCCTATTATGTCGTGGGCCTGGGGAAGAAGCTAAAAAAATACCATTTCTTCCAAAGAATCATCTCCTGCAAGAGTGTCATTCTTTCCTGACCTGGCATCTAAATTCAGAGATCCTGGGAAAATGATAGAGGCGTTTGCTTATCACTAGGGTGTGTGCGCCAGTGCAGAAGAATCTGACAGGCTTGGGAGGTAGGGAGAGCTCTATTTCCCGGCCCTCGGGCTCTGACAGTTAGGAAGGGGCCAGTGAACACAGCCTGCTGGGGGTGGGAGTGGAGGGGGCAGAGGCAATGTGGGATATTCAGTGCAGGTGGACCTCCACGCTCCAGTGGTTCAAAAGCAAAGCCCAGACCAACCCTCTCCAGGTGAGGAAAAGGAAGGGCTTGAGGTGGCCCTGCTGTGCCAACGGCCATGTTAGCTAAAACGGGAGGTAGACTGGCCACTGGTGTGAAATTGGATACTAAAGCTTCCAACATAGATTTGTCCCAGTGCGATGGGTAGGAGGGCTGGCATAGGAGTGAGACTGGCTGGCTTCACACCCCAGATCCATCGCTTACAAACTCTGGGCCTTGGACCTTGTATAAGATCCTCTATCTCCACAATTTCAGTTTCCTCATCTGAGAAACGGGAACAGTGGTATGTCTTTGGGTATTTTAAGGATTAATAAGGTAAGACACATAAGTGCTTAGCATATTGTAAGAGGGCTGAATGTTAGTATTATTAGTAAAATGCTGACAAAAATCACAACTTCATAGGACAACGAAGTAGCACTTTGTATGCATGCTAGCAATAAAACAACTTATAGTTACTGCGAGCTTGGTGAATTCAGGACTATAACGTATTTACTTCTAGTGTCCAGCAGAGTGCCTGATTCAAAATGGAAGCACGTATTTACTTCTAGTGTCCAGCAGAGTGCCTGATTCAAAATGGAAGCTCACGAAATGTCAACGGACTTTAGTTGACAAGGGCAGAATGCGTGGTCAAAATACACCGGGTAGATTGACCAGTTAGTTAACCATGTCCCAGCAATTTGAGCACGATGAAGTAAAATCTTAGGCTATAAGAGGAGGTTATGTGTGTAACGAGCAGTGTACAAGATGAGGGATAAAATGAGGTGCAGTCATACACTGACTTATTGTGTCCTTAATATGTTATGTTCATAATACATTATTTGCATTTCTACTGGACTCTGTTTGCAGAGTGTATAATTCCCTCCCTCACCCTGGAATCTTGATTTTCCACTGAGATGCCTCCTTTATTGGTGAGAAAGTCAGTAAGGACTTTGCAATGGCCTTGGTGCTAAGACCTTGACCTTAAAGTCTACTGAACTTGAAGCCCTTTCCAGTCAGTGTAGTAGTGAGTGACCATCATATGTATTAACCCTTTAATCAGCCCCAGAATCTGAAGGCATTTTTCAAAAGACAACTTTTGTTCACCCCTCTCTTCAGATCGCCACTAGCAAATAAGGATTACAACAACCTCATACTAACAGTTTAATCTTTTTGATAAATGAGCTTTGGTGACACAGGAGGGTTGCCAAATTTAGCAAGTGAGAATAAACAGGACACTCAGTTGAATCTGAACTTCAGTTAAACAACCTTTTTTTTTTTTATAAGTATGTCCCTTTCAACCCTATTTATGAGACCACTACAATTTCCAGAGTTTTTGGATTTCAGATTTAAGAGATTCTAAGGGATGGTGGCCCTGTATTATTTCCCCTATTTTTACAGATAGGAAACTGAGGCACAGAGAGGTTAGGTAACTCGGCCAAGATCACACAGTAAGAAAGAGGCAGAGCCAGGTTTGAACCCAGTCTATCTGACTCTAACTACATTGTGGTGCCTCTTTATGAAAGAATGTCTTGATGCTGAACTTCTGTCTCCACAAAGCAGGGTTTTAACTCCTACTTCATGGGACTGTTGGTAGGATCAAATAAAATAATACATCCACAACACCTAGCACACTGCAGACCCTCGTAAATAGTGCCCGTGGAAATGTGCTTTGGGGACAGTGGCTGTTGGCCTCCTGTCTTCCCCAGGAGAGACCTGGGTGTGAATGCCCCTCCCCCGACACACACAGCCAGCACTTGGTTGTTGGTGGAGGCTCGTGTCGTTACCATGCTGAACAGGTTTCAGGGGAGCTTCCAGCCTATGACAGACGAGAAAGAAAGGCCTGGTGATCTACTTCTGAAAATCAGCCATGGAATACAGTGGCCAAGGTGCACCCAGTGCATGGGGTCGCCATGAGTCAGAGACTGATTCCACTGGTAACAACTCCAACAACGGATATGCGCTAAGAGAGGAGTGAGGGGAAAATACTAAGGATGGCATATTAGTAACCAGAAAAAGCTGGCTGACACTGGTTAGGGTTGCTCTTTGCTAGTCAAATACTCAGACAGAGTATTTGCTTTTGGGTTTTCAGATTAAAAACCACCTTCAAAGGATATTTGAATTCTAAAATAAAAGCAACCTTCTAAGTGGTCATTTCACAGAGAAGGACAAAGGGTTTTTATTTTTTTTCCTGCCTGGACTGCCTGTCAGCTGAGGGAAGTTTTGTTTTTGCTTCATCTAGTGGCAAAGGGCCATTACAAAAACCTCTAATGGATGAATGGGTTTTATAATTTATTTCTCCAAATAAGTTTAATCTACCATTTTGTTTTATGCACAAATTGGTGGATTTTCTTATCAAAGAATTGGAAGTTAAAAAGAAAATAAATTGGAATTTTCTTTCTACCTGGTCTCACTTGCAGGGTTTTATTCCAGCTTACCCCGCAGTTCAATGACTGCGTGAAAAAAGCCACAGCTGGTTTGGTCTCTTTTTCTTTTTGCATGAAGACACAGGAATGAAAAAGATATTAAGTGAGAAATGATGAATCACTGCTCTTTTCTCAGCAGCAACCTTTGTTGTGGGTGTATTACGGCCTCCTAAAGAGATTTGAAAGAGTCCAGCTAGCACGGTGGTTAGGAGCTTGACTGCTAAGCCAAAGGTCAGTGGTTCAAACCCACCTAGCAGTTCTGCAGGAGAAAGACCTGGTGACCTGCCAGGAGAACGCTGCAGAGCAGTAATACCCTGTCACATGGGGTCGCGATAAGTCGGAATCCATTCATCGGCAACTAATAGCAACAATAACGAAAGGCTTACATTTGTGGTGGTAAATGTGAGAGCAAAACAAAACCAACTTTGTCTGGTTCTTTCCAAGAATTGGTCCCCAGTTTGGGGACCTAGACTTGGTTTAGAGCAGAATGACTGTCTTGTTTTCATAGGAATGTCTCCTTCTTGTCTCAGTGTTCTGTTCTGGTGGCTTACATCGTAGTATCTTCTATTTGTATGTAATTGTTCACACCACAGATAAACAGAGTCAGGAGGCCTCCATGTGGGGTCAGTCTGGGAGAGCCCGGGAGATACAAATACTACTTGTCTGCTGAGGCAGGGTCTGTGGGTTTCAAGGGGTGCGTGATTAGGTTAGAGAGCTCTGGTGGCATAGTGCCTAAGGCACTTGACTGCTAACCAGGAGGCTGATGGTTCAAACCCACCAGCCACTTCACGGAAGGAAGACTGGGCAATCTACTTCCGTAGAAACACCACCTCGGAAACCCAAGGAGGGGTCGCTATGAGTCTGGTCCGACTGGAGGACAGTGAGTTTGTTTCTTTTTTATGATGAGGTTGACAGAGAAATTAACACCCAATGGAGCAGAACAAGTAGCCGTTCTTGTTATAATCAACTCAGAGTTCAGTTTTAAATCTGATTCTTCTTTTTTTTGTTGACATTTTTAAACTTTTAATCTTCACTTCCTCTGATTTTAAACCACACACTCACATAGTCTATTTCAGAAATGTCTGGGCCATAACCTGGCATAACATTTACTGATTGCTTGTTAAGTGCCAACTAGCATGCCTTGTACCTTTCTTTTTACAATTTTATTTTTGGTGAAAACATACACAGCAAAACCCACTCCTCTTGCACAATTTCTAAGTATGAGCAGTGACACTCATTACCTTCTTCATATCCTGTCAATATTCTCGTTATTTTTATTTGTTTCCCTCACATTGACTTAAGCTCCCTGCCCCCTACCTTCTCGTGTAGGCTTTAGAATAGCTGTTGACCCTTGGGTCTTATACGGATCTTTTTTTTTTTTTTAAAGTAACACAGTATTCTAGGGGGACAATCCTTACTCTTTGGGCTAAACTGTTACTTAACTTAGTTCAAGATTTGAAGAGCAACCCAGGGCCATAGTCTTGGGACCCCTCCGGACTCAGTAGATCCAGTAAGTCTGGATTGTTTAAGAATTTGGAATTCTGTTCCACATTTTTCTCCCTTTTTGTCAGAATCTCTCAATTATGTTTCTGATCAGAATGTTCAGTAATGGTACCAAAACAAAACATAAAACCCCAAACCTATTGCCATCAAGTTGATTCTTACTTGATTCATAGCAATCCTATAAGACAGTGAAGAACTTACTCATAGGGTTTCCAGGACTATATTCTTTACGGAAGCAGACTGCCTCAAATTTCTTCCATGGGTTGGCTGGTGCATTTGAACTACTGGCCTTTTGGTTAGCAGGTGAGTGCTAAACCACTGTGCCGCTAGGGCCAGACACAATTCCTATTATTCTTCAAATAGATAATTTCACTTTCTTAAGTATGTCATTGGTTTTGGAGCACAGACAACTTCCAGAAAATTTTGCACCAGGAGCTGAAATTTTATTCCTTGCTTTTATCAGCCAGGGAATTAATTGGGGGTTATTTTAAATGGCATTGAAAGCTTGCTTTTAAAATTTATCTTTCTTCTACTCAGAAATAATCCCAGATCATAAGACAGTTATAATCAATTATTGAATGCACCGATTATAATATTAAAGCTAACAAATAACACGGACTTATTGTAGTGCTGCTGGGTGCAGAATATTATCCTATGTGATAGTGATTATTGAAAAGCTCACATAACCTTAGGGCAGCTCTGGTGGCATAGTGCCTAAGGCATATGACTGCTAACCAGAAGGCTGGCGGTTCAGACCCACCAGCCACTCCTCGTAAGGAAGGTTGGGCAATCTGACTCAACAGCAGTGAGTATGGTTTTCACATAAACTTATTTCCCAATCCTTTTAAAATAAACATGTATTATTAAGCTTTTTTTTTTTTTTTTTTTTAAGGAATGCAAGTTATTCATATGAGACAAAGGAACTTGAGAAAAATTTTTCCAAGGTAGTCAGTGGAGAAACTTGTTGTTGTTGTTAGGTCCCGTTGAGTCATCTCCGATCACAGTGACCCGATGTACAACAGAACGAGATGCTGCCCAGTCCTGAACCACCCTCCCAGTCCTTGCTGTGACTGGATTGAGCCCATCACCACAGCCACTGTGTCAGTCCATCTCATTGAGGGTCTTCTCCTTCTTCGCTGGCCCCCTGCTTTACCAAGCATGAGCTCCTTCTCCAGGGAATGGTCCCTTCTGACAGCATGGCCAAAGCACAAGACATAAGTCTGGCCCTTCTTGCTTCTGAGGAGCGTTCCGGCTGCATTTCTTCCAGGACAGAGTTGTTCGTTCTTCTGGCAATCCATGGTATTTTCATTGCTCTTTGCCAACTTCACAATTCAAAGGCATTGATTCTTCTCTGGTGTTCCTAATTCATTGTCCAGCTCTCACACGCATATGAGATGATTGAAAATACCATGGCTTGGGCCAGGCACACCTTAGTCTTCAAAGTCACATCTTTGTTCTTTAACAGTTCAAAGAAGTTTTTGCCTCAGATTTGCCCAGTGCAATAGGATGCCTGATTTCTTGACTGCTGCTTCCATCGGTGTTAATTGTAGATCCAAGTAAAATGAAATTCCTGACAACTTCAATCTTTTCTCCATTCATCGTGATGGTCATTTTTTTCAGAAGTGGATGTTCCCATTCTTCTTCCCAGGCTGTCTTAGTTTGGAACCTCGGCTGAAACCTGTCCACCATGGGTGACCCCACTGGTATTTGAAATATAGTGTCCTCCAGCCTCACAGCAACACACAACCCACCACAGTACGCAAACTGACAGATGAGTGGTGGATGGAGAACTTAGGCAAACATATATAACCAAAGAGATGGCAACAGAGGGCATGGCATTCACTGGGCATGAAATTGGCCGCTGCCCATGTGGCTCAACTTTCAGGGCGGCTAAGTGCATTTGCTACCTTCAATGATCCTTACATTGGCTCAGGAGTTGAAACCTAAAATTCCCACCTTATTTCTTAGAGTTATGTCATCAAAAGCCTCCATTGAAGTGCATGGTGCAAGTTAAGTCATCTTTGTTGTTGTTGTTGTTGTTGTTATGTGCTGTCAAATCAGACCCGACTCATACCAACCCCTCCTTGGTTTTCCGAGGCGGTATCACTATGGAAGTAGATTGCCCTTCCTTCTGAGGGGTGGCTGGTGGGTTTGACCTGCCAGCCTTCTGGTTAGCAGTCAAGTGCCTTAGGCACTATGCTACCAGAGCTCCTAAGTCATCATTGGTCATTACCAATTACCATAAATTAGTTTGTAAGACTATTTCCAGTTACCTGGGAAGACCTGTAAGAAATTGGATGTGGCTTAGCTAAATTTTGATAAGAATAGTGTGGTGATAAATGTTTGGGTTTCTGGAAACACATAGAGTTGGTCACTATACAATACACTGAGAAAGAAATCTGAGCTGAGGTTGATGTTGTTAGGCACCTTTGAGTCAATTGCAACTCATGATGATGCTATAGGACAGAGTGAGCTGCCTCCTAAGGTTTCCTAAGCTATAATCTACACAGATTGCCAGGTCTTTTCTGCTGAAAACCACTGATAGGTTTGAACCACTGATCTTTTGATTAACAGCCAAGTGCTTGACCATTGTGCCACCAGGGTTCCTCTGAGTTTAGAAGAGGGATCAAAATGGAACCTAAGGGGCAAATTCTGAACATGATACAACTCTCCCATTTGCATTCTGTTTTCCTGTGAATGCACATGGTTTTACAATCAAAGCTCAGGCTGGAAAAAGTCCAA
>NW_006921636.1:2292967-2299261 GCF_000298275.1 Orycteropus afer afer
GGATCAAAATGGAACCTAAGGGGCAAATTCTGAACATGATACAACTCTCCCGTTTGCATTCTGTTTTCCTGTGAATGCACATGGTTTTACAATCAAAGCTCAGACTGGAAAAAGTCCAACGTCAGCACCACTGGCCTTGGAGTTGACGTGGACTCATGGTGATCCCATGTCTGGGCTTCACGGGGCTTTCAGTGGCTGATATTTCATAAGTGGGACACCAGGCCTTTCTTCAGAGGTCCTTCTGGGACGACTTGAACCCCTATCTTTCCAGTTAGGAGCCAAAATGTTAACCGTTTGCACCACTCGGGGACGCTGCAAAAGTCGGTGAATGATAAGTTTTTAAAAGAAACTACTTAAAAATATATTAATTATCTAACCTCCTATGTTATTGTGCACATAACATAGTGTCAGACATGGTGCTCAGCATGTTGTGTATAGTCTCTCCCTTAATTCCTCACAATAAACTTATGAGGTAGCTATTCACACAGACAAGGAAACTGAGGCTAGAGATGGGAGGAAATTTGGCCAAAGTGCACAAAACTAATGAGTGGTGACTTGGAACTCAAATCATTTTCACCTCAATTTCCCTCAGACCTACGTTGCCTCTTTTATGAAGTTTACTCTAAAAACCAAAATCACCATAGATGAAATAGTCTCCCAAAGAAGTCATCTGTAATGATACGCGAAAGGAGCTCTGGGGGTGCCGTGATTTAAGGCATCGGGCTGCTAATCAGAAGGTGGGCAGTTTGAACTCACCAGATGCTCTATGGGAGAAGATGAGGCAGTCTGCTTCTGTAAGGATTTATAGCCTTGGACACCCTATGGGGCAGTTCTACTCTGTCCTACAAGATGGCTATGAGTCGGAATCGACTTGATGGCAGTGGGTTATTCTGGGTTTGGAATGATACGAGTGGAAAGAATGAGATTTTTTTCCTGTGTCTGAAATGTCCCCCCTTATGGTGTATTTGTTTTCTATAGCTGTGTAATGAATCACCACCTGTTTAGCAGCTTAAAACAGCAAACGTTTGCTCTCTCACAGCTTCAAGGACCAGGGCTCTGGCAAGATACAGTTGGATCATCTCAGGTCTAAAGGGCTTGGATCAAAGTGTTGGCTGGGGCTGTGATCCCCGTACGAGGCTTGTGGTCCTCTTCCAAGTTCAGTGGTTGTTGGCAGAATCCGTTCGTTGTGGCTGTCGGAGGGAGCGCCCCTGGCTGGGGGCTACTCTCAGCTTCTAGAGGCTGACTGTCCCCGGTAGTAGCTCACCAATAGCTGTTTGACTCCATCTCTGAGGCCAGCAGAGGTACATCTCTACTCTAGCTTTAAAGGAGAAAACTCTCTGCCTTTAAAGAGACCACCTGGTCGGATCAGACCCACCAGCTACCAATAGTCTCCATATCTTAAGGTCATCTGACTGTGACTTTAATTCTATCTGCAAAGCCCTTTACCTACATTAATGTTTGACTGAATCACCAGTGGACAGATTTCTTGGGTGGCCATTTTAAAAATTCTGCCTACTGCACAGAGTCTTTCAAATTTTTGGATGGATGATAATTGAGTTAATTTTTCATACGACCTGGAGTGATACTTCTTTTGACAGAAAATCAATTAATAGTTGTAAACACTCAAGCTAACATGTTGCAGTTAAGTGTCATTAGAATTCTACTTGCAAAAACTCCTTTTTATTTCTTTCATTGTTTCTTTTTATTATCAACTCTTTGGGTTATAGGACTGCGTTGTTTCATCAAATATTTTTTGAAGTTTGCAATTGGTTTGGAGTTCAAAGGAAATGTCACTTCCTACCTGTCCAATTTTTAACAATGCAAAATATCCTATAACTTATTCTGAATAAAAACAGTTGACAGAAAAAAAAATCTTTTCACTCAATAAGGGAAAACAGTGAATTAATAAGTATTCAGTTTAATTTTTTTGAAAGTGGAGTATTGGCAGATCAGAAGTTGACAAAAATTATTCTGGTCCAATTTGCAGATCAAATGCAAATAGCACTTTCTTTGCTTCTTTCTAATGGATTCCAATTGAAATGTTACATTTTCATTTTAGACTGACAAAGGGGGGGGGGAAGCACCCAAAAATAATCTGAGGCCAATAATGATGGTTGGAGCCTCTAAGTAAGCCATTTCCTAACAGCTTTGTTCCCTGGATGTTGGCTTATCATGAATGCCCAGCATCTTATTGAAGTGAACTATTGCAATGAGAAAGGAGATTTGATGAGCGGACCTGCTCTAAGCACCAACTGCCTTCCAGGTCTTGCTCCATAAGGAAACAACCAGAAGTTTCAAGGTGGTCCCAGATTACGATAATACTCAGAAACAGGATGCTCCAGGTGGAGGAATATAGGCAGAAGAGCCCAATGTGCTTCATCGTTGGGAAAACAGCTACAGTTTGCCAAAACGAAAAGCCCTCTTTATCAATCACTCATCCGTTTATGTGACAAGCATTTATTTATTGAATGTCTGATATTTGCCAGGCTCTGCTCTAGGCACCGAGGAAACGGCCGAGAGCTGAACAACAGCAACACAATCCATGACTCCACAGAGGCTACGTAAAAAAGACTGGGGCCACATGCACTAGGGGGACCTGCTGTCTTAAATGTATCAAGTAGGAAGAGTTGTCGTAATCAAATTTGCAGTCAATTCAATATTCCCCAACATGAAACCCTGGAGCTTAGGGTTGCTACTCAAACATAACAAAGACCTTACTAAGCCACCACAGCAGAGAATTATAGAGGACTGCACCATCTTAGAGATGCCTTCCAACCATGGGATCCAAGTCATTACTTCCAAATTGGTCCCCCCTCTTCAAAATGATACAATGGGCTTGCAGTGAGAGGTGAAAGGGAATCGATACCTTCCAATGAAAATCGTTTCTATATAAAATGAAATTGTTTTTGGTAGACTGACTTAAAAAGTGGCCTCCAAAGATGCCCATGTCTTAATCCCCAGAACCAGGAATCCAGAATGCAGAACCAAATGCAAATTCCCAGGGGGTATCTGGCAGTGTCTGGAGACATTTTTGATGATCACAATTGGGTTGGGTGGTCAACTAGTGGATAGAGGCCAGAGATGTCACTAAACTTCCAACAATGAACACGGGCAGCCCTTCTACGACAAAGAATTATCATCCCCAAATGTCAGGGCCAAAGTTGAGAAGCCTTGGTCTAGCCTCTTTGACTCTTAAGTCTTACCAGAGGAGACTTTGTAAATGAGCAGTTAAGAGTCTTAAAATGGGAGTGTATTCTGTGTTATCCCAGTGGACTCGATGGAATAAAAAAGGTCCTTAAAAGAAAGAGGCAGAAGGGTCAGAGTCATTGATAGGAGATGAAATGACAAAAGCAAGAGGCTGGAGTGATATGAGGAAGGGGCCATGAGCTACAGAGTGTGGGCGGACTCTGTTGCTTGGCGCCACTGAGTCAGTTCCAACCCATTACGCCCCCACGTCAACAGAACAAAACACCGCCTGGTCCTGTGTCATCCTCACAATCGTTGCTATGCTTAAGGCCATTGTTGCAGCCACTGTGTCAATCTGTCTTGTAGAGGGTCTTCCTCTTTGTGTTGACCCTCTGCTTTACCAAGCATGAGGTACCTCTTCAGGGACTAGTCTCTCCTGATAAACCAAAAGAAACACCTCAAACTCACTGCAATCAAGTTGATTCCAACTCTTAGTGACCCCCATTGGGTTTCCAAAGTGGTAAATCTTTACAGAAGCAGATTGCCCATCTTCCTTCCATGAAGCAGCTGGTAAGGTTGAACTGCCAACCTTCTAGTTAGCAATTAAAGTGCCTTAGGCACTGTGCCACCAGAGGTCCTTGCCTCTCCTGATCATGTGTGCAAAGTATATGAAACAAAATCTTGCCATCCTAGCTTCTAGGAGCATTTTGGCTGTACTTCTCTCGGGACAGATTTGTTCGTTCTTCTGGCATCCACAGTATTTTCAATGTTCTTACCCAACACCATCTTTCAAAGGTGTCAATTCTTTGGGCAGACTCTGGAAGTTGGAAAAGGCAAGGAAATGGATTTCCTCCAGGTCCTCTAGAAAGAGCCAGCACTGCCACCACTTTGAATTTAGTTTAGTGAGTCTGACATGGGATTCTGGTCTCCAGATCTGCAAGGTAATAAATTTGTGTTGACCGAGGACACTAAATTTGTAGTAATTTTTATAGCAGCAAGAGAAAATGAATACATCACTGAAGATGTACCTTAAAACTCCACCCTGTGTGGAGAGATTGGGACTCTCATGCACCTGCTGGTGGGACTGTAAAATGACACAACCACTGTGGAAATTGATATGGTGATTCCTTGAAAAGTTGGAGATAGAAATACCATTTAACCCAGCAATCTTATTACTAGGCATATATCCTAAAGAAGTGAGAGACAGGGCACTAATAGATATATGCACACCCATGTTCATCGCAGGACTATTCACATTAGCAAAGAGAAGGAAACAACCTAAGGGTCCATCAACTGAGGAATAGATAAACAAACTGTGGTACATGCACACAATGGAATACAACACAACCCTAAAGAATTACGTAGAATCTTCAAAACACCGCATAACATGGATGAACTTGGAGGACGTTATGCTGAGTGAGATAAGTCAATCACAGAACGACAAATATTGTACTAATCTGCTATGGTTAAAAATCAAGGAAAGGTTTATACATGGAAGGAAACTTTCTTTGTTGGTTACCAGGCATGAAAGGGGAGGGAAGATTTCTAGATAGGTTGTAAAAAAGTATAGATATAGATATAGATATAGATATGGATATGGATACGGATATATATATGGATATTTATATATATATATAAAGCAACCAAACTCACTGACATCAAGTCATTATACAAACCAAAGATTATTAGTGGTTACCAAGGGTAGCAGGGAGGGGAAGGGGGAAGCTTTTGTTTGGGGGGCACTGAGTTTATGTTAATAGGTGGTAGAATATTTTGGAAAAGGATAATAATAATGGTGGCATAACATAAAAAATATAATCAATGTCCCTGAGCTGTAAATGTGGATGCTGTTATGTTGGCGAATGTCTTGTTGTGTATGTTTTTGCCACAACAAAAGTAAAAAAAAAAATTCTATCCTGATTTCTTAATAATTATGTCAGAAACTAATAAGTGAAGCCCCTTCACCTGACGAGGTCGCACAATTATTGAAAACCTCAGAAAACTCCATAGAGTTTTCAGTGGCTGAGTTTTCAGAAGGAAATCATCAGGAATTCCTTCTGAAGTACCTCTGGGTAGACTCAAACCCTCAACTTTTCAGTTAGCAGCCAAGTGCATTAACTGTTTGCATTACCCAGGGGCTCAACAGAAGTACAGAGAGGTTAAGGAACCAAGCCAGTTTCCTGGTTAGTGGAAGAACTAGGATTTGAAACTCAGGATCTTGGCCTCTAAGACCATACCCCATTATGGCCTGCCTCCTTGGGGGCTCACCTTAAGAATACTGTCCAGTTGTGTTTTGAGGCAAGATTTCATCTTTGAGGAAAGCCAGAAGTCACTTAGAATCAAGGGTAGTGAAGCGGGCCAGGTCAGCGAGCTGAGTTAAACTGCTTTTGATCTATGATGAAGTGTAATTATAATGATTATAATCTCATTAGCTTGCTATCCTTGTGGGGCTCATAAGATAGATGGATCCCAAAGAAATCTTGTAAAAAATCTTTGCAGCCACAGTATCCATGTTGGATAGCAGTTTCACCCTCCCAGAGGTTGAAACATCAATTCAGCGAGGACACCCTAAGTGCGTCCTCTCCTAAGAGCATTTGGGGAGCTGAGGTAGAGTCTTACACTGAAAAAAAAAAAAAAGCAAGCAGTTCTTAAGTATCCTATGTTGATACTTTCACTACAGATTCTCCTTATGTGGTAGTTATGTTTGTGTGTCAAGTTGTCTGAGCCTGGTTGAGTGGCTGGGTGGCTGGTGGTAGTTATTCCCCATGATGAGATTGGCAATCAACTCCATGGTGGGATCTACCGCAAGCAGCTGAGTAGCTGTATATAAGGAGAAGCTTTGGGAATGGTCTCTAGCCTATGGCATGCTTGGACCCTGCATGTAGCCATGTCATTGCTCAACAGCCTGCTATGCGCTGCTGACCTTGGGACGTACAATGGACTTAACTTAATGGCCTGCCGTGTGGTTTGGTAACATTGGGACTTTTGACTTGTCAACCTTGGGTCAGCCAGCAGCTGTCTGAGTGAAGAAATGCCTCTAGCTCCAGTGGGCTGGGAGCAGGAGGCAGAGCTGAACCCCAAGGTTGAGGGGCTTTCATCCAGCCCCTA
>NW_006921636.1:2299911-2303898 GCF_000298275.1 Orycteropus afer afer
CCATTTTATGATCTGATATGAGCAGCCAAGCAGTTGGAAGGGGACTTTCTTTAGGAGTGTGCCCTGCCTCTGATACATATGGATGTGCTAGCAAAGCTCTCTCTCTCTTGATCCTGCATTTGTCTTGGTCTGACCTCTGGTTCTTGGAGAAGTCTTCAGCCAACCACTTGACCTGCAAATTTTGGATCTGTCAGCCCCTACAATCACATGAGTCAGAAGTATTCAGTCTGCCACCTGACTTAGGGATTTGAGACTTGCCTAGGCAGGTGATTGTGTGACCCATGTCCTTGAAGTAAATCTCTATGTACTTATATGTATGTTCCACTGATGTTGATCGATATTTAATAGAGCTGAGTTATGTATGCTTTGAAAACAAGAAAAGTTGAGTGAGGGGATGGAGGGACATGGAGAGGAATGGGTGGGAGTCAGGCCAGGCCTAGCTGGGAGGTGACACTGGGTCGTGTGGGTGAGGAATGGACCAGTAATGCAGATATCTGGGAGTCACAGGTATTATAAACTGGTCCTTGACCTCAATGATTCTTAACTGAGGGAGATTTTGTTCCACAGGGGTCATTGGGCAGTATCTGGAGACATTTTTGGTTGTCACAACATGGTGGGTACACGCTACTGGTATCTAGGGGTAGAGGTCAGGGATGTTGCTGAACATCCTGCAATACAACAGGTAGCCCTCCACAACAAAGAATTTCCCAGCCCAAAATGTCAATAGTGCCACTTTTGAGAAACCCCGGTTTAACCCCTTTGAACCTCAAGTCTTCATAGCCTTCAAAAGCAGTGTACATTGTGTACAATGTAGGGTGAGGGCTGGTCTCCCAGATCCTTATCTAGTTACAATTCCATTTTTGACCCCTGTGTCTACAGCATGAGAGAGATCAATGCTTCCTCAGCTACTTGATTATGTCAGGATCGGTTCAACTCCAAGACTGTCTGTCATCATTGAGGCACATAAATGCTAAGCACATAATCCACATAGACCTAGAATTGGACAACAACATATTTACATATATCTATAACAGTCTGCAGTATGGATTACATCTCAACATAAAGAAAACAAAAATCCTCACAACTGGACCAATGAGCAGCATCACAATAAATGGAGAGAAGATTGAGGTTGTCAAGGAATTCACGTTGCTTGGTTCTACAATCGATGCCAACGGAAGCAGCAGTCAGGACATTAGACGACGTGTAGCATTGGGGAAGTCAACTGCGAAGGAACTGTTTCAAGTGCTGAGGAGCAAGGATATCTCCTTGAGGACTAAGGTGCGCCTGAAACAAGCCATGATATTTCCAATCGCCTGGTATGCATGTGAGAGCTGGAAAATGAATAGGGAGGACCGAAGAAGAGTTGATGCTTTTGAGTTGTGATGCTGGCGAAGAATGCTGAAAGTACCGTGGACTGCTAAAAGAACTAACAGATCTGTCCTGGAGGAAGTGCAGCCAGAATGCTCCTTGGAAGCAAGAATGGCCAGACTTCGTCTCACCTATTTTGGTCATATTGTCAGAAGGGACCATTCCCTGGAGAAGGATGTCATGCTTGGTAGGGTGGAGGGTCGACGAAAGAGGGGGAGGCCTTCAGGGAGATGGATTGATACAGTGGCTGTGATGATGGGCTCAAGTATAGCAGGGATTGTGGGGCTGGCGCGGGATCGGGCAGTGTTTCATTCTGCTGTGCGTGGGGTCGCTATGAGTCGGAAACGACTCGACGGCACTTAACAACAACAACAACAACATAACAGTCATTAGGAGCTCTGGTAGTGTAGTGCCTAAGGCACTTGACTGCTAACCAGAAGGCTGGTGGTTCAAACCCACCAGCCACTCCTCAGAAGGAAGATGGGGTAATCTACTTCCGCAGTGATATTGCCTCGGAAACCCAAGGAGGGGTCACTATGAGTTGGGTCCAACTCAACGGCACATAACAACAACAACAACAACATAACAGTCATTAGATACAGTGGATGGGGAGATCCCACAAACTTTTCCATAAGATAAATTTTCCCTCTCCTTTATTATTGTTGTTGTGTGATGTTAAGTTGATTTCAACTCACAGCAATATAATAGGACAGAGTAGAACTGTCCTATAACGTTTCCTAGGCTGAAATCCTTATGGAAGCAGATTCCCAGGTCTTTATTCCCATGGAGCCACCGGTATGTTCAAACTGCTGACCTTTGGGTTAGCAGCAGAGTGCTTAACCATTGCACCACAGGGGCGCCTTCCACCCTCTTTTAGCTGACTACAGAATATCTGCAAATCCATACTCAATGACTTCCATGGACACAAAGGTTCTCCATGTTAACTTAAGATGGGCTCTGTCCTTCCCAAGCCAACTGACCCACCATTCTATTCAGGAATGCCAGGCAGGAAGAGGCGACTCACCAGTGGGCTCCCCTCAAATGCTTGGCCTTTTGTCAACAGGAGGAGACCCCGCTCTCTTTGCATAGCCCTGGAGAAGCGTTCCACGCCAAGCTTCCCGATCACAATAAGATATTTACTGTCTTTATCAGAGAGATCAAACCCACACACAGATGTCACATTTCTCAAATTCCATCAGTAGATCAGACAAGCCGTCTTTGGAAAAAGGACATTCCAGCCGGCGAGTTCAGAGCGTGCTGGCTTCGAGGGCCATTCCCTTCCTATTTTCTGTCGTGCACCCTGAGCCTTTGTTGTCTCTGCAATGCTGATAAATCAATCCATCAAAAAATTTCCTCAGTGAAACTCAATCAAGAAAGGTCATGTCAGCGGGAGAGGAACAGATTAAATTAGCATCAAATTAGACATGGAAAGTGAGTTCTGTCAAAATCATCGCAGCGCTCAGCACAATTAGAATATGTTAATTATGCATTTCATTAAGGTGGATGTGAGATGAAATGTCACTGGGGTAGGCATCCGAAAAAGGGAAGATTGCCAGGCACAACTTTCTCTCGACAATGTGTGACACCTTCATTAACATCAAGAATCACAAGTCTGCCTTGACTTTTTCTGTAAGGGATGAAACCATTAACTGTTTGCTGGCTCCTCTCACTTCTGCAAGGAGGTCCCTGTCCTCCAAATGGGGCCAGCAGCCCCTTCCGAGTGACTGGCTTCCTCTCGCCATCGTCATGGCCCCAGGGGCTGCTGGGAGTGCCCGGTGGGCAAAGGAGAGAGTGGCGGGTTTTAATGAACTCCCTGCAAGCTGTTCGGGGATCACGCCACCGCCTTAGGGGTGGCAGGATGCTGAGAAGCTGGGGAGAGGAGAAAAATGAGGGGTGAGGATTACAGGAGGAGGAGAGCAGGGGCAGGGAGGAGGCTCTTGGCCTCCTTCTTGGGGATGAAAGATATAATCAGTGTAATGGGGGCGGGCAGGGAGATCAGATTTACAAACGTGCACTTGGCAAACTCTCGTGGGGTGGGTTATTTTGCAGCTCTCTCTCTGAGTCATGGTAACCAGGAGGTTTTTTCCTGGAGTCAGGTAGTTCCTCTTGAGGAAGTTTCATAAAATACTTGGTAGGCACTTAAGGCAGTAGGCGTTTTATTTGAGCTGCCTTCTTTCCCTCTGATTTCCTACAATATATCCTTCACATGACTTTCCACGTTGGGGAAGGGCCCAGACACGTCCTCTGTGTGGTTGTTTCTCTGACGTCCTTCCCACTAGCCTCCCAAGAGCTGCTTCCAGGGGTCCAGCAGGCAATGGGAAGCCCCAATCACCCCCTTGTGCAAGGCTCTTTCTGTGGTTTCTTCTCTCTCACCTCACACATCCTGTTCCCTCTGCTTGGAACACTTGCCTTCCACCCTTGCTGCCTGCCCCCTCACTCCTTAACACACACAGTAACACACGCACACTCTTTCCTGTGTAACTCCAATGCTTTTCCTCAAGTCTCATCTGAAACATTCCTTCTTCCAGGATGTTTCTTCCACCACCTCCCATAAGTCAGCATTGTTGTGTGTATCGATTCCGACTCATAGCAACCCTATACGACAGTGTAGAACTGCCT
>NW_006921636.1:2304428-2306826 GCF_000298275.1 Orycteropus afer afer
TTTTTTTTTTTTTTTTCTTACAGCTTGGTACTGGAGAAGGATGCCATGCTTGGTAGTGTGAAGGGTCAGAGAAAAAGGGGAAGATCCTCCATGAGATGGACTGACACTGTGACTCTATGACAGACACAAGCAGAGCAAGGATTGTGAGGATGGTGAAGGAAGGGGCAGTGCCTTGTTTTGTTGTGCACAGGGTCGCTAGGAGTCAGAGCCAACTGATGGCATCTAACAACAACAGCAACAACATAGCTTGGTACACGTTGTTGCTGTCTGTTGCATCAAGCTGGCTCTGACTCATGCCGACTCTGTGTGCCACAGAACAAAAGGCTGCCTGGTCCTGTGCCCTCCTCATGACCGTTGGTATGCTGGAGCCCACTGCTTAGGCCACTGTGAGCACCTTCTGCCCTACAGGGCTCAACTTCCAGCACTGTTAAGGAATATTTCACTTGGCATCTAGAAGGTGTTCAACAAATACTTCTGAAATACAGGATTGACCAGGTCATGGAATTTGACCCCAACATAGGTTCTATATTTTAGAGGTGGATGGAAGCATAACATCTAAAAATTTTATTTCTAGCTCTTCTCAGTAGATTTACTTTTTCCTAGTAATAAGTTCACATGTGCACATCAGTTTATGTCTATTTGCCTTATAGCCAGTGGAGTACATTTTCTGGGATTCTTAATGTAAATACAGCATGAGGCACACATCCCTGCTACCATTTCCCTGCCCCATGTCTCATACACTGCTTAGGAGCTCTGGTAGTGTAGTGCCTAAGGCATTTGACTGGTAACTAGAAGGCTGGCGGTTCAAACCCAACAGCCACTCCTCAGAAGGAAGACTGGGCAATCTACTTCTGTAGTGATACCGCCTTGGAAACACAAGGAGGGGTTCCTATGAGTCGGATCAGACTCAGTGGCAGTGAGTTGAGTGAGATACGCTGCTTGGCCAACACTCTGTGAGTATACCTGTTGTTGTTTGTTTTTCCCCTTTATTGCCTCATCTCTTTTCCTCTACTCTCTTCCTCTTCTACCTTCCTCATTCTCATATAAAAATTGAAGATCAACTCCTGGCTGTTGACTAGATCTATAAGGCAACCAAGGTGCTCTGTTGGCATTTGGCTGCTAAGCAAAGGGTCGGTGGTTTGAACCTACCAACTGCTCCATGGAAGAAAGATGAGGTAAGTTGCTCCCATAAAGATTTACAGCTTTGGAAACCCAATGGGAGTTGCTATGTGTTGGAACTGACTTGATGGCAGTGAGTTTATAAGACAATAAAGGAGCTCTGGTGGCACTGTGGTCAGGCCGCTAACCATAGTTTGGTGATTCAAACCTACCAGCTGCTCTGCAGAAGAAAGATGAGGCAGTCGGCTTCCATAAAGATTTACTGCCTTGGAAACCCTATGGGGGTTGCTAAGAGTTGGAGGCAATGGGTTTATGAGGTAATCATGTTTCACCCAAATCATTTGGGCAGGTGCCCAACAGGGGATGAGCTCAGTCTCAACTACAACTGCTGAGCAGCCTGATGCTCCACTAACTAGTACTCTGCCTTTGGGTAAGTGACTTAACCTCAGCTTGCTTTCTCCTCTGTAATGTGGAAAACACGATATAATCTCCTTCACTGCCTGCAACCATTGAGAGAACACAGGAAAGTGCAAAGCGTGGTGCCTGGCACGTGATAAATGCCCAGTGAGGACAGTGGTGACGACAGTGAAGATAAGGTAAGAAATGTGAGTGACTATCCCTGTAGTAGGAAGACTGGGCGACACCAATGGTCTGCACTGGACTGCTGATCTAAAGGTTGGCGGTTCGGACCCACCTAATGGCACCACAGAAGACAGATCTGACAGTCTGCTTCTGTACAGATTGTAGCCAGAAAACCCCGTGGAGCACAGTTCTACTCTGTACCACATGGGTCACCGTGACTTAGAATCAACTCAATGGCAGAGGGTATCCGTGCAACATCAGGGACGCTTGGGAGCCTGTCCAGCTACGGTAAGCTATTGCATCAGCACAAACATCTCAATCTACAGAGAGAGAAGACAGCACTGGCCACCATTGCCCATTTTAAATGTCTCATGAGAACAAAGGGACATGCAGAGGACTGGGACCCTCTGGTAGGACAAGCACCAGAGCTGTGAGGTTCCAGAGTGATGTTGCCATGTGCCAAGGCCCCAAGGAACTGCAAACGAATTGACAAGGGAAGCAGAGTCCTCCCGGCGCCCGAATGAGCTATTGATGCCTGGCTCCCCTCACTGTCTCATTTTCTGAGCTTCACTGAATTTTGAGGATCACCTGGGGCCCAGGCTGTTGGAAAAGTCAGGGCACTGAAAATGGCTCGTGGGCTGGCTCTGATGTGAGGAAACCAACTGCCTCACTGACTGGAAGGGGAGGAGGGAGAGGG
>NW_006921636.1:2307791-2319375 GCF_000298275.1 Orycteropus afer afer
AGCAACCAAGTGCTTTACCACTGGACCACCAGGGCTTTTCCTAGGCAAGATAAACACTAGACAAATACAGCAAGCACTACAGAGATTAGTTATGATTACTGGGTATCGTTGTTGTTGATGTTATTAAGCAATCATCAGGCCCCCAGTGGAAGTTCGAATTCTCATTCAGCCCTTTATTGCTTCTAACAGCCAGGACTGCAGCATAGGCTACATAACAGGGGCACTGAATCTGTGATCCAGCCAATCAAAGCCTTACAAAATCACTTTGTTTTTCCCCAGCATTTCCTGTTCTGGCTGTTCTCCTACCCAGTCAGTGGCATTTATTGCTTCATGGGAGAGATGATCCCACCAAGTCCATTCTCACTCATAGCGACCCCCGGTGACAGAAAAGAACTGCCCAATGGGCAGTGTTTCATTCTGTTGTGCATAGGGTCACTATGAGTTGGAGCCAACTCGACAGCACCTAACAAGCACAACAACATGGGGTTTTCTAGGCTATAATCTTGATGGGCTCACATCTCCAGGTCTCTCTCCCATGGAGCTGCTGGGTGGTTTTGAACCGCCAACTTTTTGGTTAAGAAGTCAAGCATTTAATGGTTGTGCCACCAGGTCTCTTTCTGGGAAAAGTAAGACATGGTTAAAGGGCAAATATTCCCTGCTGGACCCAACTAGACAAACACCTGGATTGGGGGGGCAGGTGGGGCCTGGAGGAGAACTAGATGCTGCCAAGGGGGAAACATAGACATTCTAATAGTTCTGAGTGGATTCAGGAGCACAGATAACCTAGACCCTCCCTTCAGCAGTATCTAAGAAAGCTGGAAGTCCCCATAGCTCTCCTGGGCTCCCATGCAGCTATGGAGAATGGCCACATGGCTAAGGGGGTGTCTGGACAGATGGGTCTAAGGACATCTCCAAGGCTGGCTTCATGAGTGTGTGACCCAGGCTGTCACACAGGCCCTGAGCTTGGCTTGATGCTCTGCGGTTGCCATCTTGAAATTCTTCATAACTTTTGAAGAAGGGGCCCCATGTTTTCAGATTGCACTGGGCCTGCAAATTGTGTCACCACTCCTGGCTGTCACAAAGTTCCCATGTGCCTCAGTGGGAGGATGATACAGCCACCTCATGTCTGGGGGCAGAATGAATGTGATGAGGCCTCATGACGTTCACAGTGCCCCAGAACAGCTGAGGATCACCCTGGCCTGAGAAAACCAGGAGTGTGTTAGAGCCCTGGGGCTAGGAACAAGCCAGAGCCCCAGCCCTCTTTGTAAACGATCCTCCTTGCATAGACCACAATGCACTGCTTAATATCCACCCCCCCACCCTATCCTAGCTATGTCCCCTGGAAGAGGGCAGGGGTCCTGGATGGACTAAGATGAGTTCTGCTGCTAAGAAAGGCATGGATTTAAAATACAAATTACATTCAGGTGAAGAAAAGAGAAGATTACATTCCTTCCCATCAGAGTGTGGGAAATGAGGTTCTCCTATAAACGTTTAAGTACTCTGGTGACTGGGCTCAACTGAAGAAGCCCTGGGACACAGCGGTGAAGCACTAGGCTGCTAACAAAACGTCGGTGGTTTGAACCTACCCGCTGCTCCTTGGGAGAAAGATGTGGCAGTCTGCTTCCCAAAAGATTATAGGCTAGGGAACTGTAGGGGGCAGTTCTACTCCGTCCTATAGGGTCACTATGAGTCAGAATTGACTCAATGGTGACAGGATTTTTAAGCTGACCTTAAGAAGCCCTGGTGGTACAATGGTTAAGCACTCAGCTATTAACTGAAACCTCAGTGGTTCAAACTTGCCAGCTGCTCTGCTCCCATAAAAACAACAGCCTAGAAAACCCTATGGGACCATTCTACTCTGTCATCTAGGGTTGCTATGAGTTGGAATCAATAGCACACAACACCTTAGTTCTTAGTTCTGCTTCTGCTCTTGTCTGCCAACGATTCAGAGAGAAAGAATATGGAACCCATGCCCATAAACTCATGAACTGGCCATCACGCTCCCACTGACTACCGTGGCTTCTTCAGTGCTCCTGGGTACTGCCCAGCCTTGCTTCTCTTGCCCAAGGTTTCAGAGCTCCAACACTGCCCTGACCTCATGTGACTCTTGCAGAATGCCAGGCTTGCAGGTGGGGTGTCTCAACCTTGGCACTACTGACCTTTGGAGCTGGGTCGTTCTTTGTTGTGGGGGCTGTCCTCTGCACTGCAGGATGGCGAGCAGCAGCCCCGGTCTTTAACTAATATGCCTGTAAACCTCCTACCCCTTATCATGATGACCAAAAATATCTCCAGACTTTGCCAAATCTCCACTGGGGCAAGATCACCCTGGGTGGAGAACCATTGATCTAGAGTCAGCAGAGCCAGTTACTACATGCTGGACCTAGGATGAGTTAGTTAGCTATAATGTGCCTGAATTACACCATTTGGACAAGGAGACACCAATTACACTTTCCACTCTTGTGGTGAGGATCCAATGAGTTATCCTAGAACCTCCTGGCCAAGGCTGATGGCCCCCCCAGTTTCCCGATACTCTCCAGTCCAGTCAGTGGCTATTGAATGGATTTCGACTCACGGTGACCCCACACATTTCATAGTGGAACTGTGTTCCACAGAGTTTTCACCAGACCCATTTTATACCTGAAGATCATTAAAGCTTGATGGGTTATAAAACTTCTCCGAACCCAGGCCCATCACTGTCTTTATGATATGATGCTTCAGTCTTATGTGGGAAGAACTATGATGACTGTGATAACTGTGGTAGTTCTGTGGTCAAGAAATGCTGACAGCTTTGCAAGGTCACAGTTGATTTCAAGGCCACAGGATGCTCTACAGGTGAGGGGACAGAGATGCAGAGAGCATGGCTAACTTGCCCAGGATCACAGCTTGATTTCCATGTTGTTCTATAGCTACTGTGCAGTCCCCTGACTCTCCGTGCACAGTGGTATGAGACCATCATGATCCATAGGGTTTCCACTGGCTTATTTAAAGAAGCAGATGGCCAGGCCTTTCCTCTTAGTGTGTATTAGGCCAGAAGCTGCACTGAAACCTGTTCAGCATCATAGTAACTTGGAAGCCTCCAGTAACAGGCTGGTGATGGTGATGGTTGTGCTTGAGGTACACTGGTTGGAAATCCAACCCGGGTCTCTGGCATAGAAGGCGAGAATTCTAACCCTGACCACCACTGCCCTCTAAGCTACATGAAAGGGGCTATAAACGGTGCAGCATGGAACCTATGATTGAGCCACAGTACTGAAGGACCCTCGTCTAATGTTTCACTGCATTAATGATTCATGTGCGACCTCCCCACTGTTTGTTTCAGTGCACCGATAGCCCTATTACTTATTTAATATTTTTCTTTATGGGAATTCACTTTTCACTTTAAATATTTGAAAAGGAATTTTATAGTATGACTCTAAGTAGAAAAGCAGTTTCACTCACCATGCTTGGAAAGGGAATGAGTTTTTCACGTTGGGAGTCAATGCTATTTAATTATCTTCTGTAATGATTAATGAGGATCCAATTTGAGCAACATGTGGTTGTTCAACTTTTAATATTCATGAAATGTTCATGGCTTACCCCCCACCCATTTACAGCTGGCTTCCCTGTATACCCTGTACTATGGAGGCTGAGAAGTCAGTGCTTGATTTCCCAGCCTCCCTTGCAGCTAAGAATAATCATGTGACACTGTTCTGTCCAATAGAGTCCTTCTGTGGTTAGAAAGGCCAAACATCATTAGAAGATAGCCTTTCATCTTGTCAGTCTTCTTCTTCCTTCCATTGGCAAAGTGGACATGAGGTATGGAGACGCATTGCCATCTTGCCAGCTCATGAGTGACAAGAGTGAAGACAGGGCACTGATGTCAAGGCTGAGAGAGCAGAAAGAGACAGGATGGTCACTGGTCCATGATGGCTTCACTGTGCTTACCTATGGGCTTGGACAGCCTAACTCCGAGCAGCTGAGAATCTCTGAAATCAACATGCCTCCTCTTCTAATCAGTGACATCTGACAATTAATTAATTGGCATTTTTTTTTTTTTAGAGGGCCTTCAATAATTGCACATCTGCTAATCAGTAGCATCTTAGTTTTAATAAACTATGGTAACTGTAAGCCAAGTATTCACTTGATTCAAGCCATTGTTTTGCCAGAAGAATGAACAAATCTATCTCAGAAGAAGTGAAGGCAAAATGCTCCTTACAAGCGAGTATGGCAAGCCTTTGTCTCGCATACTCAGAAACCCAAGGAGGGGTTGCTGTGAGTTGGAATCGACTCGACGGCATGAGTTTGGTTTAATTTTGGTTTTAGTCCTAAGAAGGACAGCATGCTTGGTAAAACGGGGGTCAGTGGACAACAACAACATAAGTCAGACGCGTCAGTGGTGCTGCAGTGGGAGAACTCTCCCTTGTCATGCCGGAGACCTGGGTACGATTCCTGGGCAAGCCACCTCCTGTGCAGCCACCACCCCTCGTTGGTGAAGGCCTGCAGGTTGCTGTGATGCTGACCAGGTTTCAGTGTAGCTTCCAGATAAAGACAGACTAGGAAGAAAGGCCTGGTGATCGACATGTGAAAATCAGCCAGTGAGAACGACAGACCTGCTAGAACAGGGAGAAAACGTAGAGCAGACCTCAAGTCCATCAAAAGTCCACATGGGACTGGAGCAGTTGAGACTGGATGCCTCCCTGAGGCCCCTGCCAGGAGCGACTCTTTAAACCTTGAACCAAAGCTATTCCCTGAGGTCACCTTTCAGCAAAATAATAGCTTGGCCCATAAAATAAAGGAAATTACCTGCTAGCATGGGGCTCCATTAAAAATAAAAAACCAAAACACATCTAGGTGACACCAAAAGGTCAACAGTCACTATCAAGCAAAGACCAGAAGATAAGGGGCAGGGAAACTAGAGTGCTGGAAACGGAACAACCAGAACGCAATTAAAGAGAAGGTTGACACATTGTGAAAAACATACATAACATCACTGAATTTGGGTAGAAATTGTCAACAGGGAACCTAATTTGCTGTGTAAACTTTCATGGAAAACAATAAAATACTAATTAAAAAATAAAACAAGAAACAGCCCTACGGGTCACAGTGATCCAATGAGCACCCAGTCATGGGGATGGCCCTGGCCCAGGCAGGACTTCTTGCCGTGGTGTGTGGGGCCTCCGTGAACCAGAGCCTGACTTTTGGCGGTCACAACAGCAACATATTTTGGAAGGCCAACATGGACGTGCCTCTCTTCCCGGGCTGGAAGCAGTGACTGCCCCGGAAAGGGCCTGCGATGGGAAAAGCCAGCTTTCAGCAGCCTTAAGTCTCTGTCTTCCCCACTCCCGGTCCCCTCTCCTGCCGCCCAGTCACTGTGTGACAACGTGGCCACACCCTCCCCCACTCATTTCTCAGGGATGGTTTCTTTGCCAACAAGCTGACTCCTCTCAGGGCCTGTGTTACCTGATGAGAAAGTAAAAGCTTTCCCAAATCCTGTCACTTTTCACCCCTCAGAGGCCACTTTCCAAGCTTAGTTGTTGTTATTTGCCATCGAGTCAGACCCAACTCATAATGATCCCTCTTGGGTTTCTGAGGCAGTATCACTACGGAAGTAGATTGCCCCATCTGCCTTCCGAGGAGTGGTTGGTGGGTTTGAACCGCCAGCCTTCTGCTTAGCAGTCAAATGCCTTAGGCACTACGCCACCAGAGATTGAAATTAGTTTTTTTTTTTTTTTTAAACCTGATGAAAGTATTATAGGAATTAAAAACCTGACCCATTAATACCTCGATTGGACTCTGTACATGAATTGCGGATTCCCGCGGGCGACAGCACGGGTCTGGGCCCTCAGTGCCACCGCTGTTTAATCAGCGCCCCGCGTCTGGACTGCAGTTTGCAGCCGGAAGTGGCGGTGCTGCGGGTGCAGCCCGAGAGCGGGTTTCCCCTCCGGCGCTTGGAAAGGAACAGAGCTTCCTCTGAGGAAGGAGAACGGGTTGGAAAGACAGGACTCTGGTGCCCACTCATTCCTTCCTCTTCACCGAAAAGAGGAAAACAATTCCACCCTCTCCCCCACGACCTGGGGACAGACTTTCCTCTTCTTACTCCTGGACTTTCGCAACACGACAGGAAAAGACTCAAGGCGAAATTCCATCACTGAAATTTCTGCCACTTCCCTCCACGGCTCTAGGGCAGGGCAAAACCAAATGTGTCCTGGGGCCAGAGGAGAATGCAGAGGGCTGAGTGGAGACTGTGGCGAAGTGAGTGTCCTGCCCAGTGTCCTGGCCCTGCTTTCTGGGATCAACCCGATGGAGCTCTTGCCCACTACTGTGCAAGCTCTGTGCTTAAAACCCACCAGAACTGACCACTCCTCATTGTCTCCACGACTAACATCTTAGTCCAAGGCAAAACCTGAAAACCAAACCCACCAGCATCCAGTCGATCCCGACTCACAGTGCCCCTAGAGGACAAAGTAGGATTTCTAAGGCTGCCATTTTTCCGAAGCAAAGACCCAACCAAACCTCCTGCCATCCAGTGATTCTGACCCACAGCGCCCCTAGAGGACAGAGCAGAACTGCCCCAGAGGATTTCCAAGGCTGTCAATCTTTATGGAAGCAAAGCTCAAACCAAACCCACTGCCGTGGAGTCAGTTCTGACTCACAGCGCCCCTAGAGGACAGAGTGGAACTTCTCAGAGGTTTCTAAGGCTGTAAATCTTTACAGAAGCTGGTTGCGCATCCTTCTTCCATGAGTGGCCAGTGGTTTTGAACTGCTGGCCTTTTGGTTAGCAGCTAATGCTTTAATCTTTGTGCCAACCAGAGTTCCTTTAGTCCGAGTCCGTTATTCTCAGACTTGACATTGCATCAGAATCACCTTGAAGGCTTATTAGAAGGCAGGTTGTTGGGCCCCCTCCTCAGAAGATCTGATTCAGTGAGTCTGGGTGAGGCCAAGACTTTGCTTTTAAACATTTCCAGATGATGCTGATGCTGCTCGTTTGGGGACCTCCCCCCCCTCTTTGAGAAACACTGTCCACATTGTCATCTCTCACCTGGGTTATTGCAACAGCCTCCGAACTTGTCTCTAGGTTCTTATCCTTGTCAACTTACAGTTTATTCCCAACACATGACCCTTTCAATGTGGTCATTCTGTGTCACTCCTCTTTTCAAAACCCTGGAGTGAAAGGCGTATTCTTTACAGTATCTCAACAAGACCCTGAAGCAGTGATTGACACCCATGGCTGCACATTGAAGCTGCCTGGGATGTTGTCAAGATGTTGTTGTTCTTATGTGCCATTGAGTCAGCCCTGACTCATAGCGACCCCTTCTTGGGTTGACAAGGCAGTATCACTACGGAAATAGATTGTCCAATACTGATGCTTACTTAATTTCATGCCAGTGGTTGGAATGCCACCTGGGGATCGAGAGTGTTTCAGAGTTCCTCAGGTGAGTCTAAAGCCTAGCCAAGTTGAGAATTGGTCCCTTTCACTGTCCCCCAACTCCCCCACTTGCTCGTTGATCTCTTGTCCCTCCAGGCCCCTTCCTCACTCACCTTCTCCAGGCATCCTGGCCTTCTTACAGCTCCTAGAACATGCTAGGCACTGTCCTACCTCAGGGCCTTTGCACTTGCTATTCACTTTACTTAGAATGCTCTGAATATTTTTCCATGCAGCACAATTTACCGGGTTTCCGAGGTTGTATCACTATGGAAGTACATTGCCCAACCTTCTTTCCAAGGAGTGGCTGGTGGGTTTGAACAGCCAGCCTTCTACAGAGTGCTCTGCTAATGTTTTGGTGAGTGAATAGAATAAATGAATGAAGGAATGCAGCCCAGTGTGACCAGATGTTCTGATTTGTGGGAATATCTGGATACTCTGTCTTTACACTATCATGTGTTGCCCACTAATTCAAGAGACACCTCATGGACCAGTTTGCGGTCTAGAATCAACCCTTGTGCTACCACTTTGAAGCCTCTCATGTAGAGACTGAGCATCCAGAAACCTGGCCCTTGGGATAGAAGCTTTCCTTCAGTCACTGAGTGAAGACTCAAGAACCATTTTGCCACTATGTTGGACATGGAGGCACTGTATCTTTGGATGGAAGGAAACACAAGGACTATGTTGTCCAAAGATTGGAAACCATGCTTGATAGAACCCTGGAGGGGTGATCTGAGCTGTGCAGCCTCCATTCAGCCAGCCCACCTCCCTCCTCCCTTTCCAAAATCTGCCTGATGGAATAATTGTTCTTCAAATGCGTCTTAGTATGTTGTAAGTTGATGATCTGGCGTTTTCCCCATGTGATGCTCAGCCCCCTGTGCGATCACCTAGTCTTTGTTTAGTTACCTTCAAGTGTGGGAGTCTCATTTCCTCCCAGACAGTTAGCCAGACCTAGCAAAACTGAATATTTGTCCATGCGGCACAATTTACCAGCCCTGACAGCCCACCAAGTAATGTCCTAGATACCGGGTAGAAAAGAGTGAGCAGGGCAAGCCATCTGCCTGTCCTCATGGAGCTTTTATTCTAGAAGAGGGAGATACACCAAAAAAACAGACAAGGGAAAATGCAGGTAATTATAAGGGTCGTGAAAACAATAAACGGGGTGAGGGGAGGCCACTTGGACTGGGGTGGTCAGTGTGGCCTCTTGTGGGAGGCAGTAATTCAGCCGAGATCGGAATTCTGAGAAGGAGGTGGACCTGGGAACGTCTGGGGAGAGCACTGCACCCCGGAGCACTTGGTGCTAAAGCCAAAGGATAGAAAGAGCTTGGTCTGCTGGGAGTTCGAAGGAAGAGGTGGGGGTGTCAGGCAAATGCCGGATGAAGCAGAGTCCTGCGGGCCGGTGTTCAGGAAGGAGACCGCTACCCCCTGTAATGGCTTCCTTGCGGGGAGCAGGGCAGGCACACAAAACAAACAGAGTCCCCTCACATGTGATGCATCTTCCAGGGTTTGATGAGTGCCGTTGGGTCCTGTCCGAAATTTCTTCTCTTGCAGCTAAAGGTCTCTGATGCAAACTGCATTGTTGATGCTGCACTGTGGAGTCGGTTCTGGCTCAAACCAACCCCACGGGACAGAGTAGAACTAGGGTTTTCCCAGGGGGTCATTTTCATGGGAGCAGACTGCCAGGCCTTCTCCCATGGAGCGCTGGGTGGGTTTGAACTGCTGACCTTTCAGTTAGCAGCTGAGCACTTAACCATTGTGCCCCCAGGGCTCCTGCAAACTATGTGATCAAAACCCAAGTCACTGCTGTTGAGTTGATTCAGATCCATAGGGACCCCTAATGGGGTTCCGAGGCTGTAAGTCTCTACAGAAGCACATCACCCCATCTTTCTTCCTCTGAGTGGCTGGTGGGTTTGAACCACTGACCTTCTGGTTAGCCTTAACCACTACACCACCAGAACTCCTTTGCAAACTCTATACAGGAATCCTGCCTCACACAGCTTAGCACACTCATAAGACTTCATCGTCATCTCTCGCTTACGCTCCTGGTTCACTTTGCTTTTAGCTTCCCTCACACTCTGTCCAGTCCAAGCACACACACCCCCTCCCCCCCCACCACCCTTCTCTGTCCTCCCAACCAGTTCTTTTGGTAACTGAATATTGTTGTTGTTGTTATGTGCCGTCGAGTCAGCCCTGACTCATAGGGACCCCTCCTTGGGTTTCCGAGGCAGTATCACTACGGAAGTAGGATTGCCCAACCTTCCTTCCGAGGAGTGGCTGGTGGGTTTGAACTGCCAGCCTTCTGGTTAGCAGTCAAGTGCCTTAGCCACTATGCTACCAGAGCTCCCATTAGTGAGCTATAAAACATGCCCTCCTTGTCAGTTCCACCATGAGCCCATCCTCATGGTCACTGGGTTCTCCTGCCTCCCCCAACAACTGCTGCTTTTGCTTCTATGAATTTATAGCCACGCCAGCATGTCCAGGGAGAATTTTTAAGATGTACTTTGCATTTAAAAGCCTTTGACTTCTTCCCTTGCCTGCAGGATCATGTCTGAATTCCTTCAAAAGCCACCAAGGCCTGTGTGACCTGGTCGCTGTGTCCTCACATCGTCTCTTATCATCTCCTCCTTGCTCTTTCCTCTTTGACCTGAAATTTAGCACATTCTATTGCACCCCAGGGCCTTGGAACATGCTGCTTCTTTTGCCTTTGATGCCCTTCCTTGTTCTTTACCTAGCTGAATGCCTAGGCCTGGGGACACCTTTCTGGATCTCTGGGGCTTGCCTGGGGGCTCCAGAACCCCTGAACCTCTTCAAAGCTATCTGCTCAATGGCAGCCCCTTGTGGTCACTGTCTGCCTTCCCCATAGAAGGGTGGGGTCACGCCTGCTCTGGGCACTGGTATGTCTCAAGGTTCAGTGCAGTGCCTGGTATGTAGCAGCTGGGCCGGAAATTTGCCTTGCTCTCCGCTTGCATTGCATCCAGTCAAGAGGAGCCCGTGCTGGACACCAGAGGAAGGCTGTGAAGATGGTGTGTTTCTCACTGGCCCCTTCCTACCTGGTGAGGGTGGCCTCATCCCCTGTCAGGGTGTCACTGCCTCTCTCTCTAAACAACTCTTTCTTTCCAGACCCCTGGAACCACTCCTTCCCCTTGTCCCTTGAGGCTGCACTGCTGCTAAGATTGGGGCCCATCTTGCTCTTGTGGGTCCACTATTCCCCCTTTACTTCGTAAAAATAGTGGCCCTCTGGTTGCTCAGTGGCTGAGCACTTGGCTGCTAACTGAAAAGTTGGCGGTTCAAAACCACAGCCGCTCTACAGAAGAAAGATGAGTCAGTCTGCTTCTGTAAAGATTTACAGCTTTGGAAACCCTGTAGGGCAGTTCCACTCTGTTCTCTAGGGGCACTGTGAGTCAGAATCAACTCCATGGCAGTGGATTTGATTTGGGCTTTGCTTTGGTAAAGATTACAGCCTTGGAAACCCTATGGGGTAGTTCCTTTCTGTCTTATGGGGCCACTATGAATCAGAATTGACTTGGTGACAATAGGTTTGGCTTTTTTGGTTTGCATGACGTCCATCAGAATTTTCTAATTTGAGCTTGCCATCTGTCTCCTTTTGGGACTATGTCTAACACAGCAGGAATTCTGTGACTATTAGCTATCTGGCTGACCAATGACTTACCTTAAGTCATGGAGACCACATTCACTATGCAGACTGGGAGTCCCATGAGGACCCTTCTGAGGCCATTGTCACTCACAGCTTTAGGGCCGAGCCCCTAGCTTCCCTCCACCCTCTATGCCTCACTCTTTTCTGCTCTTCGTTCTTGTAGCTTCAGGCTGGCTCTCTCGTAGGACTCACTGGCCTCTCAGGGATCATCGATGGCCATGCCATCCTGGTAGCGTTGTGGTTCCCCATCTGGACCCTGGGTCCCACTCCATCTGTGCTTGCTCTCTCTGCTGGCTCCCCTCAATCCCAGAAGGGAAAGCCCAGCCCCTCATCCTGTCTTCATTGCAGCATACGCCCTCCTGGTGTCCCAGAGGCCATGAGCCTTTTACTGGCTTCTCTATTACTGCTTACTATCTTCTGTCAGTTACTGTTTTCCATTCAAGCTGCCCTATCAAATTGTCTCAAATCATACTTCTTTATGCTTCCAGTCCCTTAAATATAGCCTTTTACTTTAAAAAAATGCCTTC
>NW_006921636.1:2323110-2355340 GCF_000298275.1 Orycteropus afer afer
CCCCCCCCCCAAAATGCATTGACCCATGTCACTTTAGTTTTGAATATTTCACTGTACATAAGTTGTATTTCAATAAAATATTAGGAAAGAAAAAAAAAAAAAAAGAAATCCAAGGAAGTATTGCACTGGGCAAATCTGCTGTCAAAGATCTCTTTAAAGTGTTATAAAGCAAAGATGTCACGTTGAGGACTGGGGTGTGCTTGATCCAAGCCTTGGTGTTTTCAATTGTCTGATACGCATGTGAAAGCTGGATGATGAATAAGGAAGACTGCAGAAGAACTGATGAATTTGCATTATGATGTTGGTGAAGAATATTGAACATACCGTGGACTGCCAGAAGAAAGAACACATCTGTCTTTGAAGAAGTACAGCCAGAATCTCCTTAGAAGTGAGGACGGTGAGACTTTGCTGCACATACTTTGGGCATATTGTCAGAGGGACCAGTCTGTAGAGAAGGACATCACGCTTGATAAAGTAGAGGGTCAGCGCAAAGGAGGAAAACCGTCAATGAGATGGACTGACATGGTGACTGCAACAATGCGCTCAAACATAGCAAGGACTGTGAGGCTGGCGCAGGCCCAGGCAGTGCTTCGTTCTGCTGTGCACGGGGTCGCTATGAGTCAGAATTACCTTGACGGTACCAGACAACAACTACTAAATATATATGGAATATAGAATTGTGCCACAGAGAGTTGATGATGGCTGCTTCTTCACAAGTAGACCACCAGGTCTTGTTTTTGACCCCCACCTCCCACCCCGAGGGGGTAGAGATAGAGATGAGAGAGAGAGAGAGAGAGAGAGAGAGAGAGAGAGACTCTAGATCAGGGTTTGGGAAACTTATTCTGTAAAGGACCAGATAACAGATAATCAATATTTCAGCTCTGTGGGCCATCTAGTCTCTGTTGCTACCTTTGCACTGGTAGCATGAAAGCAACCATAGACAATACAGAAACTAATGGGTGTGACCGCATTCCAATAAAACTTTACTCACAAGAAACAGGCAGTGTGCTGGATTTGGACTTGGGCTGCAGTTTGCTGAGCCCCAGTCCCAAAGTTTACATACTAAAATGTCCATGCCGTAAGCCTGTGGGTGGCTTTCCTTCTCCCCTCTGCCCAGCTGCATGCTTTCATCCCCCTTTCCCCCATAGATGTGTATTACCAACATTATTAAAAATACTGTTGTTGCTGGCTTTGATGATTTGAAGATGTGCTCTCAGAACATATATGGACGACTACCTAGAATATCCTCTGGGATTTGGTACCTTTATTTTCCTGTGGGGAGCTCTGGTAGCATAGTGGCTAAGACACTTGCCTGCTAACCAGACGGCTGGCGGTTCAAACCCACCAGCCACTCCTCGGAAGGAAGGTTGGGCAATCCTACTTCCGTAGTGATACTGCCTTGGAAACCCAAGGAGGGGTCGCTATGAGTCGGGCTGACTCGATGGTAAACAACAACAACAACAACATTTTCCTGTGACCATTGTCCATGACTCCTCCAGACGCAGGGCCTGTCTTTGTGGCTAAAACCTTCATGTGGCTGATTTTCTGGCTGATAGCTCCCGTGCTGCTCGGAGTCACGAGGTGGGAGAGCTGCGGGTGACCAGAGGGGGACGGAGCAGGGGTTCTCTCTCTCCAGGACCGGTGCTCAGTGCTAGATCGCTGTCTGCACATAACCGCGTCCCCAGACTTCTTGTTTGTAGGAAGCAAAGAAGAGAGACTCCCCACCCTCCCCGGCAAGGGAGTTAATTTTGCAGATAACAAGTTACAGCGAGGGCGCTTCCTGAAGTTCTGAGTTGGGGACCAAGAATTGGAACTTAGAATGCTGGATTCCTGCCTTCAGCCCGGCTCCAGACAAAACATGTCTCGGCAGACAGTTGTCTCTCCGATTTTTAAAGTTCAACAGGAAAGGAGACAGAAGTGGAAGCTCTCTGGCAACAGAATCCCAGGGATGAGTAACATTCCTGTGTTATGTTGAATGTAAAGCCCTTCTGATGGGAGAGATCAGATCTTGAATTTATAGTGCTACCACAACCGCCATTGACTCAATTCTGACTCACAGCGACCCTACAGGACAGGGTGGAACTTCTCCAAGCCTGTAAGTCTTTGTGGAAGCAGACTGCCTCATCCTTCTCCCTCAGAGCAGCTGGTGGGTTCGAATGGCTGACCTTTGGGTTAGCAGCCCATTGCTTTAACCACTGAACCACCAAAGGTGCTATGGTAGACCCTGATTTTACTACTAGAAATGGTGTTTGTCTGCATGTTAGGTTCCTGGTCAAAGTCCTGACACTTAACATTTAATTTAAAATACCAATAATAAGGCATTTAGTCACTGATTCAATGAACTGTTCAAATCCTGCTACTGTTTGATGTAAAATTTCTAAAGCATATATCAAGCTGACTGGAGCTATGGCTTTAAAGCAGATAATTTAAAAAAATCAACATTCCACCCCTAGCCCAAAAAGATTGAAGGTGACAAGTAAAGGAAATAAATAATAAAGCTGATAGGAGGAGGAGAAAGCAAATATCTTAATGATGAGAATTAAAATGGTTTCTGTGACTAATCATTTAATTTGTGTAGGAGCTTCCTGGCAATCAATGCAATAATAATAATAATAATAATAAAGCAACCACACAGTTTTCAAGCTTCTTAGATCAGAAAAATAAGATGCTAAATCCTCACTAAATGAGGAGAGAAAATGCCTCCATTTCGGTCCCTCAAAGGCAGAGTTCATTCTTACTTTGGGGTGTCAGCCACTGCTGTCCCCTTGGCATGGCTGACCACTCCCTAATGTGAAGGTTTCACCTCAGTCAGGACATCCTTGACCATCTGTTCACACCAATCTTCCCCATCACCCAGGGCACAAGCTCCTTAGTCCATGTTAATGTCGTCAATCCTTTTTTCACACCCTGAGATGGACTAGCTCATCTTCTGTCTTTGTACTAGTTCATAATCTCACTGTTTCACTGCTGAATGCCTAGCCCTAGTCCAGGGCCTGGCGCACAGCAAGGACTTAGTCCTTATTTGTTGTATCAGTGAATGTATAAACAAGCACTTATAGGGCTAATATGGCATCTTTGGAAGATAGCCCGTGAGACACCCCTGGGAGGGTCTTCCTGATAGCACTGGAGCTCCAAGTTCTGGACCGATGCATTTGCTGTTTCTAATGGAGAGTAGAGTTAGTAGCTGTGCCTCAGACCTTACTCAGGGTTCTGAGAACCCTCTGATGTCCCAAGCCAATGCCTAGAACCAGAATGGTAGGATCTTCCCTTGATTGGAGGAGCAATTTTGCTCCAATGTGTTCTGGTTTGATAAGTTCTACCCAGTGCCCTTGGTTTGGAGAGGTCATATCTAAGGCTGGCTGTGGACCTGGTGTGATTTGAGACTAAGAGCTCCTGTGCACCCCTGTCTGTGTCCTCATCAGCCTTTATGTGTACTCTTGATGCCCATAGAGTGCGTGTGACTGCAGGTTTCCTTGGGCCTCTGAATTTGAAATATTTTCCAGGATATGCTCAATTTCAAATATTCTCTCATTTGATCCCCACAAAGACACCTGCACTTATACATCACCTGATCTAATTTTTGTCTTGGAAAATCTGACCCTGATGAGTGTGGACCTATTGACTTTTTTCATCTTGCAAGGCATGCAGCATAAACTCTTTCAGATCTCCAAATGTGTGAGCACAGGCTTGTTAATATAAGCTCCTTGGTTTCTCCAACTTCTTATTTGCTCACGAGTAGCATGTTTCTGTAAGTACCTTTATACAAAAGCTATTTCAACTCTTATCCAAGCTTTGACACTTCTCTACAATTGTTGTTGCTGCTGTGTGTGAAGAGCTGGTTCCAACTCCTAGCCACCCCATGTGACCGAGTGGAGCTGCCCCATAGGGTTTCCTAGGCTGTCATCTTTACAGGAGCGGGTCACCAGGGCTTTCTCCCGTGGCGCTTCAGGGTGGTTTCAAACCACTAACCCTTCCATTAGCAGCCGAGTACTTGACCATTGCTCTACCTGGGCTTCTTCTTCACAATTTAGCACAGCTGTTATATTTCATTATTGGCATTTTATGACACACACAGATGATGAGTGAAGGGGAATGAAGTCTTATTGAGAGGTGGGTGCTGGGTGTTTGGCAAGAGGCCACTGGTCACTTGGATTTTTGTTCATCAACCTCATAACACAAGTCAAATTTATTCCACAGCAAAAAGACAGGTCACTACATCCCTGCCTTGGGAGTTACTCAGGAATAGCAAAACCAAAACAGCAGTAGAGTCAATCTGACTCAGCGCGGCCCTGTAGCACAGAGCAGAACTGCCCCCGAGGGTTTTCAAGGCTGTAATCTTTATGGAAGCGGATTGCCACACCTTTCTCCTGTGGAGTGGCTGGTGGGTTTGAATCACTGACGTGTTGTTAGCAGCGTTAACCTCTGAGCCACTAGGATTCCTTTGCTCAGGAATCCATAGCCTAAATCTGTCAATGCTGAGATCCTAACTACCTACAAACCGGGCTGGAGTATCTGACTATGCATCTGTTTTTGCCGCTGAACTGTGAGCTCATCCAGGGCACAAATCCTTGTCTTACCTGTCTGTCTTTCCCTGGTACCCAACACAGAGAAGGCGCTCAGTGAGCACTTACTGATTTGAAAGGGTGGAGGTGAGTCCTGAGAAAGGATGAGATGGATTCTACAAGGAAGATTCTGAAGATCCGGACCCCACCCACTCACAATGCATTCTCTCCTGTACCATCCTTCCTTCCTGGGCCGTTTTCAAAGCAAAACACTGAGGAGGGACACACCCGTCTAGGTCTCTCCATCCGAGATGCCAAGCTGGCCTGCCAAGCAGGTCCTGCAAGTCCTTTGTTTTTCTTTTGTTCTCCTATTTTCACTGGTATAACAACCACCACCCGTCCGTCCATCAGTTGTCCTGTGGTGGCTGTGGTGGCATACGTGTTGCTGTGAGGCTGGAAGCTATGCCACCAGTATTTCAAACAGCAGTAGGGTCACCCATGGTGGACAGGTTTTAGTGGAGCCCCCAGACTAAGGCAGACTAAGACAGGAAAAAAGGTCTGATGATCTACTTCCAAAAATGAACCAATGAAAGCCTTAAGGATTGCAATAGAATATTGTCTAAGATGGTGCTGGAGACAAGCCCTCTAGGTTGGTAGGCACTCATCCTCCACAGTGGCTGCAACAGTGGACTCAGACTTACCAAAGACCATCAAGATGGCGCGGGACAGGGCAACGTTTGATTCTGTTGTGCATAGAACAGATCGGAGCCCACTCAGTGGCAACTAACAGCAACGTGAAAAAGTTACACAGTTAAAATCAATCAATCAACCGTACGAAGAAAGCAGTTTCCTCACACTGTATCCTGCCTAAGTTGGAAGATGTGTGGTTCTTGGAGAGAGAACCTAAAAGACAAACTTTGCTGCAGGTATACAAATGTGGGTGCTTAGACCCACAGCACCGACTCCTCCACAGGAAGTCAGTGGCCCTCTGGAGCAGCCTAACATTCCAGCCACGAGGGGGCAGTGACGTCCACACATGGTGGCCATTGGCTCTTCCCAGAAAGATTTCTTATCCAGACAGACAGCTTTCTTTCAGGCCTCAACCCAGGGCTGCATCCCCACCCTTTTCCTCACTAATGATTATTTTTTTACATCTGGATTTTCAAGGAAAGTCATTAAAACATCCAAATTATAACAAGCCCTCACCTCAGAGCTATAAGTAGGCCAGGTGAAATTGCACAGAACAGTCCTTGAAGACAATTAATGAACTGCTTGAGATCTCAACTCTGGTAAATGATAATGAGTGTAAGTGTTAAAACCCCAAACACAACAAAGAAAAGTAAAATGGTTCAGGTGAGAAAACAAGATCTCCATTTTTAGAGACTGTTGTGTTCAGAGTGCAGCTTCACCAAGACCGGCTGCTTCTGGATTGCTCCATGCCTCTTGGCTCACCTTTTCCCCAATTATTTGGCCTCAGAAATTCTGGAGGGTCTGTACATATTGCCATAGTTGGGCCTACATTGACTGATGCCACCCCATTCATTAGTTTGGTCATCAGTTGATTGTTTTATGAACCAACCAGCCAACTTCTGTTGAGTGTAAACTGTTTGCCTTACCCAGTGCCAAGCCATGTGTACAGGAACCCAGCTTCCTAGGTGCTCATGATCCCACAGAGGAGAAGGATAGGTAAGACACCTTTCATGATGCGAGACCAGCAGGGAGACCTTCAAAGTACCGCAGGCTCACGGGGAGGGAACGGAGAGCTCTGCCTGAGGAAGTCAGCAAAGGCTTTCCCAAACCAAACCAGACTCATCGCCATCCAGTAGCAGTGCCCTATAGGGCCTTCGTTGCTGTAAACTTAATGGAAGCAGACTGCCTCCTCTTTCTCCTGCAGAGCGGCTGGTGGGGGCAAGCCACCAGTCTTTTCAGTTAGCAGCTAAGTTCTTCTTCGCTGGCAGAGTAGTTAAAGCACTTAGCTGCTAACTAAAAGGTTGGGGGTTCAAACCCCTAGCCGTTTTGCAGGAGAAGGATGTGGCAATCTGCTTCCGTAAGTTTACAGCCTTGGAAATCCCATGGGACAGTTCAACTCTATCCTCTAGGGGTGCTATGAATGGGAATTGACTCAACACTATTTGGTTTGGGCTTTGTTTCCGTAAAGATTGACAGCCTTGGAAACCCGATGGGGTAGTTCTACTTTGTCCTCTAGAATGACTATGAGTTGGAATCAACTTGATGGACCTGGGTAATCTTTATGGAAGAAGATTGCAGATCTTTTCCCTGAATAGCTGCTTGGTGGGTTTGAACCACCAAACTTTTAGTTAGCAGCTGAATGTTTAACTGTTATACTATCAGGATTCCTTAATGTTTATATAAAATAGTTAAGACTGTGCCTGGCACATGGTAAGAATTCAGTAGACATTAATACTAGTTTGTCTTTCTCCTCCACTGGGACATAAATTCCACGGGAGCAGCACTTTACTTGGCCTTTTCACAACTGTACCCAATGCCTAGAATATGTGGTCAGGAAATCGGTGTTGTATAAATCAATGAACAAACAGTTAACTCCAAAGCCTATGGTCTCACCAACTATGCCAAGCTGACCCACCAGCTAGTAATGCATCTTCCTACCCTCTATAGAAAGATAGTGTCCCACTCTAATGGCGGTTCCATAACTGTTGACTGGAATGCAGCCCAGCAGCTCTTCCGTCTGCTACTCCCAGGGAAGCCATGCAGCATTCCTGCCCAGATGTCAACCCTTTCTGGCCTCCCTTCATCTCTGTGCCTGGCAAATCCTGTGTGACATGTGTGTCAGCCTCTTCTGGCCTGTCCTGCCAGAGTTTAACACTCTTTTGCTTGAGAAGACCCATCCTCCGTGCCACCTACCAGAAGGATCTTTCTAAGCCCCTCCTTCTAGCTCCATCTCATGAACTCTTATCCATCCTTCAAAGCCCCAATCAAATGTCATCTCTTCTCTGGAGGCATTCCTAACATCCCTGGCCAAGTTGGCTGTTCATTATTCTATGATCTCAGTTTGTTTTACTTTCCTTGTACTGTAACATCAGTCCATCTAGTTATTTGTTTAGCACGCTGGCTGAGCCCTACTCTGTGCCATGCCCCATGCTGCTAGAAAGACAAACAAGATGAAAATCTCAGCCACCAGGAAGCCCTTAGATCGGTGTCCATCTCTCCCCAGAGACTCATCAAGGGCAGAGACAATGTCCCCAGAGTTCAGCAGAGAGCCCAGCCTAGAATAGGTGCCCAGCTTTGTAGAAGAAGAGGGATTAACCAAACAAAGGGACAATACATAAATATCCTGCTTTAGAACGGGGGCAGGGGAAGGTGCAAAGGGGGGGCTTTTTCCCAGCAACATCTTTTTTCCCTTGAACCATGGAGGTGCTGCTCTCTGTAAGAAAACCAGCATCGCTCACCAGGCCTTGGAAGAAGTTTCCATCCAACACACTCCTTGTAAAACCCACGCATGCCGCAGAAATCTGTATTCTCTGCCCTGGAACGTGGCGCTGGGCGCGAGGCCTGCATGCTGATGACCACGTGGGGCTGCAGAAGCACTTTTCCTTCTGCTGACTGGCGTTCGTGTATTTTCCATTCCAACTTGCTTCCGAGGTGGGGGAAGGGAGGGAGGGAGGCGAGGCGCTGCAACATACTCGGGATAACATCTCTATTTGAAGCATTTCACAGCCTTTCCACGCTGCCCACCCGGGCCATGTCTGTGGTTGGCAGGGATCAATGTGATCAATATTTTTGACTGCAGAGCCTCCTATGACTTACACATATTAAAAAGGATAAAACACAATCAACAGTTCTCTGTTGGAACTCAGCCATTCTAATCCTTATCTTTGATTCTTTGGGATGCAGCAAATAGGCTAAGACCCCAGCATGCCTGCTTCCCCAAGATGGGAGGATCCAGGCTGGCGGGAACCTTCTTGGTCTTTGGCATGGCCCCTAGGAGCTTGTTTCACTCTGGGAGATTGAACTGGAAAACTAGACACTGCAGCATTTGGGAATACTGGTGGCCTTTTCCTTGGACCATTGCTTTTGCTAAACAGTGCACTGCTTCTTCACACTGTTATGAACCAGATAATGGGTTCCCTGGGAGCTCTGCTAAAGTAGTGCCTGAGGCACTTGACTGCTAACCAGAAGGCTGGTGGTTCACACCCACCAGCCACTCCTTGGAAGGAAGGTTGGGCAATCTACTTCTGTAAGTGATATTGCCTGGGAAACCAAGGAGGGGTCTCTGTGAGTCAGGTCCGACTTGACGGCATACAACAACAACAACAACAACAACAACAACAACAACAATGGGTTCCTTGTCCCAGGGGATTTGACTCTCAAAAGTCACTCCTCAAAGCCAACACTAAGCCAAAACATGATTTAATGGTGGGCTTGTAGGCACCTCATCCAAAGGGTGTGATGTGAAAAAGAACAAAAGAGGTGATTAACATGGCCTTCTTCACCTGAAGCAATTTCTCCTTGAATCTTACATTATAAAAAGGATCCCAGGAATCGATACAGCAGCGGTTAGCAAACATTTCTGTAAAGGGCCAAATAATAAGTGTTTCAGGTCTTGGAGGCTGCACGGTCTCTGTTGCAACTATCTGACCCTGCCCTTAGCACTAAAGCAGCCACGGGTAATATGTAAATGAATGGGCATGGCCATGTCCCAATAAAACTCTACCGATGGGCACAGAAATTTGGATTTCAATTTTCATGTGTTATGAATATCATTATTATTTTTAAAAAATTTTCACCCATTTAAAAATGTAAAAAAATAAAAATTCTTAACTCAAAATCCAAACCCACTGCCATCGAGTTGATTCTGACTCAAAGTGACCCTGTAGGACACAGTAGAACTGCCCCATAGAGTTCCCAAGGCTGTAAATCTTTGTGGAAGCAGACTGCCACATTTTTCTCCCATGGAGTGCCTGATGGGTTCGAAACACCGACCTTTGGTTAGCAGCCAAATGCCTTGACCCCTGAGCTACCAGAGCTCCTTTCTCTCAGAACAGTGGTTCCCAAAGTGTGCTCTCCAGACCCACAGCAACAACATCATCTGGAGTTTGTTAAATATTCCAATTCTTAGAGCCACCCTAGACCTACTGAATTAGAAACTGTGAGGTGGAGGGTAAAAGTGCAGGGATCTGTCTTAACAAGTCCTCCAGCTGATTCTGATGCACACTCGATACTAAGAATTACAAGTTTAAATAAGAAGACCCTGAGTGGTGCAAGGGGGTCTCTGTTGCTGTCCTAAAGGTTGGTGGTTCGAGTCCACCCAGAGGGCCTCAGAAGAAAGGCCTGGAGAGCTATTTTCAAAATGCCAGGAGTCCAAAACCCTATGGAGCATAGCTCTCGTCTGATGCACGTGGTGTTACCATGAATCAGAACTGACTCAAAGCAACTGATTTAACAAGTCTAAATGGGCTGTGTGCTCATTTACTCATTCTATAGTGGCAGCCCGGCTGGCGGTTCAAACCCACCAGCCACTCCTCGGAAGGAAGGTTGGGCAATCCTACTTCCGTAGTGATACTGCCTCGGAAACCCAAGGAGGGGTCGCTATGAGTCGGGGCCGACTCGACGGCACATAACAACAACAACAACATAGTGGCAGCCCTAGGATTTGAACAAAGATCTAACTTCATGATCTTAAATACCAGGATGTACCGGCATCAAGGATGGGGTTTGTTAATTGCTGGCAAAGGAGTCACCGAGACTAAACTGAAAAGATGTGTGTGTGTGTGTGTGTGTGTGTGTGTGTGTGTTGGGGAGGGACTCTGCTCCACCGTCTTTCTCTACCTTGTGTTTTCTAGGTGGGCTTCCCTTCCAGAAATTTCTGTCTAAGCAATGGCACGGTGGGTGTGGGGGTAGTGGAAGGAGTCTGCCCCGACGAAGAGGCATCATTTAGAATTCTAGCACAAGGTGGTAATGAAAAGCAGAAGAGCTTTTACACAGACAACAGGTTTCTTAATTGTCTGTGCCCAGGATGGGATCGCTCCAACCACCTGTCTGGGTATGCAGGTAGTTTATCTCCATTAACCTCTCTGTGTCTCTACTACTCTGTTCCGTAAAATAGAGATTTTCATAAACTCCTCCTGCCCATCTTGACCTTGCCCACATGCCATCTTCCAATATCCTCCTTCCCTTACTCCTTTAGTAATACAACCCTTTGAGTTTTAGCTGTGTAGATAACCACCCAGCCAAACATTATAATACCCAGCCTTCCTTGCAGCTAAGTATGGTCATGTGACTAGGTCTGGCCAATGGAATATGAGCAGAGGTGGGTGGTACTTTTAGCTTCTTTTCTCCTTCCTGCAGACTAGACGAAGATATAATTATGGAAGATAAGCAGCCATTTTAAGACATGAAACAGAAACCATCTGTTGAAGGTGGCAGAACAATAATATAAAAGGAACCAGGGGCCAGAACACTGTGAATCTACCATATTGGCCCTGCTTAGACTTACATGGTTTACTTGAGAGAAGCGAGCTCTTTTATTTAAGCTTCTGTTTATCAGGGATTTTTTTTTTTAAATTTTTTTATTAGGATTTGGGTGAAGATTTACAGAGTAAATTCACTTTTCATACAGCAGTTCACATATACTTTGTCTCATGTCATTGACCAAAATTTACAATGCAGCAGCTCCCCTCCCACTTCCTCCCCATAGTTACCTCCTCCCAGTGTCCATCCCTTCATACTCTTCTGCACCCTGAGCTATCTCCCTGTGCATAAGCAGCCCTTCCTTCTCCCATGATTGTTCTCTCCAGGGCGTGTGTCTACTTGAGGTAAATGTTTAACTCACATGCCTGTACTTTGTTTGGCTGGAAACCACAGTTGTGGGTTCAATTCCAGACTTGAAGGGCAGCTAGGGGCCATAGTCTCAGTGGTTACACCAGGCTCTATTGGACCAGCAAACCTGGTCCCCACCTTCTTTTTTTTTTTTTGCCTCCAAATGATTTTGAGTTTTGTACTATATTGTTCTCATCAGGGATTTTTTTTTTTTTAAGTGTCTCATACATTTAAACAAACAAACAAACCAGCCACCAGAATCTGTTTCCTAAATGCATCCCTTTTTAAGACAAGTCTTTATTGGTAGCTCCTCCATGAACTTTTCCTGTTATCACACCCCGTCCCAACATCCTAGTAGAATGAACCTACGTTCTCCATCATACCTGCATTGTAATCACTGCTAAACTCAGAATTCAGAGCCAGTACATGCTTAGGGTACTAGGAATGTGAGGACACGCAGAAAAATCAAACCAAATCCATTGTCATCAGGTAAATTGTGAGTAGTTTGCAGAGAATAACTGCACATAGGGTTTTGAATGGCTGTGCTCTTTCACAAGCAAATGGACAGGTCTTTATTCCAAGGCACCTTTGGATGGCTTTTGAACCATCAATCTCTCCATTAGTAGTGGAGGGCTTAGCTGTTTGTGCCATCCAGCGACTCCAAGAACACCAAAAGACATATAGAAACAAGAACTAAATGAATCAAGGTCAGCTTTGATAAACTTAGCCAGAATTATATAATAAAAAATCTAGAAAGAGTTTCTTTTATTTTCCATGCGTGTACTTTTCTTGTCATTTCTAAACATAGAACAGAATAATATTTTCAGTTATTAGAGCTTCTAAAGGAGCTCTGGTGGCATATTGGTTAAGGCATTCAACTAATAGCCAAAAAGTTGGTGGTTCAAACTCACTAGCTGCTCTGTGGGAGAAAGATGAGGCAGTCTGCTTCTGTAAAGATTTACAGCCTTGGAAACCCTATGGGGCGGATCTCCTCTGTCCTACAGGGTTGCTCTGCATTGGAATTGACTCCATGGCAGTGGGTTTGGTTTGGTAGGGCACCCAGAGATCTTAATCTAACATGGCTGTATGCCCCAAACTATCCTGTCACCTCTCTGATTGCACCTCAGGGCATCTCCCCGCTGTCCGGCCCCCACTCCCACTCTTTGTCTTTCAATCAGTTTCTCTTTCTTGCACACCTATCATTCCTCATCTTTGTCTCCCAGCATGCTGCATGGTGCCTGGCACGTAGAAGATGTTATTGATACATACAAACCCTCTACAACAAGAAAAATAAGCCAGATGGGGCGTGAGATTCCCATACGGGCCTCTTTGTGGGTGGGAGTAGCAGGGAAAAAAATTCCCCAATTTCCCTTGTTTTCCTCATCAGATGGCTCGAGGGCTTGTGTAAGCCAGTCCCTGGGCTATGAATGAAATCCATTTCTAACTGCGTCCTTAAGCATTTGTAGATAAGTCAGAACAGACGCATGCAGTTCTGATTTCACCTTACTTTAGTGCAAATGGAAGGAAGGTTGGGCAATCTACTTCCATAGAGATACCACCTTGAAAACCCAAGGAGGGGTCACTATGAGTTGGAAACGACTTCACGGCAGTGAGCTTTTTTAGTGAGTTTTAGTACAAAAGGTCAGCAGTTCAAGCCCATCAGCCGCTCCATGAGAGAAAGATGTGGCACTCTGCTTCCATAAAGATTTACAGCCTCAGAAACTCTAGGAGGGCAATTCTACTCTGTCCTATACGGGGGTCACTGTGAATCGGAATTGACTCAATGGCTGTAAGTTTTGGTTTGGTTTTAACGCAAGAAAACGCTTGGAGCCTTTTCAATGATTCCAAAGCTGCATGTGCGGCTCCATCAAGCAATTTGATGAAGAATTTATTGTGAGCAAGAGTTGTTCAATCGTTTCAAAGTGAGGGAAAATTTACATAACGTTAAAGGGCAAGTAGAGTTGTCTGTAAATCGGATGTTCGTAACCAGGGGACTGCCTGTATTTATACTCAGATTCTACAGGTATAAAGTGCTATTTTGACTTCAATGTCACTCCCATGTCTTCACTCTGGCCTTGTCACTCCAGCACATCAGGCTTCTCTCAGTTCCTTGAGCCCACCATGTTCGCATTCTGATCCAGAGGGTCTCCGCCTGGCATGGTCTCTCTTTAACATCTTTGCCATAGTTGCTTTACCAAGCTGACACCTCTCACCTCCAGAACTCACCTTGAACATCCCTCCCTTCAGGATGCCTCTGCCATCTTCTGATACTAAGTTGGGTCCCTATAACCTTTGTTGTTGTTGTTATGTGCTGTTGAGTGGGACCCTACTCATAGCGACCCCTCCTTGGGTTTCCAAGGTGGTATCATAACTGAAGTAGATTGCCCCATCTTCCTTCCGAGGAGTGGCTGGTGGGTTTGAACTACCAGCCTTCTGGTTAGCAGTCAAGTGCCTTAGGCACTATGCTGCCAGAGCTCCCCCGTATAACATAGACATCTTTTATATGTTTCCTTTGCAGCCTTCGTTGCCGTTAAAACAAACAAACAAACAAACAAAAACTCACTGCTGTTGAGTCGATTCGACTCATAGCAACCCCTCCTTGGGTTTCCAAGGTGGTATCTCTGTGGAAGTAGATTGCCCAATCTTCCTTCCGAGGAGTGGCTGGCGAGTTTGAACGGCCTGCCTTCTGGTTAGCAGTCAAATGCTTTAGGCACCATGCCATAGTAATTGGTAAATTATCTCTTTTTTCCCCCCTAAATTTTATTTATTTATATTGTTGTTGTTGAGAATACAAACAGCAAAACATATACCAATTCAATAGTTTCTATATGTACAATTAGTGACATTGATGACATTCTTTAAGTTGTGCTCCCATCATCACTCTCCTTCTCTGAGTTGTTGATGAATTATTTCTTTATTATCTGTTTTCCATCCTAGATCATCAGCTCCATGAGCTTGGAGTGGTGTCTGTCTTATTCTCTGCTGTGTTTCAGTACTTGGCACGGGGGATATGCTGAGTAAATCCGCATAAATAAGTAAATGAATGAAAGTCAAGGCAAACAAAAAGGAAATCCATAAAAATGTAGAAGAGAAAGGAACGTATTTCTCTTGATAAGAGAGCAAATAGAATATTTCAGTTGGTTAATTTGGTTTGTTGAGCAAACATTTCTGTAGAGTTTTGACAAGGACCAAAGGCAAGCTCAGCTCTACAGCAAGTTCAGGAAGAGGTAATGTTTCCTTTCCCATCCTCTCACTTTGATTCATCCAATGCTGAATAGAAACCTGGAAACTTTGCTGCATATTTATAAGAGGAAAGTGCAAGCTTGGAATCCAGTTCAAGAAGAAGTGCGCAATTAAAATGTGGGTTTGCTTTTTATTCCTCTCTCAGAGGAAATGTGCTGTTTACTAAACCTCTGGGCACACTTAAACTTACTAATACTTTTGACTTTAAAAGGAACCTTGAGACTTCCACAGTGTACCTTGAAGACGTGCTCAGGAGCATAGTAGAATCTCCAAAGATGGCCACCATCAAGTTCTTCCCTGGCTCTGCATCCATGTGACTCCAACCATTAAAGGGCGGAGCATGCTTCTCCCCTCCTTGAGTCTGGGCTGGCCTATGACTTGTTTTGACTGAGAGGATGTGGCTGATGGGATGTTGTGCCAATTCAATATCTTCTCTTTAAAAGGCGAGGCACCCTTTGATTTCCCTTGGGGGAACCAACCACCATGCTATAAAGAAGCTGGGATTCAATTATGACGTGAGGAGATCACGTGGAAAGAGAAAAATCAAATGGAGGCGCATTGAAGCACCAGGGGCATTAACAAAGCTTTCTTTGGCCTCCGCGTCCAGCCTAGAGCCTGCTGAATGCAACCAAGAACTGCTCCATAGGGTTTTCTAGGTTATGATCTTTACAGAAGGAGCCCTGGCGATGAAGTGGTTAGACACTTGGCTGCTATCTGAAAGGTCAACTGTTGAAACCGACCAGCCACTCCTGGGAAGAAAGGCCTGGGGGTCTGTTCCTGTAAAGATTGTAGCCGAGCACACCCGGTGGGACAGGACAGTTGTGCTCTAACACAGGGGGCTGCTGTGAACGACAACTTAACACCACAGCACCAACCCTGCAACACCACTCTCTGGGGGAGCACATTGCCAGGTCTTTCTCCTGGGTGGGTTCCGACCACCCAGCTTTCCGTTCACAGCTGAGTGCTTAACCACTGTGCCACCAGGTCTCCTAAAAGCAGTATAAAATTATGCAATTTGTAACAGATTTAGTAGATTTCAAAGAACATCGTGTCCAATTCTGAGATGGTGGAACAGAGGCTAAGAGGGGTCAAGGAGCTTGTTCAGGTTTGCAAAGTAAAAAAATATGTTAAAAAACAGGAAAATAATGTAGCCAAACGAATCCGGAACAGTGTTTACATAACTCTCTTTTCCTGTAGAAGAGACAGATTTAAAGAAGCTAGAGAAAGGAAAAGACTTTTAGGTACAATGTAAGCACAAAGGAAGAGATGGGAAGCTGGTAGGCACAGTCACAAAACGTGACACGACCAACCTCCAGTCCTTGCATAGTGAAGTCAAGAAGCCGCATTTATGCTGTGGGGCCCCGAAGCGGCCATGCATTTCAGCCCAGAGCAGCTGACCCTTGATATTCATGATGATGACCCTGAGTCAGGAAGCCGAGATTAAATTATGTTTCTCATATTCTGTTTAAGGAGGGAGGGAAGTGTGTAATGCACTCTGAGAAATATTCTATGCAAAATGGAGAAAATAAATATATGACCTGCTGTGCAAAGGGCTAAGCTTCAGTTTTGTGGAAAAGGCATCTACACAGAACAGTCTGCCTAGATAAATGAGGCATCTCTGTATTTGCAAAATGTTCAGCATGCATTCTGAATCTTGGCTGGTCGGAAGGTTTCCACTAAATGAAAAATGAGCTTTACTTGTGTCTAAATCTGAGCTTAAGTGCACTCTCTAAAACCTTCCTGGGAATTTTTTGGACAGGTGTCTCTTTTCAAACAGCATAATATTTGGACATTACATTTTAAATATGTGCAGATAAAAATGATATTTCAAATCTGTATTTCACTTATAACCAGATGGGATAACAGTAGTGAGAGTTACTGAGAGATAGTCCTTCATCAGGAAAAAAAAGGGGGTGGGGAATAAAATCTTACCTCTTCCTAACCCTGCCTGTAGGTTTGTAGCTACAAGTTCTGGAATGAATGTTGTATTCTCCAAAATCTCTAATGAATTAATGTGGTCAATCAAAATAAAATCTACTATCTTGCTTACATACAGGGTAACAATATTGTCCTTTTTTTAAAACCCGGAGTTTGGGGGACTACGTAAACAGGCTTTGCCACCTGCAGGTCCTTAAGAACTTGGAACAATGTGCTCACTGGCTGCCTCCAGCTGCAGGTCTGCTATGATTCATCTGCACAGTGCTCGGAAAAGCATCCAAGTTTGAATTCCTTTAACGAGATAGTGCGTCCTGCTTGCCAGTTCCTTGGACTCCATTTCACTCTCTATTGTCTTCTACTTGCTGTGTTCATTTACCTCGCCTGCCTGGCTCCTAGGGCTTCTGGCTTTTTGATACCTGAATCAGAGCCCTAACTGTTTTCAGGGCCAGAGGAACTGGGAAGAGTTACTCTATCTGGGGATTTGGTGTATATAACATACCACCAGACTTAGCCCAAATGGAACAAGTTAGTGGTTAGTACAAGACAGTGAGCCTTACAATGTAATTGTCTCTCTCAGGGTTCAAAACAGCATTCACGGAGATTGTACTACACCGAGCTCCTCCCAGCAGTTCCCTTATAGGGCTACCTACTGCCCTGACCTTATTTTCTTAAAAACTCATGACCCATATTTATTGCATCCTCTCAAAACATACTGTCTTTCTCTACTATAAGCTTCTAGTGGTGTAGAATTGCATTATTACAGTGTAGACGTGCTCCATGCTTGTTCACATAAACCACGGACTATACAGGCTGGGAAGGAGCCATGCTGGTGCAATGGTTAAGCACTAGGCTGCTATCTGAAAGGTGAGTGGTTCAAATCCACCAGCTGCTTTATGGGAGAAAAGACCTAGTGATCTGCTCCTGTAAAGATTTCAGCCTAGGAAACCCTATGGGACAGTTCTATGCTGTCCTACAGGGCTGCTGTGAGTCAGAATCGAGTCAAGGCCACACAACGACAACAATAACACAGGATGTGTTATTGACTCATCTTGAAGATGAGTCCCAAACCCATGAGAATGGGAGGTCCTGGGGACCCACAAAGGAAATGCCAGCTTGGGCAAGCAGGATACAAGTAGTCATGTTCTTCTCTACAATTCCGCACAAAGTAGTTATACGTGTATTTGAGTATCTGGTCAACCAAGGCGTGCATTCAATGAATCTTGAAGACATTCATTGACTATCTGCTATGTGCCAGACCCAGGGCTGACCTGTTCCACCTCTCTCATTTAACTCTCACAAAACACGTCTATTAAAACCAGCCATTACACCATTATTCGTGTAACCTTATGGAACACAGTTCTACACTGACACACATAGGGTCACCATGAGTCAGAATCAACTTCACGAAAACTGGTTTGGCATACGTTTTCTGAAGCTTCTTTTCCACAGACAATGGAATCATCTCTGTAGGCCACCAGGAATACTTTAGTATTCGCCACCCATATTCTCTTTAGTGTTAGGAATTTGTATTAAATGTGGCATGCTTTGCATGCTCAGATTCTCTGTATAGACTTTCCTTCAAATCTGGCTGAATGATTTTCACTTTAACTTGCATGACAATTGCTGTTCAAGGTTGCATACACAAAATGAGCACACTGTACTTTATGGATGGTTTGAGGGATTTTTAATGGTGATTTTGACTATGTGTGATTTTCTTATAAGCTGCTTTTAGCATTGGATCTCTTGTGAGAGGCAATTCTGCCGTATGCTATACCTCTCGCTTTTAACTTGCTGCAAGGTGGATCTTTCTCCACAGTCTTTCAGATCATCACCTCGGCATAATTTTCCACCTGTCCGGATGTCTGTGTAACTGTATACTCATTTGCTATAGAAAATGAGTTTTGCACATTGTGGCAGACATTTGAAGTAGCTTAGGCTCCTGGTCTTCATTGCCCTGTGTTAGACCTTACCCTTGAGTGTGCTTGGGAGCTATGACTTCTTTTTAACCAACAGAATAAGGCAAAGGGTGGGCTGTCACTTCTGTGATTACAATACATAGGATGGTGGCTTCCATCTTGCAAAAAACTCTCTTGACGAAGTAATCCCAGCTTGGGGAACCTCATGTGGCAAAGACCCCATGTGACCTCTAAAAATTGAGATGGCTTGGCTGACAGCCAGCAGAAAATGGAAGCCTTCAATCCTAGGGCTGCAAGGAAATGAATTCTGCCAACAAACTGAGCGTGCTTGAAAGTAAATCCTTCCCCAGTTGAGCCTCTGATGACTGCAGCCCTTGCCGGCACCTGGATTACAACCTCATGAGACTCTGAAACAGAGGATCCCTCTGAGTCATGTCTGGATGTCCAACCCACAAGAACTGTGAAATTATACATGTGTGTTGTTTTAAGCTGCTAAATTTCAGATAATTTTTTATACTGCAATAGATAATGAGTACACATGCTAATTAGAATTTGGTGACACATCTGAGGCTACTTCAAACCTTCCAATTGAGAACCTCTAATTTATCCAACAAGAGACAAACTGAGGCTGGGAGAGGTGAATGCATTTGGCCTGGTTCATTTGGTTCTAATTCTGCTTCTGTGACCGTCCACAGGCCCTATGACTTCTGTTGAACTAGCTGACCTTTAAGGGTACTTCTGTTTTTCCTCAGGTCTCTTGTCTCTTGAACACTTCAGCTTGTTTCAAAGTTGTGGTTCCTGTCTGTCTTCTTCAGAATATTCATTAAAGGATTCTAAACCAAACCCACTGCTATCGAGTCAATTTTGACTCATAGCAACCCTCACTGGGTTTCTGAGGCAGTAAATCTTTACAGAAGTAGATTGTCCTGTCTTCTTTTCATAGAGTGGCTAGTGAGTTTGAACTGAACTTTCTGGTTAGCAGTCAAATAAAAGCCTTAGGCACTGCATCACAAGAGCTCCTTAAAGGATTTTCCAAACAAAAAACCAAACTCACTGCTGTGGAGTCGAATCCGACTCATAGTGACCCCTCCTTGGGTTTCTGAGGCGGTATCACTATGGAAGTAGATTGCCCAGCCTTCCGTCCGGGTAGTGGCTGTTGGGTTTGAACTGCCAGCATATTCTGAGGTCAAATACAGTTGGGAATGTTATGTTAAACTATGTTTCTTAACAGGTTTTGTAGGACCTCCTGGTGCATTGAATTTGCTCATGTCCACTGGGAATACCCCATAATGAGACAAAGTCACAGCATTTTCCATATTTCTTTGATCATGCATCCTTTCCACTTCTCTCACCTGAGTTTTGTGATTAGTGTTTCACAGAACATGTCAAAGAAAAGGCCACAATCTCCTTTACAAAGAATCATGTTCTCCTCTAGATGGAAAGAAGAATCCAAGTGGAAGGGTTTGTGTTCTTTCCCTCTCAAATGACTGACAGAAAGATTAGATACACTGATACTCAGCATAGGAAAATGACTGTTCTCACCTTGAAAAGGCCAGATAGATTGTAGAGGAGAAAGCAATAACAACATGGTGATATCATATCCCTCAACTGGTATCATGCTTGCATGTAGCTTTGATATTGGAAGCTATGCCATTGATATTTCAAATACCAGCAAGGTCATCCATGGTGGACAGATTTCAGTAGAGCTTCCAAACTAAGACACTAAGAAGGAGGACATGGTGGTCTTCTTCTGAAAAAAAAAAAAAAAAGTGTCCACTGAAAACCTTATGAATAGCAATGTAACATTGTCTGACATAATGCAGGAAGACAAGCTTCTCAGGTTGGAAGGCACTCAAAATATTACTGGGGAAGAGCTGCCTTCTCAAAATAGAGTCAACTTAATGGATGTGGATGGAGTAAAGCTTTTGGAACCTCCATTTGCTGATGTGGCATGACTCAAAATGAGATGAAACAGCTGCAAACATCTATTAATAAGCAGAACGTGGAACGTAAGAACTATGATTCTAGAAAAATTGGAAGCTGTCAAAAATAAAATGGAACACATAAAGACTGATATTGTAAGCATTAGTGAGCTGAAATTGATTGGTATTGGCCATTGAAATGGATGATCATATGATACGGTGTACTATACTAGGAATAACAATTTGAAAAGGAAAGGTGAAGCATTCATTGTCAAAAAGAACATTTCCTGATCTATCCTGAAGTACAATGCTGTCAGTGAAAGGATAATGTCCATACGTCTATGAGAAAGACCAGTTAACTGACTATATTCAATCACTAAAACAAACGAAAAAGAAATTGGAGATTTTTTTAAATCAATTTTTACAGTCTAAAATTGATCATGCATGCAATCAAGATGCATTGATAATTACTGGTGATTAGAATGCAAAAGTTGGAAACAAAGAAGAAGGATTGGTAGTTGGAAAACATGGCCTTGGTGATAGAAATGATGCTAGAGATCACATGATAGAATTTTGCAAGGCTAATGAATTATTCATTGTAAATACCTTTTCTCAATAACATAAATGGTGACTATACATGGGAATCTTGCCAGGTGGAATACAGGTGAATCAAATTGACTACATCTGTGCAAAGAGATGATGGAGAAGCTCAGTATCATCAGTCAGAACAAGGCCAGGGACAAACTGATCATTTGGAAGTTTAAGATGAAGCTGAAGAAAGTTAATACAAGTCCATAAGAGTCAACATATGACCTTAAGCATATCACACCTGAATTTAGAGACCATCTGATGAATAGATTTGATGCACTGAACACCAATACCAAAGACCAGATGAGGACATCATACATGAAGTAAGCAAATGGTCATTAAAAAGACAGGAAAGAAAGAAAAGACCAAAATGGTTGTCAGAAGATACTCCTGGAACTTGCTCTTGGATGGACAGTAACTAAAGTGAGTGGAGGTAATGATAAAATAAAAGATCTGAGCAGAAGATTTCAAAGGGTAACTCGAGAAGGCAAAGTAAAGTATTATTATGAAATGTGCAGAGACCTGGAGTTAGAAATCAAAAGGGAAGAATGTGCTTTTCATTTATCAAGCTGAAAGAACTGAAGAAAAAATTCAATCCTTTGATACTAAAGGATTCTATGGACAAAATATTGAACAAAGCAGGAAGCATCAAAAGAAGGTACACAGAGTCACTGAACCAAAAAGAAGTGGTCAACATTCAACCATTTCAGGAGATAGCATATGATCAAGAACAACAGGTAGCGAAGGAAGAAATCTAAGTTGCACTGAAGGTATTGGTGAAAAGCAAGACTGCAGGAATTTATGGAATACCCATTGGGACGTTTTAACAAACAGATGCAATACTAGAAGCACTCGCTTGTTTATGCCAAAAAATTTGGAAGACAGCTACCTGGTCAAGCAACTGGAAGAGATCTGTATTTTTGCCCATTCCAAAGAAAGGGGATCCAACAGAAGGCAGAAATGATTGAACAATATCAATAATATGAAGCACAAGTAAAATAAAAACTATTTGCTGCAGGACATAGACAGGGAAGTGCCAGACATTCAAACCAGATTCAGAATAGGACGTGGAATGAGGGATATCATTGCTGATGTCAGATGGATCTTGTCTGAAAGCAGATAACACCAGAAAGGTATCTACCTGTGTTTTATTGACTGTGTTGGTCATAACAAATTATGGATAGCATTTCAAAGAATGGGAATTCCAGAACACTTAATTGTGCTCATGAGGAACTTGTACATAAACCAAGAGGGAGTTCACACAGAACAAGGGGATACTTCGTGCTTTAAAATCAATAAAGGTGTGCATCAGGACTGTATCCTTTTACCATACTTATGCAAACTGTATGCTGAGCAAATAATCTGAGAAGCTGGACTATATGAAGAACAACAGGGCATCAGGTTTGGAGGATGACTCATTAACAACCTGTGATAAGCAGATGACCCAAAGAGTACTTAAAACATTTACTGATGAATATCAGACTACAGCTTTCAGTATGGCTTACACCTCAACATAAAAGAAACCAGAATTCCTCACAACTGGGTCAATAAGTAACACCATGATAAACAGAGAAGAGTGAAGCTGTCAAGGATTTCATTTTACGTGTTGGTTCACAACCAACACCCATGGACACTGCAGTCAAGAAATCAAATGACTTACTACTGCATTGGGTGAAGTTACTGCAAGTGACCTCTTCAAATGGTTAAGGACAAAGATGTGATTTGAAGACTAAAGTGCACCTGCCCCAACCCATGATCTTTTCAAATGCCTCATATTCATGTGACAGCTGGACAATGAATAAGGAAGACTGAAGAAGAATTGATGCATTTGAACTATGGTGCTGGAGAATAATATTGAACATACCATGGACTGCCAGAAGGGTGAACAATCTGTCTTGGAAGAAGTACAGCTAGAATGCTCTTTAGAAGTGAAGACGGTGCCACTTTGTCTCTCTTACTTTGGACCCATATCAGGAGGGACCAGGACCATATGCTTGGTGTAATTGGTTGAATTGTGTCAACTTGGCTGAACCATGATTCTCAGTGTTTTAGAAGTTATGTAATGATGTAATACAGCAGATATGTAATGACACCTCATCATGTGATCTGATATGATAAGATGGTCAGGTATAATAGGATTTAGATTAAGGGTGGCTGTAGCACCCTTAGTCCCATCACAGCCCTGATCCTATATAAGGGGGACTTCCCTCAGATGTGGCCTGCAGCATCTTATATCTTACAAGAAATAGAAACAGAGAGAAGTGAACAGAGAAGGGGGACCTACTACCAACAAGAAAGAAGAGTCAGGAGCAGAGCATGTCCTTTGGACTCAGGGTCCCAGCTCTGGAACCCTCCTGGGAACAGGAGACACACAGAGAGAAAGTCTTCCCCTAGAAGCAGCACTCTGAGCTTAGACTTCTAGCCTCCTAAACTGTAGGAGGGGAGCTCTGGTAGCATAGTGCCTAAGGCACTTGACTGCTGACCAGAAGGCTGGCGGTTCAAACCCACAAGCCACTCCTCAGAAGGAAGGTTGGGCAATCTACTTCCATAGTGATACCGCCTCGGAAACCCACGGAGGGGTCTCTATGAGTTGGGTCCAACTCAACAGCACATAACAATAACAATAACAAACTGTAGGAGAATAAACTGTTGTTTGTTCAAACCCTCCACTTCCGGGATTTCTGTTATAGCAGCACTAAAGAACTAAGACAGTGGGTAAAGTAGAGGGTCAGTGGAAAAGAGGAAGCCCTTCAAGGAGATGAATTGGCACAGCGGCTTTAACAATGGGCTGAAGCCTGGAAAGGACAGTGGGTGGCACACGACTGGGCAGTATTTCATTCTATTGGACTCAACAGCACCCAACAATAACAAAAGGTAACAGAAGTACATATCATGCTAAGGAATCGTGGTGGTGCAATGGTTAAGTGCTCAGCGGCTGAGCCACCCAGAGGTTCTGAGGGAGAAAAAAAAAAAAAACAAAACCAAAAACCTGGCAGTCTGCTTCCTAAAAGATTACAGCCTAGAAAACCCTGTGACAGTTATACTCTGTCCTATATGGTTGCTATGAGTCGACTTGGCACACAAAGCAGCATGCACCATGCTCGTTACCCTGGAGAACAGAATATTTCTCTGTTTGTGAAGTACTTCTCATGCACTAGAAACTACCTCCTCAACACCATTGCACTAACGGGTGACCGCTTCCTTCTTTCCTGCCCCCCTTTTCCTCTCCCCTCCCTTCTATCTCCCCTTCCTTTCTCTCCTTCCCTTTCTTTTCTCCCCATTTCCCATCTCTTTCCTTTTACATCCCTTCCTTTCTTTACCTCCCTTTTTGTTGAATGTTTTCTTCTATTTATTATTTTTTTTTTTAATGAAGGACTTCACATGTCTTATCCAGCGATGGGCTGGGGTGGGAGGGCAGGATGAAGGACCTAATATTCTCAGATTCTCACAACTATAGTTCAGGACACAATTTGCCATGGAAACACTTCTTGAAGTACTCTAGCCAACCATCCATCCTTAACCACCACAAAGCAATAATGCCTTTAGGTAGATACAAGGGCTCCAACTCCTCAAGTCTGAACAGTCATTGCCTGAGACCTCTTGGGCTGCCTGGAAATTCTGAGAAAAGCGTGTTTTTTGTACTTGACTGTGTGAGCCATTTGATGGGTAGTGTGATGTGGGTGTCCTGCTTTGTCTCAGCCACTGGTGAGCAGCTTTGCTTCCTGGATTCTCCGTCATTCTTCATATCACACCCTGCCACCCACCCCATGCCCGCATGAGGCTTTAGGAACATTAATATAACATCTCCGGCCTAAAGCTGGGACCTTCCAGCTGATTGGCTTAGCACTGGCTTTTGACCTTGCCCTCCACTGCTCCTGAGTTTAACCACAGTCACATGGCCTCTCTTTGATATGGCTTGTTTTCTAAGAGAGAAGCAGAAATGTCGAACCCCAACTTGACAAAATAAAGGAGAATGAAATAAATATTATGAATAAAATAGGAGTGAAGAGAAATCTGAGGGGTGCTGACACCATAAAAAGTCTTTTTAACTGCCTTCCTAGGTTCTACACATTGACAAGCAAAACCTCCCCTGGTGACACAGGGTGGCTCGATGTGTATTCAACATGGATTGTTCTGAAGTGTCGCCGGCCTTCTGCTAGTACAACATCAATTTCCCCGAGTCCTCAGAGTTCATTTTCCAGCTGCACGTGTACACACATACACATTGCCATGGAGAGGCCTGGCTTTTTCCCCATTTAGCAGCTGACATCAGCTTTCAACACTGCCAAATTGCACTACAAGTCACTAGTGTCACCTCAGTGCAGACCGAGTGTGAACTCTGAAAGAACAAGACCTGGAATCAGTATTTTCCTGAACTCTCGCATCTGAGGTCAAAGAAAAAAGGCAGAAACTGCAAGAAGGCCTGAGGGCTGCTCCCTGTCTGTCTTCCCAACGAACCTTGAGTCACCTTCTGAACGGAGACCAAACGTGACTCCCAGCATGCCTCTGTGCCGACTGTTCTCTACCCCATCAATATTTCTGCTGGGCCAGGCACTTTGCTAGGCTCTTTTCAACGTGCAGTCTCTGCCTTCCAGGACCTCACCACGCTGGGAGAGAACACGCAAAGAAATGTAGTGGGAAGTGCCTCTGAGGAGTGTGTCATCTTCCCTTCCAACCGGTGGCTGAGAGGACAGGTAGCCATGACCACCTTTGGAAGCATAGATTACCTTCAGACACTAAGGGCCTAGAGCTCTCAAACTTGATTGTACATTCGAATCATCTGTTGTTGAGTGTTGTCAGAATTGATGCCAACTCATAGTGGCCCCATGTGACAGAGAGGGACTTCTGCATAGAGTCTGTCACTTTTATGGGAGCAGGTCTTTCTCCCGCAGAGCCTCTGGGTAGGTTTAAATCAACAATCTTCTGATTAGCAGCTAAGTGATTGATTAATCATTGCTCCATGAGGGCTCCTAGAATCACCTCACTGCCATCGAGTTGATTCCGACTCATAGCAACCCCCATTAGGTTTCCAAGGCTGTAAATCTTTATGGAAGATAAACCTACCATAGAGCAGCTGGTAAGTTTGGTAGGTTTGAACTGTCAACCTTCTGGTTAGCAGCCAAATGCCGTGCCCATTATGCCACCAGAGCTCCTTAGAATCACGCAGGGAGTTTAAAAAATGTACCCATGCCCACATGGGAGGTGGAAATAGTCAATATTTTGATTTGGGTGGTGGTTGTGTGGGAATACCAAAAAACCAAACTCACGGCTGTGGTGTCGTTTCCAACTCACAGCGAACCCTCCTTGAGTTTTTGAGGTGGTATCTCTACAGAAGTAGACTGCTCAGTCTTCCTTCTGAGGACTACCTGGTGGATTTGAACTGCCAGCCTCTTGTTAGCAGTCAAAGGCCTTAGGCACTAAGGAGTTCTGGTGGTGTAGTGGATAAGGCATTTGGCTGCTAACCAGAAGGTCAGTGGTTCAAACCCACCAGCTGTTCTGCAATCTATTTCTGTAAAGATTATAGCTTCAGAAATCCAATGGGGGTTGCTGTGAGTCAGAATCGACTCTATGGCAGTGAGTTTTATGTGACTATGGTCGTATTTATGTTCATTGAGCTCTACACTTCACACAGTGAAACCTGTGAGAACAGACCTCAACGAGACTGCCTTGGTTTTCTGAGTTTGGCAAGTTTTCCGCCTTTGATGGTGCAGTCTTAGCACTTTTCTATCACTCATTTGAGTGGAAAATATTTGCATTTTCCTTCTCTGACAGGTTACCTCCTTACCCAGTTTCTAGCTTTTGGAGGTTTTACCGTACATGTCTGTATTGCTTAACATCCATGGTACTTTTTGTGAAATAAGACATTACGTGATTTGGACCACTTTACATACAGGCAGTCCCCGTACAATCCACAGTTAAATCACGGTAAAGTCTATTATATAAAATGGACGGGAGTCCCCGGGACAAAGTCCAGAGCTGTAGCCACTGGACACAGCAGGCCGGTCTTGCTGGCTGTGCGTCTGGGCCGCAGGGCCTGAAGGGCAGCCAGATCAGGGCTTTGTGCACTTCTGGGGGGAGGGGGTGAGAGAGAGGACACGAATGGGGGGTGCTGAGCAGTGGCCACGGGGAGCGCACGGGGAGCAGGCTGCGGGTGCTGGGAGCAGGGCTGCCCATGGTGGCCCTGGCCGCCGCGCCCTTCGTGCACCGCTTCCTGACCCTCTGCGGCTGCCGCTGCTGCTGCCTGAAGCCGAGAGCCCGCCGGTGCCCAGGGCTCGGCACCAGCACCAGTGGCAGGAGCGGAGGAGCCGGGGCAGGTGCAGTGAGAGGCTGCACGGCTGCCAGGTGGGCGACTGACGCCCGGAGGGGAAGGAGGAGATGAAGGAAGAGGCCTTTGAGGATAAGGATGAGCCCCGGAGCCCTGCTTGCTCCCTCGGGAGTTGGAGGTCTATAAAACCGCTCAACTCACTGCCCTCGAGTGGATTGCGACTCATAGCGACCCCTATGCACATCAGAGTAGAAGCGAGCTCCATAAAATTTTCAAAGGCCCATTTTCAGAATTAGATCCCCATGCCCTTCTTTAGAGGCTCTCTGGGTGGACCCAACCTTTTGGTCAGTAGCCCTGCAGGCTAACCAGTTAGACCACTCAGGGACTCCCACTGAACCTTACAGTTGTGTGCCTGGAGTCAACTCCATCTCACAGTGACCCTATGGGACACACAGAACTTTCTGCAGCCTCACTTGCCTCAGGAATAAGTAGATTTTCCTGGCACTGTGCTGCTTTAGCACTGAGAGTCCCGTATCCCGGAAAACTCCTCAGTCCTGGACAAACTGAGAGGGCCGGTCACTCTCTGTATAAGGTGAAGGTATTAATGCCTTCTTCTTAGGGTTGTTGTGAGGGTGAACTGCTATGGACAATGATTGCATATTGCTTGGCATAGTATCTGCATCCAGCAAATGAGAGCTCTTCTCATTAGTTGTTGTTGTTGTTCTGTGCCGTCGAGTCAGTAGATTTGGCTTAAGGGAGACTTTCCTATTCTGTTTCATGGGTTCAGAACCTGGCACACAGTAGACAAATGATAAATGCAGTGTTCATAAAATGAATGCTCACCCAAGCTACAGCTTTCAAATTAGAAATTACCCAAATTAGAAAACTTGTCCTTTCTTAATTATGAGGGCATGCTTTCCAACAGTTTAAAGACATCTTGTTTTGCAGGCTGCTTAATAAATCTTTGCTGCCAAGAGCAAGTTCTTTGTGTAGGCAAATCATCTAAATATTTAACTGATTTTTTTCTCTCCCCAAGGTTGCATGTAGACTTTTGGTGTTGTGTAGCTGATAAGCAGAGATTCAGCAGTAAGAAACCAACCCTTCAAATCTATAAATTTCAGCTTTCTTCCTCTGGTGTCACCAATTCTAGGGGATGGCTAATTCTAGAGCTATTACCAACTCTTCTTTGTTCTTGCTCTGTCCTCTGTAGGGGCTGGAAGAGCAAAATATTTTCTTAACTTTGCTTTCACTAGATATAACTGAGTACACAATCCTGGCTAATAAAAATTGAACGAAATTCTGTCAAAGGGGGAGTGGACCCAAGAAAGTGTTTTTCTGGCATGAAGAACAGGTGAGATTGGTAGTGCCCCTTCCCAGTCTTCTTGCTTTGCATGCCATTGAAGATTAAACTATGGAACAATAGAAGAGTCTTGGTCAAAAGGGTGGAAAATATGGAACAAAATTTCAAATTCTTACAGAATTCAGACTTTCTGGAACCATTGAGACTGGATGAACTCCTGACACTATTGCCCTGAAATTATCTTTAAACCTTACAAATAAACCAAAAATATTCCCTGAAGTCTCCTTTACACCAAACAATAGTTCAGCTTATGTCTCAGTTATCCAATGCTGCTATAACAGAAATACTGTAAGTGGATGGCTTTAACAAACGAATTCATTTTCTGACAGATCTGAAGACTCTATGTGGGAATTCAGAACGCCAGTAGTAGGAGAAGGCTTTATCTCTCTGTTAGCTCTTGAGGAAGGTTCTTTTCTCTTTAGCTTCTGCTTCCTGGTTCCTTGGAGATCTCTGCATGTCTTGGCATCTATCTTAACCCATCTCTGCTCTGCTTGTTTGTTTAATCTCTTTTATATCTCAAAACAGATTGCCATAACACACACACTATGCTAATCATGCCTCATTAGCATAACAAAAACAACCCATTCCCAAACGGAATTATGACCACAGGCATCGAGATTAGGGTTGATAATACATATTTTTCAGGGACATAATTCAATCCACCACAGCTTAATTAGTAAAGAATGTCTGAACATTGTGTCTTTTAAAGAACTTTTAAAGGAAATATGGGAACAAATTGATAAAAACAACTTGAAAGGCTACATAGGAAACTTAGGGGGCAGTGAGTTCATGTTAGCGGTGGAGGAACAACTCTGTAAAGGATGAGAAAGGTTGTACAACTTGAAGAATGTGATCAATGGCACTGAATTTGTACACAGAAATTGTTCAACTGGTGTATGTTTTGCTGTGTGCAATAACAGTATATTGTTGTTAACAATAAGAACAAAATAAAATTACTAAAAAATATAGAACAATCCCCAGTGTTGCCTAAAATTAAAAGAAGGCTTTGTAAAATCAAAAGATGAGATTTAAAAGAAGTATTTATCAAACTGAGACACTGCTTCTCTAATTAAGTAATTAAGTGTCAACAAGGTAAACCTCATCACTGTTTAAAGGTCATTTAACATGAAAAGTGTACGCAAAACTCAGGGAAGTAACTCAGCTCATCGCTCTCTAAAAGTTTTGAAAATATTTGAAGCTGCACATCCAGTTTTAAAGCTTCTGAAATTTTTGAAATTTTCTTATGCTGCAAAGCGGTGTTAGAGAGTTGGGCTATTTCCTGTGTGCTAAAAGAAAAAAAAAATCTTTACTATGTCTTTCGGCTAATCAAAATGCAGCACTGTATTTAAAATTATTATTTTATAAGGTACATGTGGTTGAAAGGAGATGGCCTAAGCAGGAAGAAGTTGAAGAGGCCTGGCCATACGCTCACCACGGAAGTGGATGCCGGTGCGGAAATCAACTGGGACTGCACCGACTGCCACCTGGGCCGGCCGTGGAGGGCGTGGTTTCTCGTGATTACCTTGCTACTATTTTGAGTAATGAGATGGGGGAGGATCTTGCACAGCAGGGGGTAGATTTTACTGGGTTCATTTGAATTTTATGGAAATGAGTATTTGTTAGTCGACATCCAATGGGGCGCCTCTCTGAAACTCGCCTTCTAAGTGCACGCGCTAGCTGAGACTAAGGGGAAGGTGTCTCTCAAGTATGAATGGTCTTACTCCTTTTGTAAGCACATGAGTGGACTCCACTGGATTGTCATCAGGACTGATATTTTCCTGTGGCCTAATCCTAGGGAAAGGAGCTCTGGCGGCACAGTTGTTAAAGCATTCCGCCACTAACCAAAAGGTCGGCAGTTCGAACCCACAAGCTGCTCCATGGCAGAGAGATGTGGCAGTCTGCTTCCATAAAGATTTACAGCCTTGGAAACCTTATGGGGCAGTCCTACCCTGTCCTATAGGGTCACTCTAAGTTTGAATCAACTCAATGGCATTAGGTTTGGAATCCCAGGGAAATAGAGAGAGCCTAGAAACCAGGAGCTCTGGTAGTGTAGCGCCTAAGGCACTTGACTGCTAACCAGAAGCCTGGCAGTTCAAACCCACCAGCCACTCCTCGCAAGGAGTGTTGGGCAATCTACTTCCGTAGTGATGCTGCCTCAGAAACCCAAGGAGGGGTCTCTCTGAGTCGGGTCTGACTCTATAGCACATAATAATGACAACAAAAGAAACACCACCAATATCCACTTCCCCACCCAGCCCCCACACCCTGTGGGAAATACAAATATGGATTGAATTGTGCCCTCGCCTCCTCTCCTTCCACCCCCCCATCACACACACACACACACACACACACACACGTACTGGAATCCAAACCCTGTGTATAGGGTACTCTTTGTTCTGTAGAGATACTGCCTCGGAAACCCAAGGAGGGGTTGCTATGAGTAGGATCCAACTTGATAGCAGTGAGTTTGGTTTTTTTTTTTGGTTTGTTTTGTTAACAAGGCCCTACCAGCGTGGGGTGGGTGCTAACCCTCATGACTTCTGAGTTGTGACAAGAGCAGACTGGACTCAGGAGTGAGTACACATGGGGCAAGACAGATGCCAAAGAGGGATTGCCAAGGAGACAAGGAAGTCTGGGCCACCGACAAGGAAGCGCTGGACACGGCCAGGACCCTGGTTTGGACCTCCAGCCTCCTAAGCCGTGAGAAAACACAATCTGTTTTTCAAAGCCACCCACGTGGGGTCCTTCCGTTATAGCAGCGCTAGGAAACTATGACACTAGCAATTTAAGCAACAGAAACCATCTATTGTCCATGATCGTGTTTGCCAAGGGCGAGGTGCGAGGTGAGGTGTGTAACAGGAAGCAGCCCAGGCTTTTTTCTTTTTTTGTATTCTGTTGTTGTTGTGTGCCGTCCAGTCGGACATTTGTATTCAGCAAAGAAAAATAATTAATCATTAAAAAGCTTCTACAAAGCCAGGCTTTATAAGCCCAAGTGGGTCTCTGTACTCTTTCTGGATTACCACAGGGAATTTGGTGGGGTTCTTCTCTACTCCAGACAATTCCCATACAATTTTCCCCACTCCTGCGCCTACGCCAGGTGCTGGGACCTCTCTGTAAGCTCCCTGCAGTCCCCACTGACCCTCGATAATGTTTACAAATTGAAGAAATGGCTGAAAGCTGGAATTGTCATTCCCTACTCACTTCAGGCAGGATGACAGGTAAACAGGAGAATCTGGACCAGCATGGGAATGAGCCAACACACAGAAATTACCAACAAAAAATTAACAGACACCAATCTGCTCCCCAACACCACTTGCCAGAGCTAGGTCTCTATGGTAACTGAACGCCCTGTGGCCTCCCCTGGGTGTGCAACTAGTGGATTTTTTTTTCCCCTTCTCCTTTCCCAGGAAAGTTCTCAAAGCTGATTTAAATATTATGATATGCTCATCTCTGTATGCTAAATGGGAGACACATTCACATTGGCTGAGGTGGCTGCTAAAACACATGCTTAAAAAATAATAAAATAAAATAAAACATATATATTTTTATTTTCTTCCTTTTAATAGCTCTGCCACAGAGGTGAATTTGCTCCTTTAACATGGGAGTTGGGGGTTGAAGGTGATACACTGGGCTTTTAGGGCCTCCTGGCTTAAAGTTGCCCAACAACTTTTAGTAACCGACTAAAGGGGAAGGGAGAG